>NC_073232.2:120351666-120670833 GCF_029281585.2 Gorilla gorilla gorilla | reverse complement strand
TTAAGATTTTTCTGGTTATCTTTTGATTTCTATAATTGGTATATAAAATGCCCAGGTATTTTGATGTTGTTTTGCTTTGTTTTACTTTGTTTTATCTTTGTATTCATCTTGCTGAGCATTCTCTGGCTTTCTTGAATTCATGATTTATTGTCTGTCACTAAGTTTAGAAAATGTTCATCCATTATTACTTCAAGTATTTCTTTTGTTCCATCTTTCTTTTTGCTTCTCTCAATTATATGCATGTTATGCTGTTTTATAATGTTCCAAAGTTTTTAGATATTCTGCTCTTTTTTGTTATTTTTTTCTCTATTTGCCTTTAAGTTTGGATAATTTCTATTGACATATATTTAGACTTACTGATTCATTCCTAAGTTGTGTTGAGTCTACTGATGATCCATGTAAGGTAGACATCATTTCTGTTACAGTGTTTTAGACTTCAAGTATTTATTTGTGTTTTTTTCTGATATTGGCCATCTCTCTGCTCATGTTATACATCTGGTCGTGCATATTATATATCTTTTCCATTAGTGCCTTTAAAATATTAAACATTTATTTTAAATATCTGACTGATAATTTTAGTTTGTGTTATATCTGTCCTTAATTCTGATTATTGATCCTTTACTTGAGGCTATTTTTTTCTTGTCTTTTTGTTTGGCTTGTAATTTTGTTGTAGTTGAAAGTCAGGAATGTTTTACAGCACAATATATACTGAGGCAAATTAGCATTCATCAGTGTGAGAACTTACATTTACAGAGCTAAGTATTAGGCTGTGTATAATATTTGTTGCAGCCATGGGGACCAAAATCTTAAAATGACTCTATTGACTTGTCTTCTCTTTCTTCTTGGCTTTGGGTCTTCTCTTTGTGCTTCTTCTCAGGAATATTGTTTCTCTTGCAGCTTTCCCAGTTACAATCCACTATTGTTTTAACTGGAGTCTTATTAGCATGGATTTAGAGGATGGAGGAAGTAGTGAGGGTTTTCTTTTGATTAATTTCCAGTATTTGGAGTGCACCTTAGATCATGTATCAGAGGCATGGCTTTTACTTTTTTTCTGTCCCTTCTCCAGGGGGGTGGGGAAAAAAAAAAGCTTTTCCTCTCTATGCTCCATAATCCTTTCCCATTTATGGTAAGTATTCTCCAGTGTCCCCAGTCTGTGTCCTTCAAGCCTTCTCTCCTACAGATTACAACTTCTATTTTATATGTAAATCAGAGAGGTTAGAATAGGGCTAGAACAAAGCAGAGCAAAGTTTTTTCCCTTTAGTCGGATGGGATTTCATTGCTGCCATCTAGAAATTTTCTTCCTGAGATTAAGTGTTCCAGAGAATGAAAGCTCTGCGCAGATTGCGCAATGGTTACTCTTCCCCTCCTTTTCTTCTGCTATGGTCAAGTGAGGAGCTGTCTTCAGATTTTCTCAATTATCCCTGTGTGAGAGTAGTAGAGTCCTTGGAGGAAAAGCCTGCAGAAATGTAGGTACCCTCCAATGACTGCAACTGCCAGTAGCTTGTTCTCCCAGTAGCCCACACTTGGCCACCAGCAATTCATTGGTATTTCTAGGTTTATGCTCCTACAGCATCTAATGAACACTGCTCCAGCTAAGTAAATCTCAGGTCCTGTGTTTCACTGTGCCTCTCCCAGATTTGGGGATAGTAGTTTGTCCTGAAACCTCACTTACCTGGTGGGACAAATAAAAGTGTTTGCTTTCACATGTTTCTAACTTTCCTAATTGAAAGGATGGAATGCTTACTCTGAGTTATTTACATATCTGAGCTGACCCCAAAGCCCCTCTCCAAGCTTTTCAATACCTCCTTTTGTAGTATACTAAAGTAGGTATGACGTTTAGAATTTCTTTAAATACAGGTTATCTTGGGGTCCAGATTTCTGTCAACTGATGAAGCAAAGTATAAAAGCCCTTTAATGAGCCTACATTTATTCATTAGATTACTTCAACCCTGATCCAGGATTTTAACAATACAGAATACTCTTCAACATATATTATATTTTCTTTTCTTTTTTTTGAGACGTAGTTCACTTTTGTTGCCCAGGCTGGAGTGCCATGGCACAATCTCGGCTCACTGCAGCCTCCTGGGTTCAAGCGATTCTCCTGCCTTAGCCTTCCGAGTAGCTGGGATTACAGGTGCCCACTACCACGCCCAGCGAATTTTTGTATTTTTAGTAGAGACGGGGTTTCTCCATGTTGGTCAGGCTGCTCTCGAACTCCAGCATCAAGTGATCCACCCTCCTCGGCCTTTCTATATAATTTTTTAAAATAATGCAGTGCATTTGATGTGCATTGCCCTTTGCCAGGGGTCACACTTTGTTTCTTACCCTCATGGTCTACTGAGACTTGAGTCTTATAATAGGTTTTAAGGCAATAAGAAGTAATAAGAAGTAGCATGTATATATAATGGAAAGAACCATCAGATCCTTGTAATAAATCTACTTCATAGGAGGCCTTTACAGGCTTTTCAGGCAATGGACAGGCTGTGCTACTCAGAGAAAGAAAGACTGTTCCTAATGTCAAGGTAGGCTAAACAGAATTTACAAGTCAAATTGTCCTGCTTTATTCAAATCTTCCCATGTACTCACAACCTGAATTCAGTGTCTCACTTCTCTCCAATTAATGCCTAAATATTGACTAAAGGACCCTGACAATTAGAAATTTTAATTTGTGTTGTATAATAATTTAGCCATATTTGTTACTAGACTTTGAACTTTGTTTTCAGAAATCTCAATCCTGCAGCTGCATGTAATAAGGTTTTATTTTAGGTCAATCATAGAAGCTTCTGAGTCTCTTAAGCAGTCTTTGAACTGGGAATTTAAAGCCCTGAGCTCATAATTTTATTTAAAGGTCTCCATTGAATTCAAAAGCAATAAACCAACTACATTTTATTCCTTATTTCCATGAAAATATTCTATGGCAGCAAACATTTCTGTAGTTATTTGATCACAAGTGTCAACAAGTGATCATTTAAGTGGCTACTTGGCCACTGCATGTTATAGGCTGATGGTGTTTCATTTTCCACTGGAAACAGATTAAATTAAAGCCTTTAAACTAATCATATCAGATAACCATTTCCAGAAAACCATAATAAATTCTGAGAATTCATCCTTAAATTATTTTCTTCTGGAAATACTTCCAGTACTAAATTCTGTATCAGTCAGGCTTCAACCAGAAAGAGAATTGCTGGGAATGATGTAATATAATGTATTCATTATAATAGTTTGATCACATGCAATTATGTGATCTAGTCAGACAGCCTTGGTTTTTCTGTTCCTTCTACCTTTGATTATGAACCTTAAGACACAAGAGAAGTGGTCAAGATTGATGGCTATGTTTGAAGTTGTGGTGAACAGGTAAAATGGGATCATTTAAGAAAAGAGCTGGAACTTGCACTTCTCTCTCTCTCTCAGAAACCTGTGTTGGCCTCTTGTCGTCTTCAAGCTTCCAACCTCGCTGCTGCAGATGACTTCCAAAAGGAGCTGGAGATCTATCTTCTCACAGAACCATCCAATCATCTGGCCTAGGATTTGGAAAAGAATAGAAATAGATTCCATTCAGCTAGAACAATTGGCAGGTCTGCTACCCATGGCAACAAGATGAACCAAAAAATCTGAACAATTGTGCATAATCTGTATCAGATCCTGACCCACATTGACTTTTTTGGAGTACACGTGACTATTGCTTTACTCTTATTTTCCAATCTTGCCCACAATCTTATTTTCTTGTGATAAGATGAACCAGGAACATATAGGGACCAGGATTCTTGGAAATATGGTTTAATTGAGTCAGTTTGACACATTACAAAGCCACCACACCATTCCAATCACTCAAAAAAAACGTATTTAGGAATCCTAAAATGGTGTTAGCTACTGCATGGAAATAGCTGAAAAATACCAACATCAAGTTTTTATTTGTTTTATTTTTATTTTCTTCCCTACTGAGTTAAGTATTAGCAATTGATGCAGATAAACACAGTCTTATATTCCCTATCTGTCTACTCTTGGTGATTTCCCAAGAAGAATTTTTTCCAAGAAATGTCCCCTTGTTGGCACATTTGGAGACAAAGGAAGCTTTTCCATTGGTTCTTTGGGTTTTTATTCATTGGGAAAAAGTCCTTTGAGCTTCCCATTCAGATCCAACTTGTGATTGAACAGTAATATGTTCATTCATTCAACTAATATTTATTGAGCACCTACTATGTCAGGTGTACTGAGAAATGTTTTTAAATGTAGTGTTTTTTTGCCTAATAAAAATGGGTCCCTGTCTGAATCTTCAGACCTCTGACCATTCTTTAAGGGTGTGAGCAGGAATTTGGGAGTGAGGAAGTGTCACAGGGACACCCAGACAACCTAACCCAGAAAGGATCCCTGCTAACAAGATTATCAGGGGACCTGCTCCAGAAATATGCCCATCCAATGAGGTAGGCAAGGGTCAAATTGTGGAGGAGTCAGAACCTATTTTCACAAAGCTGTAAGCTGTGTATACGATTGCATCCTTGCCTCCCACATTTTAAGTATCTGAGATTTCTTTCTTCCCTTCATTTAGTTTCTAACTTTCTCTCCAAGGTTAAACTGAATTTCATTTCTACTTCCTCCTCTCTTTACTCCCCTGTAAAGAATGCTCCAAAACATGCATTTAAATTTTTATAAAGTACTTGCTTTATTATACCCATATATTCTTTTTCTGTTTGTCAAACACAAGCAATGGATGTGAAAATTTTATATGGACATTAAACCAGGGGTATAGCTTATTAATTACACAGCCTGTAAATGAAAAGGAGATACGTGTTAGTTGAAGTGAAGGAAGGTGGGCTGGGAGGGGACATTCTTTGTTGTTTTCAGAGGGTTAATCTGGAGGCTGCTGATTTACAAGTTACTCTCAGGGATCATCTTCCTCTTGAGCAGGAAAGCAGAGGTTCAGCCCATTGCTACACTAAATAAATTAATTAAATCCTCACTACTGAATCGTGATAAAAGTAAAGTCACACACAAGTGAAGCAAGTTGCATATTTCCAGTGAAAACCGCAAAGGCCTAGTTATCTAGCAGATACAGTGGTTCTCAATTCCAGATGCACATTAGAATAATCTAGGAAGCTTTTTAAGAGATACTGATGTCTGAGACCCTACCTTGTAACAGCTTCTAGTATTTCCGAATATTTGACTGTAGAGGACATCGGGGATGTAGTATTTTCTAAAAGTCCCAGGTGATTTTTTCTTTTTTTCCCCGGAAGTTCAAAAGCCACTGGTTTGTGCTTTCCAAAGGGCTTGATAGCAGTACAGGTGGTTTGAGAGCACTGCTAGACCAAATTGAAGCTTCTCAATCCTGTTTTTGGTCAAATAAATACCAGGCACCTGCATATAGCTGGCTGGGGAGTGCAAGAGAGCCTTGACTCTGAGGACAAGGACTCAGCACAGAAACAAAACTGCAGTGGTGAAGCTGCCTGGGTAAAGGACACAACTGGCTGTTGGGAACATGTGCAAGTTTGGCTGGAATGACAAATGCTAAGTAGGTAGACAGACTGTTGGTCATTTGGACTCATTGTGGAATCCCCCACGATACCATCCTCAGTATTTGGCTATGGGGAGGACTGTGCATTTATAAGTGATTATAAAGTCTCTTGTCAATCAATAATACATCAGGATTTATTGAGAATTTTCAGGCTTTTGTTTCCACAATAGATGCAGTGGCAGATACAAAAAGAGTGTTCCTAGGCACAAAGGAATTCTGGTTTAATTGGGAAAACAAATTATGTTTACAAATTGTTACATTATTAGAAATAATTTGAGTTTGAGGGCAGAAAGTAAAATCCTGCCTAATAGATGCAACTTATTTTACCTACATAATACTTTTAAAAAATGTTTGCACTCTCTGGCAATATTTAAAAATCAGGAGGTTTCACATGAAAAATCTATATTCCTAACAGGAAAAACAAAAATAGCAGCAGCTCTGTCCAAGCTGGGACCATATGCACTCATAGCAATGTCTGATGTTTTGAGCAGAAGTAAATTGTGTCTATTTCAACACAGACTCCAACCCCTGACCCACCCATTGTATTAAATCAGGCACACTTTATCTACTTAGATTTCCTGTATGGTTGCTGCAGGCATCTGCATTTACAACTCTTGTGTTAAGCAAAAATTGTCATTAATTCATTGAGAAGCAATTTAGAATTCCAGGGAGGGTGTAGCCAGGCAGGGATGGAGCCACCAGGAAAACTTCATGAAGAAAGTGGTGCTCAGGCTTTCCCAGAGTCAGGAATTACATAGGGTTAGGGAAGGATAGAGGGAACTCAAGTACAGAGACTGAGGAGAGAAGCAAGAGGTAAATGTGAAATAAATTCTGCTTGTGTTAAAGGCCTGAAACAAGAAAATGAGGGCAAAATCTTAACAGTCTTGGGAGAAGACTGTATGCAAAATTTACTTAAAAGTCCTACAAATAAAGAGCAAAACCACACATAAGCTAGTAGAAAAATAGGCCAAAATTATTAACATGTTATTCACAGAGGAGGAAACACAAATGGCTAAGAACTATAAGACAATATTTGGAAATAAATGCAAAAAGAGAAATGCATACCTATTGTAATACATATAAATATTTAAGACTTGTAATTCAAGGGATTGACAAGGAGATGGGAAAAAATAGAGGATTTTATATCCTGCTTAAAGTCGTGTAAGTGGTACGCCACTCTTTGAGGACAGTTAGATAGTATTTGATATGGTTGAATATTTGTAAACGTACTTTGGACCCAGCAATTGTTTGAATCTAAGAAATGTTTAGAATTTCTTAGAGGTTTCCTTAATATAAATACAAGGAAAGATATACAGTATGTTCAATGTAACACTGTGTGTAAGACCAAAATACCAAACCAAAACCAAACTAAAATAGAACTAAATGAAATGTTCTTTAGTAGGAAAAATAGTTAAATAAATGATACATACTCACATAATGGAAGCTCTACGCCAATGGTAATGGAGTAATTAAAGCTACCTATCGCTTAACTAAATCCCCAAACCAGATGTTTGAAGAAAAAAAAAGTTGCAATATTGCATATACATTATGAAAATATTTATAACAATTGTGAGAAACACAAATTGAACAAACATAATCTGTGAGGGTAGTAAAAATGTGGCCTGTTGGATTAGCAAAAGTTTGTATAGGTGGTGATAAGGTGTCCTGAACTGGCCCAGGGAAACACGAATCCTGTACAACCAGGGAATGTAGGTCTTGGTGCTTTCGTTATCTAATCAGACAGCAATTCCCATTGTGTTCTCTGAAGCTATTACCTGTAGGGGGCTGGTACAGGGGATAACATTGTAGATTCATATGAAAGATGCTGGTTGGAAAAATATTATCTGGAAGAAGATGGGAGACTCTTACAGGAAAACCAGCTATGAGAGATGGAGAAAAGGAAAAAGTAGACATGTTGCACTTATCATTCTTTTGTTGTTGTTATGATTAGGAAAACTGAGAATCTCTCCTCTAATTCACTCAATCAGCAAGCATCAGCTTCTGCCTGGGTATCTGCAGTTACCTCCTAATTGCTCAGCTCAGCTCTTCCAGTCCTCGCCTACTCTATGCCTCCTGCACACCAACTGAGTCAGTCTCCTAAAAGCGCAGCTCTGACAATTACCCCCAGGTCTTTATTATCTTCTGCATAAACCTAGGACTCTGTGGCATTCACTCTCAGACTCCAGATTCTTTCTATTCTCACTTCCGAACTCATTATCTTAACAGATATTTAATGAGAACTCTCTTTTTGCAAGTGCCTTGGTGGGCACCAGCAATCAGTGGTATCCAAGATTAACAAGACACCTGTTGCTATAGACCTTGCAGGCCAGTGAGGGAGACACACAGCTGAACGCTGGACCAGCAATTTAGATCATTGAACCTGGCATGAGTGCTGCGAATTCAACAAAGCCAATATGTGATGTTGAGCTACTGGGAACATTAGATAGGTGAATCAGGGAAGGCTCCTCTGAGGAAGTAGCATTTGACCTGGAATCAGAGAGATGAGAAAGTATCGGTCATAGAAACATCAGTGGGAGAATGGTTCAGTCTTTACTTCCATGCTGTGGTCAAATTGATCCTTGCCCTGTGATCCAAGAACCATGGCAAAAACATTTGTATACACATATGTATATGTGTGTATGTATATATACATATATGTATATGTGTATAGTTTATGTCAAACATACATACATACATATATATATATGTTTGTGTATGCATGTGTATGTGTATCTCCATGGTTCCTGATCTATAACTGCTGTCGGCCTTGTTATATATTGGAGTGCTTTAGGTCGCAGAAGCAAGCCTCAGAAAACAGAATTCCTCTTTCTGACCTCCTGCTTTTTTTTTCTTTCTTTCTTTTCTGCAAGACAAGGCTTAGAAACTAAACATATAAGGTCCTGCCCCATCTCCTGGAAGAAGGAATGCTACACAGAGAGGCTAAGAAGACTCTGGACAGGTAGTGCTGGGTTTCTCCACTCAGTCTGTGAGAATTAGATCATACCCTTTTTGTCTGATCTTATTTCTACATGGTTGTTAACCATGCCTATCCAATGAACTCTTTCTTAAAGGCCCCAGAGGACAGGGTTTGTAGAACTTCTGATAGCTGAACATGGGGAGGTTTCTGGAAGGTGATATGCCCAGGTAGGGGATGGAAGCTCTGCCCGCCTTCTCTCATGCCTTGCCCTAGGATGTAACTCATTTTACCCATTTTCTCCTCTCCTCTCATCTTCTCTTCTTTTTGTAAATTATTTTCCTCTTTCAGACTGCTTTTCCTGACAAAGCTGAAATTATTACTGGGCATAGTTGTGTACTTATACCTTCAGGCCTTATGAACCTAAGAGAAAACTTTCCCTACCACCTCAAGTGAGAAAAACACCAGGGAAGGACACAGTCCTATATGAAATTATTTGTCAGGCATTGAGGAGAAACTAATTCATGTCAGCGCCATAAACAATTATTTGCCCGGCACTTGGGAGACACCTACTTTCCAAGGGAAGGAAAATGGGGCTTTTCTGAGCCAACAAAACTGAGAGTTTCCTTAGCCTTTTATAAACACTCATATCATAAAACTCCACCTCCTGGTAGAGACATTGTAAAGGTCCATGGCATAACTGCTAAGCCCTGCTCTGCCCCCCAGGGCTAAAGAAGCATCTCAGAGGCTTGGCAAAGTTGTACACACAGTACGTCTCAAATCATCTATCATTTCTGTAAAGCCATAACATCAGCCAAATTCCATATTACATTTTTGCAAACCCATTTATTTTACACAGACTAGGTGTTTCCATCATATTTCTGTGGCAGATTGATCCCAGAAGGCAAACAGGAATGGGTCTGAAGGCCACTCTAGAGAACTCTGTTTCCAGCATGCCGTGTCACACCTCTATCTGTTAACTTATGGACAATTTCTGTTGCTGCTATCTTCAGCTTCTCCCTTAGCCTAGTTTTTATCAGCCTAAGTGTCATTTATTTTATAACTCAAAAGCATGGCCTTCCCTGAGGGGAATGCAGCCCAAGCCCTCCTTCTTATTTTGGGGAGCAAACAATTAACCCTACCCTCCTGCCTTATCCATCCATGCCTCACATGCAAAAATTACTGGTGGCCTCCATGCAGCCTCAGCATACAGTTTGTTTATAATTATAATAACGTGCATCGTTTGTACACTTTTTATATTTTTCACTTATTAATGTATGCCTTAAAAATCTCTTCTCTCCCCTTCCTACTTTCCTCTTTGAAGGAGCAGTTATTGATTCCTATGTCAGATCTTGAATTTTCTTTTACAGTACAGAATCTGGAGCTAGAGAAAAATTTAAAAAGCCACAGGGATGTGAATTACTGAGCCCGAGATAGAAGAGGTAGGGAAAAAAAAACATAAGAACCTGCTTGTCTTCTGTTGAGTTAAAACGAACTATTTTTTTAAATAGTGTGAAATAAAGGAAATGAGAGACATATTAAGGATATGCTACAGTAAATGTAGAGACAAGTGTAAGAGGGATTTAGAAAGACATATTTAATATGTTTTTCTGAGTAGTTTTAATGAGAACTCATTTTAATATTTATAAGGAGATAACAAACTTGATGTAAATTAACTTACAATCATTTTGGGTTGTCATACTAAAGTTTCTTAAAATGTGACTTGATGTCAGAACTAGAGCAAAAATCTGCCTAAAGTAATTTGTTCAATTGTTTGGAATTTCTCTTGGCATTCTTATTTCTCTCCCCAAATACAGTGTATGTTTCTGAAAAGCAAAGGTTCAGTGTTTCCGGTAGTAACTATTCTCTGCCTTAGATATATTATTCACTTAGTAATCCTTTGTTATAATAAGAGATTGCATTTTGAATTGTTTCATTACTGTTATTATTTTTATATCACTATTATTTAGTAATTCATAATGAACGCTAATTATATGTCAAGGCCTATGCTCACATTCAGAAATGCCTCATCTCATTTAATCATCACAGTCTAGGCTCATGAAAGGATTATTGCAATAATTCGTGTTAGAGATGACCAGTTTATGAGCTAGTCCATTTGAAACAGGAATACAAAAACAGGGCAGATAAAAAAATATACCTGGAGAGCAAAATCAACAGAACTTGAGTGCATATTACACGTGGACACAGCAGAGAAATAAAGTTGAAGATGACTTAGAAGAAAAGGAAGCCTTGAGAGTTTGTCAAGTTACCAAGAGAGGTTGAGGATTCTTCTTCAAGGCTCACCTGCTCACCTTAAGTAAGCTGGTGCTGTCTCAACATAAGATCAGTAAAAGGCTTCTTGAGGGTCTATCGAGTTTTTAAATGACTGATTCTTCTATATAAAGAAGGTGACAAGAACTTCATGGAACTTCTACCACATGCCATACCTTCCACAATATGAACTATCTCATTTAATCTGCAAAAAGCCCATTTTTCACAAAAGGCAATGGAGGCTCCACATTGCTGGCCAGAGTGGTATTTTCTGTAGCCAAAATAAAATAAATGTCCAGTTATATAAGAATAACTGTATAAATGATAATATATCCATCTAATGGACCATTACACAGCCATTAAAAATGGCAGCCTTGAAAGCAATTTTATGCCATATGAAAATGTTCATGATATAATGTTATAATGATTGAAAAAAAATTAGAGTGCCCAATAATATGCATGAGATTTCAGTTTTACAAGAAATATTCACTCTCAGCAGGAAGAATGAAACTGAGCTCAAGTAAGGTGCTCCTGTCCTAGACTGTGCATTCATGCATCATGTGTTCCAAACAAGTAAAACTTACAGTACTATCTGCCCTTTCGATATTGCCCACTGAGACCTGCCATGCTCATGTGAATCTTCTTTTTCTAGCTGATATTTCTGAAGTCAGAATTTTGTCAGCTCCCAAATCATCTGCCATACTCCTCCTGCCCCTGTGCTTTGCCCTGTCTGGATTTGTTCTTGTTTTTGTCCTTGCATCATTGTAAACTAGTAGCCTGGCATACATCTATGTATTCAATGGTTTTTACTTTCATTTCTCATATGTCTATAGAAGGTCTATACTGGTGTTATCCCATGGGGATATGGAAGCCATAAATACACTGTACATATGTAATGTGAAATTTTTCAGAATTCACACTAAGATATGTGGATACTTTTTACAACAAAAACAGAAACAAGTAAATTTAATTTTAATGATATATTTCAAACTATATATGCAAAATATTGTCATTTCAACATATAATATTAAAATTACGAGAGACATTTAACATCTTTGTATTTGTAATAAGTTTCAGGTTTTAGTTTGCATTTTACACTTAGAGCACATCTCCATTTGGACTAGCCACATTTTAAACGCCCAAGAGGCAGATGTGGCTGATGGCTGCTGTATAGGACAGCACAAATCTATATCCCACACTGTTGCTTTTCACATTCTGTTTTCAAACTTCTCAGCTTTGTACAGTTAAAATTTAGATAAAAGGGTAATCAGCACTCAATCCAAAAGTGAATTGTCAGAAAATTGTTTTCCTTAATGGGAAATTCAGCTACGGAGCCTTGCTAATGGATTAATTGGCAAGGTATAATATATTTGGCAATAGAGCAGTTTTTCCATTTGTTTAAATAAAGATGGAAATTAAAATGACTGATGTCTTTGAGTTTCAGCAGGCTGAAACTACAGGAACCTTCACTTCTCTGAATCATGAAAGACATCAGAACTAAGATTTAGTCAAGAAGAAATGGCAACCACCTAAGCCAATGGAAAGGAGCCAGCAGGGCGAGCTCCCCTTCTCTAGAAATCTCTGCCAATCATTTAGTCATCTGTTTGCACAGTTCCGCAAAATGATTCAATGGATTTAACTTTGACTCCCAGTGATTGTGCAGGCTAGACTCTTTTTTCTTTTTCCCTCTTTGAATTGCTTTTGGGTATGGGAACTGTCAATTTAGTCACAGCAATATAATTACATATAATTATTCTCCTCTATCATGAGTCACCAGTGGGGTTGGTAGGCAACTGGAAATGGAAAGAGGTCAACTAATTTGCTACTGAATATTTTCCTCTGGGCCAGAACTACTTGCTCATGATCCCTACTGTAATCAAATGTGATATACATTCCAAAATTATCACATATTCAACATATTGATCTTTATTCTTCAGTGAACTTTACATCTTTCAGCATCCTTCCTTATACATTATGTAATTTTCTGTCATTTTCAACTTTGGGAGTTGCAATCGGCAATTATTATCCCATTTTTCAGATGAGAAAAGTGGAGCTTAGAGGGTTTTAAATGATTTATCCTGCTTTTGTCTCTCACTTTGCCAAACTAAGCTTCGCACCACTGCTAGCGTCAGCCACATTATACAAAATTTGACTAAAACATGCCCTGATTAAAATGCTCCCTGCTGATTATGGCCATAATACAAACTCCTTGATGTGACCCATGAGTCCCTTTGAGATCTGGCCCCTTGTCCCTCTCTTCAGACTAATTTCTTATCTCTGCACACTTGGAATGGTCCCCATACTGGTCTATAACCATAGCTTTGTTACCATAAGTGGGTGTACACTGCTGATGCTCTTTAGGTTTCTGCATTTCGTTGTATGAGCATGACATTTAAAAACATAAGACACAGGCTTATTACAGCATATTGACTTCATTAGTGCCTGCAGAAAATGCATTTCTTACTCAATTTCTCACACATACTCTTCTCCTTTCTTTCCTGCTCTTCACCTCCAGAATCATCTGACTTTCTCCTGAACCTTTCTCAGTTTCTGAGTATGAAATAACCAAATTCAATCACTTGTCATCTTGACCAGTTTTGGACCAATATTTGTATGTGAAACAAAAATATTATTTTAAGTAATTATAGTTGCTTCCAACTATTATTATAATAATTACAATGTTGCTGAGTAGCATGGCACATACCTGTAGTCCCAGTTACTCAGGAGTTTGAGGTGGGAGGATAGCTTGAGCCCAAGAGTTCAAGTTCCAGTCCAGCCTGGGCAGCATAGGGAGACCCTGTCTCTAAAAAAGAATTTTAAAATGATAATGTTCACAATTGTGCTGAGAGTTAGGCACAATTCATGTGTACTGGACCCTGTAAGTCTAGGGTAAGACTCAAGATTTTGGGTCCTGGGGGTCACATTGTTTATATTTGAATGTGTCTCTCCATTTTATATGCTTATTGCATCTTCACAACCCCATGAGCATGTGTTATTTTTTTAACAGATGTGATTACTGAGGCTTTGAAATGTTAAGTAACTGGCCAAAAATGTACAGCCAGCAAGGAGAAATGGAGGGATTTATCCCAAATCCTCCCGATTGCAAAGTCCAGGTCCTTTGCTGAAGAGATGACAGTGCTTAGACACCTGCTGGTTCAGATTCCTTTATCCTTGTCACTGTCAACTCTTTTGATGCCTCTTTATAGCTAAAAGTAAAATGTTGCTGGCTAGAACAATTCATATAGTACTTAGCTAAAAATTATAAGGGATTTTGCAAAGAACATTTTATATGCTGCTAAAGGTCAAGTTTAAATATTTACTCAGTGTCTGAAAGATGATACAGATGCTTCTTTATAAATTTAGCTGTCACATACCTAGGGTTTCTAATTTTCAAAATCAAATATTGATTTATTTTGAGTTTTCTGACAATGGTAGTGTCTTAATAGAATTTTCTAATAATTTTAGACTTCATTGAGATTATATCATTGCTGCTGGTTTAAATATTTGTTTTTATATCTCCAGAAACACACAGCATTTCTACACTTCACAGGCATATGTAATCCTTTAAATGTCCTTCCTTCTTGCTGTTATACGTTAGTTATATTCTGATATTGATGTTCCTTATAAAATAAAACTTTGCCTCTCTAACAAGAGAGTTGTTTTGAGAATTTATATAGTAGGGTGACATTAATCATACCTCAAGGAGAACTTGGCTATGCTTCCATCTCAAACGTGTACAAGAGTCAATTTGTTTAAAAATTATTGAGCACTGTACTCTGCTATTGCTAATTATGTGCTAATTAATGTTCTTTAACTTGCTCATTTATTTTGAATCTTCCTTCATGTCGAGGACGTAAAAGTGAGTATACTTCATTAATGGCTTTTATCCGTTTTTTAAAACAGATTTTAGAACAAAGTTTCATACATTATAGCAGGCCAACATCTACATTTGATAAAGACACAACATTCCAGGGGATATTACAGAACTAACAGTAACGACTAATTTCATTGAAATCTTCACGACGCAATGCATTAGGAATTTCTTAGGTGATATAAATCAATTCTTTATTATTATTTTAGAGACTGGGTCTCACTTTGTCACCCAGGTCTGGAATTCCTAGGATCAAGGGATCATCCTGCCTCAGCCTCCTTAGTAGCTGGGACTACAGGTGCATGTCACCATGCCAGGCTGATTTTTTAATTTTTTGAGGAGACAGGCTCTCGCTATCTTATCCAGGCTGGTCTCAAACTCCCGGACTTAAGCAATCCTTTTCCCTCAGCCTCCCAGTGTGCTGGAATTACACGTGTGAGCCACGGCACTCAGCATAAATATTTTCTTTAAAGATTGTTTTTGACATTGAAGTTCTGAGAAATGACAAGGAAAGTTTAAAGGACTAAAAATGCTTAGGTAAATTTTGTAAAAACTATTATGTCAGCATATAACTATATGTTAATTTTATTTTGTTTTAACGTCATTTATTGGAATAAGAGTCCATTTTCCTTGATGAGAGGACTTAGATTTAGTATTTACATATGTTGAATTGAAGGAAGAACTTTATGCAGAGAAGACAATATGTATAAAGGTCCAAAAATTCAAAGGCACATAGCAAGTTGGAAGAAGTAAGGAAGGTCTTTGCTGGGGCTCTGGATGCAAGCAGGGCAGGCACATGCAGGATCTCTAGGAAAAAGCTAAGGCTTTGGTTCTTCACCCATTGTGTGTTGGAAAAATCACTCTCACTACAGTGGAAGAATACATTTAAAAGGGTAAGAGAGAAAAGAATTAGCAAAGGCAGATAATGATAACTCAAACTAGGGTATCAGAAAAACTAAGGTATTGTAAGTATCAGTGGAGCATAGATAGTTTTGAGAAAGATTTTACAAACAACCTGAGAAGGTTTATTTATTGGTTGGATGAGTAAGACCAAGATTGTGGGAGAGGGAGGAGTTGAGGATGATTGTCAGCTGTCACATTTTCAAAATTGAGTCAAAGGTAGATTTTTTTTTTTCTTCCCCTGTTTTCTAGCAGAGAGCTCTGGAAAAAAAAATTAAAAATCAAAAGAACTGTCATAGATTAGGTTGACCAAGAAATCACCTCTGCGGCTGAGATTTGCTTGCAGGAAGTTTTCTGGGAAGTCTTCCAAGAAACCACATTTGTAAAGTGAGGAAAAGGAAAGAGAAGGTGGACAGTGTTGTAGTTGTAACAGAGGCCTTGGCCAATCCCACTGGGGAGTCTGAGGCTGGAAAGACTTTTCAAAAATGTCCCATATTGAAGCAAAGGAAGCATATTGGCCTATCATTGATAGGAAATTCCCCTGGAGAAGAGTCTATCTTCATATGAGTCAGTTCCCATCAGTCACCAGCAATTTTTGGGGAGGGAGGCAACTGCGACCTTTCAGTAGGTGACGTTCCTGGCAGCTAAGACAATGAATGAATTAATCCTGCAGGGGGTGTAGGCAACATACAACAGCATCTACTAAGTTCTACCCTTGGCACTATCAGATTAATCAGAAACAGTGTTTCTGACATTTTGATGGGACATTTCCTGGAGAAATTTCAAGAGATATATTATTAAGACCAACTGTAGCCTCTGTGGCTAGAACTGGTTTGAGGGCTGCAGCTGATACTCTGAATCCTTCCCAATGTTCGACTATTGGACATTTAGATTTCTGTTACTTTGTTAACACCTCTACTGGGCTAAATGGCTTAGCTGGTTGTGTGAATCCAAATCCTCCCACTGAGGTTTCAGAGCCCAGATCACCATGAGCTTCTCAGGTCATAGGCACTTGTCAATGTACCATAAAAATTGGATAGGACAGTACGAGAACTGCTGCATGGATACTCTGAGTGATCTTTCCTGTCCTCCTTATGTGACATATATCTAAACACTTCTTCCCTGTCCCCATTGTGTAACAGCAACACTGCATCCTTCTCATGCTTGGGGTTAATTGTCCTTCCAAAACAGATGACTCTTTTGTCTTCTGTTCTTTCAGCACAAGGGATTGGAAAATAGCCAAACCTTAAAGTGTGCTGTGTCTTCTGATAGATGCTTCCCTCTCTTTAAACTGTAATACGTCTTTTTCTGTTCTCCAGCTGGAAGAGATAAGAGCCTCATTTTATACTGCCACAAAGGCCCTCTGACTTTCAAACTTCATCTTAAATTGTCCTTAGACAATCAATAACTTGGTTTTATAAAACATAGTGATGCTGCTTCCAAAACATTACTTAGGTCATTAAAAAGCATCAGAGCCAAGCAGTTTACACAAAGCTACCTGGGAATTATATATTTGCCAAAACTGCATATAGGTGAAACTGGAAATTTATGAAAAAATGTTTTGCTCATCTTGATGGCATAAAACATGATTTATATTTTACAGTTGAGATATTTGGCAAAGTGCTTTCATTGTTCCAACTCATTAATGATAGGAAGTAGATCCCACAGAATAAAATTGCAAATATATTTTTAGCAGAAGGAAAAAACACATTGAAGATTGACCAAGGCTTGAAATTAGGATGACATGGAGTTTTTTCATATGACCTGAGAAACTCATAATATACCTGTCTTCTCTCAAGGAAGGGTTACACGCAGCAAGTTTAATTATGGAGGCTGTATGTCTGATGCCATCTTTTGATAAACTTCAACTCAGAGGGTTTTTAGTTTGTTTGTTGTTTGTTCTTTGCTTGAAACTATGATAAACCTCTTTTCTGGAAATCTCCCTTTCCCTCTCTCTCTCGCGGTTGATTAAAAATGATTATCATCAATTACATAATTATTTCCTCTTCCCCTCTGCCTCCCTTTCTCTCTCTCTCTCTCTCTGTCTCTCTCTCTCTTTCTCTTTCTCTTTGTCTCTCTGTCATAAACACTCAGACACATTTAAGGTAGACATGACCTAAGTATTAGTAAATATAAGACCAGACCCTTATATTTCAGATTTGTACACTTCTCATGGCTTTTACTTGTCATTGTGTAAATTGAAACTAAGATCTTGCGCGTTGTGTTTTTAAAGCCAGGCTGTGTAGCATGATCCACGTTTTGCCAAACCTTCATCTCTAAAGGACTAATGATCCATTGCTATGTAAATGTTGATCCCTTAAAATGAAAATCAGGAGCCTCCAGTTCACGGTGACCTCTGCATCCCTTGTAATCTTATATCTCTACCAGTGCCTCTGTCATTCATTTCCCAACTTACTCTGAACTGTGGGATCTTGGCCCAGGCGTTTGAGTTCCCTGAATACCAGATTTCTCAACTATGAAAATAAAGAGGTCAAACCTTCCTACATGTACTGCTGTTGAATACTAATGAGATAATGAAGTCTCTTTTTCTGTGTTTGGGCTTATTTCTTCCATGACTCTCACTCTCTGGGATAAATGGACAGACATGTTCAATCTTAGACAGTATTCTTTCCGTCTAGAGTCAGTTTAAGGCAGTGGGGAGGCAGCTGAAGAGAGCAAACGGAAAGAACAGGGACAGGCCAACAAGCGAGCCCAGATACTGAAAAATGAATCTAAGAACATTAACTACAGTAGTTCTCAAAAAATGGCTCCCAGGCACCAGATTTACCTTAAGTGATATCTATACCTTGAGATTCCTCAGTTTCACCCAAGATTCATTAAATCAAAACCAATGAAGTTCTATTTACAAGAGTCTCCTTGCTTCTGAAGCTCGGAAAATATTAATAATCGCTAACCTACTTTGTGCCTACTGTTGTGGGAGTTTTAAAGGGGTTAGAGATAAGAAAACAATTCTGTCTCTAGCTTTAATACATTTTTAATTTGGAAGGAGTCATTGATATTCTTGTTGATCCCCACACCCTTGACTCCCCCATCCGGAGCTACACTGGGGTGTCATGAACAGAGCCAGCCACACCTCTTTTCCAGTCCGTGCCAGTGCTACACAGGCTCCTTAAACCGCTTCAAACAGATTGGGTGTATCTTATAAATAAATGCATCAGAAAAGCAATCACAACCTGGGTGCTCTAAAAGTAGCCTCAGACTAAAGGCTCTTTGTGTGTTCTAAAAGGAGCTTCAGATCATTCAGATCCAGGGGCATCAGGAAATTCGAAAATAAGAAGTTATCCCTGCAAAAAGCCCCTGGGATATCACCAGCTCAGCAAAACAGGTGTAAAATGAAAACTTTCTCATTGTGGATAATATAATCTAATTAGTTCCAAGCCAATAGCAAGACCGAAGTACCTTATTAATAATTCCCCCTTTCATATGTTCTCTAATACCTACAAGATGTGCTTTTCTTTTTCACTCCAGGAGTTTATGCTGACCAGCACTGTGTTACTGATTTTTATTTTTCCATTGAATAAGAATCATGTGATAAAGAAGCCTATGAATGTGCTCTAAACCCTTTTAAGCCAGGCATAAAGCCATTTGTTCAGAACAAAAAAGGGATAGAAAGCGTCTCCTTTCTTGATGACTATAATCTTAAACAGAGCAGCTAGGGATCTAGAGCAGTGGCCCCCAACCTTCTTGGCACCACAGGAACCAGTTTCGTGGATAAAAACCCCAGATCACCAGGCATTAGTTAGATTCTCATAAGGAGCACATACCCCAGATCCCTCACATGCACAGTTCACAAGAGTTTGCACTCCTATGAGAATCTCATGCCACCACTGATCTGAGAGGAGCTCAGGTGGTAATTCCCACTCACCTGCTGCTCACCTCTTGCTGTGCAGCCAGGTTTTAACAGGCCAGGGACCAGGACTGGTTTGTGGCTCAGGGGTTGGGAACCCATGATCTAGAGGACTCCTAAATCACTCATCTGGGCTAGTTTCACTTTCAAACTGTATGCACTTCCACAGATAATATTTCCAACACAAGAATACACACACACACACAAACACACATGGGTCTATGCCCTTACCTGTGTAAAAGCTGACAAATTATAGTAGAGAATCAAATGTTGTTACTGAACTGATTCCTGTTTCTACAAAATAATAAACTTTACTTTTATTCCTTATCAGCCTATTCTCTTTATTCTTACTAGAAAAAAAATGTCAAACATTTAAACTTTTTTTTTTTTTTTTTTTTTTTTGAGACAGAGTCTAGCTCTTTTGCCAAGATGGAGTACAGTGGTGCGATCTCAGCTCACTGCAACCTCCACCTCCCGGGTTCAAGGATTCTCCTGTCTCAGCCTTCCGAGTAGCTGGGATTAGAGGGATGCGCCACCGTGCCCGGCTAATTTCGCATTTTTAGTGCAGACAGGGTTTCCCCATGTTGGCCAGGGTGGTCTTGATCTCCTGACCTCGTGATCTGCCCACCTCGGCCTCCCAAAGTGCTGGGATTACAGGCATGAATCACCGCCCCTGGCCTAAACAATCTCTTTTTTTTTTTTTTCCACATTCGCATTTGCTTCTTCCTGTGTGTTTGTCTTTGTGCCTGTTTCTTGCTCTACTTCTGTTCTTCTCTGTCAGCTTCTCAATCTCTTTGTTTCTGGGAAATAATCTGTTTGTCCTCTGTCTCTGAAAGAAATTTGTTAGAAAATTTAATAACCTCTCTCCTTATTCACCTCCACCAACATTTATCTCACCAAAGAATATTATGTGGTTTGTTTATGAAAGATATTTGTGCTATTTTTAGACTTATTTCATATTCTGTATCAAATTTAGCCTCTTTGGTCTAGACCTATTTTTTAAATAATCACTAGTATAGTTTTTATAAAAGTCATACATATATAATGAATATCTGTGTTCATGTGTGTGTGTGTGTGTGCATGTATGTATTTGTGTGTGAGCCCACTGAAAAAAGCAAAGGTTTTCCACACCGCTTCCTCCCACATGCAGTCTCACCCTTAGATGCAAGCACTATTAATCATTTCTGATTCTTGTACCTTGGTGATTAATTCATAATTCTGTAAAATATGCTTCTGTCTCCATACATTGATTTATCTACTCAGGAGCTGTCTTTATTTTCCATATTTCCCTCCCTGTTAGCTCTCTGTTTTTCTACCTTGATATTGAATCTAAAGTCAGAAACTTAATGAAAAGGAAATTAAGATCCCCAGTGTCTCCCACTCCAGTGCCCTGGTCACCTTTTAGATTAATGTCCACCAGAAGATAACATTGCTCCAAAATCAAAGGTCATCAAGTGGTCTCAGGGATGGGGACCAATGGAAAGGAAGAGTTCCATGGGTCACTTCTTATTAAGTTATTTTCTTGCAGTATAAGACAGGGAAGAGCACTCAGAATCCCCTGCATGACCAGCAGTCTCAGCCAAAATTAAATGAGATGCTATGAAAATTGGTTTGACAATAACATGTCTTTCCTTTTTCCTACCGTCTGCCTGCATCAACACACATAATCAGATTTGGAATTTTACAACTGTCAGAATAAATGAGGTGTAGCATAAATCCCATTGTTTCATCCTACTACACATGGGTTTGGTTTTCTAACCCAATTATTCAAAAATATAGCATTGTTACCTTGCCTCCTTAGAGCAGTGGATAAGGCTTTACAATAAATCAATGTCCAAATTTCTCTGGAATCAACCTGTGGTTAGTTGGAAACTCTAGGAATAAAGAGAGATTTGGTATAAGAAACAGTGAAAGGACTGTTTAAGTTGCACAGAAAAAGACTCTGGAGAGAAGGTAACAGAAGAATGCATGCTAGCATTCCATGCCTAGCATGGAAAAGCCGGGAAAATGCCCTGTCAACAGAAGAGATCTAATAGGAAGGAAAATACTACTAATTTGAATGTAAACAAAATCTTTCATTAACCATGAAATTTAATCTGTAAGTCTCCTACCCAGAGGATTAGTTAGCAAAGATAACTTCATCAGATATTAGTAAGAATAATGGAAATAGAAGGAGACCAAGGAGAAAGAGGAGGAGAAAGACAGCAACAATGACATCTTAAAGAAGAACTGAGTAGTAAATTAGAGTAAAATTTTCCTGTTTATAAAGTACCATGATAACATTGTATTTCTTACCCTCAAATTTTTGGAAACTGTCAATAGACAATGATTGCAGACTTCAAAATAGAAGGCACATGAAGTAATATGGTTGGCCATCCCTGTGAATGATTTCCACATTCATGGATTCAATCAACCTTAGATTTAAAATATTCAGAAAAAAATAAAAGTAATACAACAATAAAAAACACAAAAATGGTATAGCAATTATATACATAACACTTGCATTATATTAGGTATTATAAGTAATCTAGAATTGATTTAAAGTATATAGGAGAATGTGTATAGGTTATATGCAAATACTATGCCATTTTGTATATGGAACTTGAGCACGTTTGATTTTGTTATTGATGGGGATTCCTAGAGTCAATTCCCCACTGATACCAAGGAACGACTATACTATCTTTTTTTTGGGCGGGGGGTCATGAGGGCATTTTAAGCTTTCCAAAATACTTTGTATTTGTTCAATAATTTAAGTCTTGATGTAACTACATGATATAGTTGGGTAGGAGGTTTATATGAGAAAAAAGATACCCACAGAATGGAAATGACTTGTACTGAGCCTAAACTTGATTTTCTTTAAGCCTAAGCCTTCTTTACTAGATGTCAAGATTCAGAATATGTAGCTACAATAAACGAGTTTCCTTCAAGCTTGTTAATGTACACCGTCTCATTGAAAATGTCTAGCATGAAGGTTCAGCTTCTACTTTGGCCCAACTGACATTTTTTGGAAATGTAATTTGGCTTAGTAATAAATCATAAGTCATGAAATCAATCAGAGCTGGATCAATCTACCCTAACACACATGAATTATATTAGTAAAATTATTTTAACCTCTCCAGGCTTAATTTCTTCTAATGTAATGTAGTGAAATAGGAAAGCCTAGCTGTGAACAGCATGGATTTTTTTTGTCTGCCCTCTTTAATATTTCTCCAGATGATTTGGACATGGCCAACAATAAATTAACTTAGGTTAACCATGGAAACCAGAATCGACCAATCAGAAAACTTCTTCCACCAAACTACCTATGGTATTAAAAAATGGACATGTGACTCCAGGCAAGTTAATTTTCTTTTTAGACACTTCTAGGCTAGAGAAAGAAGGAGTACATATATCTTATAGCTGTAGATGTCTATTATCCCTGCCACATACAAGAGTCATATTTTTGAAAGAGAATGAGGGCAGATCAAAAAGAAGACAGAGAGAGAGAGAGAGAGCGCATAAGAGTGAGACAAGTGTTCTGAGTATAATAGCTTGAATATTGCCTTCCCAGTATCTTGATCTCTCATCATTTGCTAACTGCTCTCTCTCTCTCTCTCTCTACTTTTTCTCTGTTAAGCTACATTGACTTGGAATTCCCTTATTGAAATTGGAAGAGTCCTGACTAATATAATAACTCATGAAATCTCAGGGTTACAATGACAGTTACGCAAATCAATACATGTAAAGTTTTAATACATGGCCCTGTACACAGTAGTCAAGCAGTAAATGTTTGCTTTGATGAAGGTGATAATGATGATGAACATGATGATGACACCTTCTCTTTCTTTTTTTATTCTTAGAGTTTTTACTGTTGAACATCATGGAAACAGTTTATGCTCACTGAATTCTGGCTAAATCTTGTGCTTCCTTTCTCTGGAAGACACAGAGAATTAAAGAATTAGGACTGGGAGAGACTGTTGAATGACATGAATTAAGAATTGTTTTATAGTCCTTTGGGTATATACCCAGTAATGGGATGGCTGGGTCAAATGGTATTTCTAGTTCTAGATCCCTGAGGAATCACCACACTGACTTCCACAATGGTTGAACTAGTTTACAGTCCCACCAACAGTGTAAAAGTGTTCCTATTTCTCCACATCCTCTCCAGCACCTGTTGTTTCCTGACTTTTTAATGATCGCCATTCTAACTGGTGTAAGATGGTATCTCATTGTGGTTTTGATTTGCATTTCTCTGATGGCCAGTGATGGTGAGCATTTTTTCATGTGTTTTTTGGCTGCATAAATGTCTTCTTTTGAGAAGTGTCTGTTCATGTCCTTCACCCACTTTTTGATGGGGTTGTTTGTTTTTTTCTTGTAAATTTGTTTGAGTTCATTGTAGATTCTGGATATTAGCCCTTTGTCAGATGAGAAGGTTGCAAAAATTTTCTCCCATTTTGTACGTTGCCTGTTCACTCTGATGGTAGTTTCTTTTGCTGTGCAGAAGCTCTTTAGTTTAATTAGATCCCATTTGTCAATTTTGGCTTTTGTTGCCATTGCTTTTGGTGTTTTAGACATGAATTCCTTGCCCATGCCTATGTCCTGAATGGTAATGCCTAGGTTTTCTTCTAGGGTTTTTATGGTTTTAGGTCTAACGTTTATGTCTTTAACCCATCTTGAATTAATTTTTGTATAAGGTGTAAGGAAGGGATCCAGTTTCAGCTTTCTACATATGGCTAGCCAGTTTTCCCAGCATCATTTATTAAATAGGGAATCCTTTCCCCATTGCTTGTATATACCCAGCCATCCCATTACTGGGTATATACCCAAAGGACTATAAGTCATTGCTGCTATAAAGACACATGCACACGTATGATTATTGTGGCATTATTCACAATAGCGAAGACTTGGAACCAACCCAAATGTCCAACAATGATAGACTGGATTAAGAAAATGTGACACATATACACCATGGAATACTATGAAGCCATAAAAAATGATGAATTCATGTCCTTTGTAGGGACATGGATGAAATTGGAAATCATCATTCTCAGTAAACTATTGCAAGAACAAAAAACCAAACACTGCATATTCTCACTCATAGGTGGGAATTGAACAATGAGAACATATGGACACAGGAAGGGGAACATCACCCTCTGGGGACTGTTGTGGGGTAGGGGGAGGGGGGAAGGATAGCATTGGGAGATATACCTAATGCTAGATGACGAGTTAGTGGGTGCAGCACACCAGCATGGCACATGTATCCATATGTAACTAACCTGCACATTGTGCACATGTACCCTAAAACTTAAATTATAATAATAATAAATAAATAAATAAATAAATAAATAAATAAATAAATAAACGTTTTCTGTTGTCAGAGCTAACCACCCTCCAGTTTATACCACTTTTATTTTCATTCATTCTTATCATTATTAACTCAGATTGAAACCTCAACTCAGGCTCAGACTTGAAAAAGTAGTTCAGTTTCTGCTCAATGTGTTCCTATTTGAGAAACAAATGCATTTGTTAACTTGTGGATGCTGTGATTGTGTGGTGCTGATTGCAACTAACTGGCTGTCACTTAGGTGACTTTAAAGCCCTGGACCATGCTGTTCACTCTCAAGTATGCTTTATGACTGTCTTAAGAAAGGAGACTCCAAAGGTAGTTCAGAGTGGAGGATATTTGGCAATTTTTTTTAAGTCATACGGTTAATTACTGTACATCTTACAATAATGTAGGGATTAGAAAAACTGTATTAGAAGAGTCTGAAGCAATTTTGAAGAAATCCATAATAATTTTTGTAGGTTTACTGCTCATGATTACTAATTGTCATCATTGTCTTCATCTTTGTCCACATTACCAATGGTAATATAGTTAATTCCTGAACCCTAGATTTGGAGCATATAGGTGTATTTTCATTACATACATATCCAGGAACTTATTCTAAACAATTTTTAGATCCTGACTTTAAGCAAAGTAGAAATCCCACTAAAATCAAAGAGTAAAATCAGCTTTGTGAATGAAATAATGGACAAATTTTTAACTGTTATTTCTTCATTGTGGACTTTAGGTATAGTTTGGACCACGGATTTAGGATTTAGTGGTTGTTCTGGAGAATACATTAAAAAAAATCAAAATGAAACTTTGAAACAGAAGTTAAATTTAAACGTTTCCATATCTCAAAGAGTGTCAAGAGAAAAATAAAATGGGATTAGGAACAAAATTATTGCTTTAATGTAGGTGCACATTACCCAAACTTTTTGACTTGTAAATATCTTTAATATTCATGGAAAACTGTGTTATGCAGGCATCAACATCCATTTCTTGTCTTTTTGGGCCGACAGTTATGTGTTCCTTAGTATCCTTTCCACTGGATATGACCATGGGACTAAGTTCCGGTCAATGGCAAGTGGACAAAGTGATGCAGGCCACTTCCATGACTTTGCTCCCTCCTTGCTCTTTCTGTTGGACAAGTGTAGAGAATGCGGCAGAGGATCATTAAGGAGGGTACAGCCTGATAAAGGAAGACATCTTAGTCTCTGGGCTCTGGAAAGGCATATAACAATGAGAAACATGGTCACTGGGGCTTATGGGTTATAAATGCATTTTTATTAAGTTAAAACAGAATGATTTAGGGATATGTTTACTATAGTAGATGAGGTTATTTATTCCAAATAATACAACAGTAATATGTAAGCCCTAAACCCCTTAAAATTACATGTTTTGCATTTTGAATATTAGCTGAAAAAATACGTTTTACTGAGTTCATCATTAAAAAATACCACAAATCACATTTAAAATACAATACATAATATTTGTTACATTGAAGAACAGGTTTTGTCTTATTGTCATTTAACAGATAATGCCTGCTTTTTAGTTAATCTTGATTAAGTATATGAAAATTTGCTAATACATGTATGTAAATGATATTTTGTTTCATTTTGTGTCTGATTGAAGGAGTCTGTGAAGCTGTCTGGGCTTGAATCACTGACTAGCTGCATAAAGTTAGATGACATACATAACCTTTTTAGGGCTAAATATATCCATCCATAAAATAGGAATAATGATACTTCATAATGTGTATATTTATTCATGAAATGAGACCTTATAGTACATACCTCATGGGTTGTGTAGAATTATTAGTTGATACATATAAAATGTTTAGTCATCATTTATAATATCCCAAAAGCCATATTACACACCTTGAAATCTAGATTCTATGGGACAAGCTGATCATTTTCAAGTCGGTAATGAAATAAAGCTTGTTGAAACTTAGAGTTAGATGGAGGTTTTAGAGAACAACTCTGCCTTCCAGAATTCCACCCCTCAACTCAGCAGCCAGATCAGTATTTGTAAATTGTAAATCTGATTATTTTACCCTCCCCTCAACAACACCCACCCCCCTTATTGCCATGCTGAATATTTCAGTGACTTCCTGCCACTTCTACAATAACATTCTCAACTTGGATTGCAAAGCCTGGTATGGTCTCGCCTCTGCTAACGACTTCATGCTCACTTTCTCCACATTCTAGACTCTCTGTCTTCTAAATATTTTTCTTTCTCTTTGGTCCCTGAAGTACACTAGGTTTTTTCAAATCTTGACTTAATTATGACTTCCTCAGGAAAGACTTCCTTGACTTCTCAGACTAGGTCAGATCCTCTGGCTATCCACATCCATGGCGGTGGACAATCCTTCTTCATAGTGCCTATCACAGTTCGTAATTGCACATCTATTCATAGACTCTGATGAACTGCTCAGATCCTCCTTTAGGATTAAAATTACTCCCTGACATCCCTCAAATATCAGCCATATTTGTGTATACTTTGACTGAAGAGAACCACTTTGCTAACTGGTTCAGCCTGCACCTAATAACCGGGATAGAAAGTCCAGACTACATGGCCCAACTCAGAAAAACTCTGAAGGCCGTCTCAGACCAGACTTCTTCATAAGGATGACTGAGGTCTTGTTGATACTAAACAAACTTTGTTGATAATTGATATGGTTTGGCTGTGTCCCCACCCAAAATCTGATCTTGAATTGTAATCCCCATAACCCCCCCTGTCAAGGCAGAGATGAGGTGGAAGTAATTGAATCATTGGAGCAGTTTCCCACATGCTGTTCTCATGGTAATGAGTGAGTTCTCACGAGATCTCATGTTTTTATAAGTGTTTGTAGTTCCTCCTGCATTCATTCTCCCTCCTGCAACCTTGTGAAGAAGGTGCCTTGCTTCCCCTTGCCTTCCACCATGATTGTAAGTTTCCTGAGGCCTCCCCAGCCATGCAGAACTGTGAGTCAATTAAACCTCTTTCCTTTATAAATGACCCAGTCTCGGGCAGTTCTTTTTTTTTTTTTTTTTTTTTTGAGACGGAGTCTCGCTCTGTCGCCCAGGCTGGAGTGCAGTGGCGCGATCTCGGCTCACTGCAAGCTCCGCCTCCTGGGTTCACGCCATTCTCCTGCCTCAGCCTCCCAGTAGCTGGGATTACAGGCGCCCGCCACCACGCCCAGCTAATTTTTTGTGTTTTTAGTAGAGACGGGGTTTCACCGTGTTAGCCAGGATGGTCTTGATCTCCTGACCTCGTGATCCACCCGCCTCGGCCTCCCAAAGTGCTGGGATTACAGGCGTGAGCCACCGCGCCCGGCCTCGGGCAGTTCTTTATGCCAGTGTGAGATTGGACTAATACAATAACACAGTCCAACTTCTTGTTCAATCTGCTTCCTATCCTTCATTCCTTCCTACAAGTAGTGGTCACAAGACAAACCTGCAAACTAACCTCCATCTCAGAGCCTGCTTATTTAGGAACCCAAAATAAAACAATCTTCTTGGGTATGTTGATTGATGTTCATCTCCCCCACTGTCACCTCCACAAGGGTAAGGGTCATATGTGGGGTTTTTTAACCTTTATATCTTCAATATTAAGCCCAGATTTTGACATATTGTAAATATGTAATCCCTGAACAACATTGCATGAATTAATGCCATCTACCATCTTCATTTTACAATTAAGATGTAGAAAATTGACATTCCCAAGGAGATGCAGCTGACCAGCCTTTTTCTTTCCCCCTTTCCCCTACTAGCCTGTTGTTTATTTTGTTCTTCTCAGGGACCCAAGAGCTTATATGCCCCTATCACTAGAAAAGAGCAAAATGCTTATTCCTTGTAAAAGGTGGTTTTTCTCTTAGGGGGAAGAAATCACTAAGTTCAAGGTAATCTCTGGTGAATGGCTGGAACTCTGGAAGTATCAGTATTAATTACACATTCCCCCTGATCTATGGATCATTCCCAGACAGCCCAAGTCCAAAAACCCATCACCCTGACCTTGTTAAAATGAACTCAGCTGACACTATCATCATTCAATATTCCCTATTCACCAGCATAGGTAAGTAACAGGAAAATCCTCTAATGAACTACAGGACTGTCAGGGATCATTCACTCTCCATATAACTTAGGTTACTTTCTAAACTGTGAAGTCTTTCATAAGAGGTGCATTATTCTGGCTGGGCACAGGGGCTCACGCCTGTAATCCCAGCACTTTGGGAGGCTGAGATGGGTGGTTCACCTGAGGTCAGGTGTTCGAGACCAGCCTGACCAACGTGGAGAAACCCCATCTCTACTACAAATACAGAATTAGTTGGGTGTGGTGGCAGATGCCTGTAATCGCAGCTACTCGGGAGGCTGAGGCAGGAGAATCACTTGAATCTGGGAGGCAGAGGTTGCGGTGAGCTGGGATTGTACCATTGCACTCCAGCTTGGGCATCAAGAGTGAAATTCCGTCTCAAAAAACAAAAAAATGGTGCATGATTCTGTTTCCGAATTTGAAGTGTGACACAGTTGATTTGTTCTTTTTTGTTAGTCCTCTCTTCTCCCCTGTTCAATGCAGAAGTGATATTGACAGTAGAGTTTGCTTCTTTTAAGCTCAAAGTCCAGAATTAGGCACCAAAACAAATAAATATTCTCCCTTTATCTTAAAGGGATGTGTTCCAAGACCTCAGTGGATGTCTTAAACCATAGATAGTACCAAATCCCATATATGCTATGTATTTGCCTATACATAAATAGTTATTATAAAATTTAACTTATAAATTAGGCACAGTAAAAGATTAATAACTAATAAAATAGAACTATTATAACAATATACTATAATGAAAGTCATATGAATACAGTCTCTCAAAATCTCTCATTGTACTGTACTCACCCTTCTTATGCTGATGAGGTCACATGATAAAATGCCTATGCTTGGATTTATCATATGCCCTGCAGAGTTGCCACCGAGGACAGATTTGCTCTTACTGCATATCTTAGCATCCTCGGTACATGACTATTTTTCTTTTCTTATTAAGTCAAAAACTTTCACCTTTTCACTTAGAAGAAGCACTTTGTGCCTTCTTTTTGGCATATCTGAATTGCCACCATCACTAGTCTTGTGCTTTGAGGACATGTTAAGTAAAATAAGGGCTACTAGAGTACAAGCATTGCAATACCATTTGGTAGCCAAAATGACTTCTAAGTGACTAATGAGCAAGTAGGATGGACAGTGTGGGAAGGCTGGACAAAAGGAATGATACATGTCTCTGACAGGACTGAGCAGGATCATACAAGATTTCATCACATTATTCAGAATGACACACACTTTAACACTCATATATTGTTTATTTCTGGAATTTTCCATTTAATATTTTCAGACCACACTTGATCGTGGGTAAATGAAACCACAGAAAGCAAAACTTAGGATAAGGGAGGATTACTGTATTTCTGCAGAAAAATGCTGTAGTTTGGTTCAAACTTGAGGGGTATGCTGTATTTTCCTGTGTGTGTGTGTGCGTTTCACATGTGTTTCACATGTGAAACACATATATGTGTATATGTGTGTATACACATATACACACGTGTATATGTGTGTCCTGTAGTTCTTTAAAATGTGTGAGCTTAAAGTCCCTGGCTGAATTTCAAATGAAAGTTAATGCCCATCTACTACCACTGTCACATTAAAAACAAACGGTTTTTGGAAGAGCATAAGCTCTGAAATTTGAACTGTCTGTTTTGAATATTGCCCTCAGCACTTATTAGCAGTAGGTCCTTGGGTAACATATTCAATGTCTCTGAGTGTTGGCTCACAGCCTCCACAGCTGAAGAAAGAATAATTATAGTATGATATCCACAGCACAGTTATGAACTTAAAATGTGCTAATAAATGCAGTAAGTTCTCAATGTCAAATATTCTGAATGTCATGTCATGGTTGGCCTCAAGTACTCTTAGTAATTCGCTTACATTTTTCTTGCAGCCTTATCAGTACATTGTGAGTTCAACAAGAGTAGGAAACACTGTGTCTCATTAATCCTTTAAATCTCTAGAAACAAGTACAATCAGCCTCCTAATATATAATTGCTTAATCTTTGAATTTATAAGTTTGAAAGTTCATGATGGTTTCTGTCTTTATGAAAGGCCATTAGCACATCACAATAGTATTTGTTGAACTTGACAAAGTGATAAAATATGTATGTGATTACTCTTGCATCCCTATGGCTAACTGATACTCTAAGAGTTTTCATGAAGGTGGATAAATAAACATAGCAGTAAATTAAAAGTTGAGTTTTACAAGTGCAGTCTACTGATTTGCTGATCACCGGTTTATTCATTTATGGGCATGAGATGAACAGCAGTTCATGTGGTGAATGTAATAGACCCATCAGATTTTAAAATATAATAGTTTAAGTCTATGATAAATTAGTATTAAAAGAAGAACAGGCAACAGATGCTAATTAGAAGCTACTGGGAGGGTTTTATAACATACTCCTTCCTTTTGTTGTGGCTATATATTGTTATATTTTAAAAGCACTCCAAAACTGAAATAGCAAATTATTATCATCCCTGACACTCCTGTGTACAAACTCAGTGGTTCTCCTTGGGGTATATCTAGAAGTTGAGCTACTCTGTTCCATGATGTAGCCCCCTCTCTGTCTCTGTATGTCTCTGTCTTTCTCTCTCTTCATGTTGTCTTGTTCTAAAAGGGTTCTTCACATAACTGCAACTTCTCACAGTGCATTGGTCCCAGAACATTTACAGTTATAATATGGCAGATGCTTTCCCATAGCCCAAAACAGAAACTGCTAAGCAAGGCAAGGGGTAAGCTCAAAATTTGTACATAATAATCTCCACCATTTTAAAATTTAATTTAATTTACTTAGTCAAAGCAGTCAGAGGCCTACACATATTTAGTTGAATACAGAAACAAACACTTCTTAGTCATGGACTGAAAAGATCACATTGTAGAAAAGCATATTTTTGAAGCTATCTTTGGGAAATATGAGTTGACACAGTCTATTCTCGGGCTAAACTAATTCATATTCCTTTTACATGTAAAATATACTCACCCGTATAAAGACACTCAAAGACTTATCCCACTAGGGTATAAGCTCCATGTCTAAAATCTCATTATCAAAATCTGGGAAAATATGTCTATGAGGCGCTTTGAATATATGCCCTCAGGTATAGCATATTGAGTACAGTTTCTCTCACTCTGAAAACCTATGAGCTAAAAAGGCTTGTTACCTGCCCTGTCATCATTTTTCAAGTCTTAAAAACCTGTCAACTACATATTCAATATTTAATGAAAATATCTTTAAGAATAAGTGGAAATAAAGACATTCTGAGATGGCAGTAAAGTAATGGATTTTGTCACTGCAGAAATAGTCTAAAAGAATGGCTAAAGAAACCTCAAAAAATAATGGGAATGAAGTCTTGAAAATTTAGAAGGAAAAAAGGTGAAAATCGGTGTAAATATAATAGAATATTCATTTCCTAGTGATTTTCTTAAGTCATATTTTATGGCTGAAGAGAATGTTGTAATATCATTTGATGAGGTATTTGATGTATGTGAATGAAATACCTAAGACAATTACATTTTAAAAGTTGGGACAGTCAAGGCAATTAAATGAAAGAGGGGTTATCCCTTCATGCTAAAAACTGTCAATAAACTAGGTATTGATGGAACATATCTCAAAATAATAAGAGCTATTTATGACACACCCACAGCCAATATCATACTGAATGGGCAAAAACTGGCAGCATTCCCTTTAAAAACTGGCACAAGACAAGGATGCCATCTCTCACCACACTTATTCAACATAGTATTGGAAGTTCTGGCCAGGGCAATCAGGCAAGAAAGATATAAAGGGTATTCAAATAGGAAGGGAGGAAGTCAAATTGTCTGTTTGCAGATGACATGATTGTATATTTAGAAAATCCCATCTTCTCAGCCCAAAATCTCTTTAACCTGATAAGCAGCTTCAGCATAGTCTCAGGATACAAAATCAATGTGCAAAAATCACAAGCATCCCTATAAACTAATAATGGACAAACAGCCAAATCGTGAGTGAACTCTTATTCACAATTTCTACAAAGAGAATAAAATACCTAGGAATACAACTAAAAAGGGAGTGAAGGACCTCTTCAAGGAGTGCTACAAACCACTGCTCAAGGAAATAAGAGAGGACACAAATGGAATAACATTCCATGCTCATGGATAGGAAGAATCAATATCCTGAAAATAAGTAATTTGTAGACTCAATGCTATCTACAACAAGCTACCATTGACTATCTTAACAGAATTAGAAAAAAACTACTTGAAATTTCATATGGAACCAAAAAAGAGCTGGCATTGCCAAGGCAATCTTAAGCAAAAAGAACAAAGCTGTAGGCATCACACTACCTGACTTCAAACTATACTACAAGGCTACAGTAACCAAAACAGCATGGTACTGGTACCAAAACAGATATATAAACCAATGAAACAGAAGAGAGGCCTCAGAAATTAAACTGCACATCTATAACCATCTGATCTTCAACGAACCTGACAAAAACAAGCAATGGGGAAAGGATTCCTTATTTAATAAATGGTGTTGGGAAAGCTGATTAGCCATATGCAGAAAGCTGAAACTGAAGCCCTTCCTTATACCTTATACAAAAATTAACTCAAGATGGATTAAAGACTGAAACATAAAACCTGAATTGTTAAAAACCCTAGGAGAAAACCTAGGCAATACCATTCCGGACATAGGCTGGGGCAAAGAATTCAAGACCAAAACACCAAAAGCAATGGCAACAAAAGCCAAAATTGACAAATGCGATCTAGTTAAACTAAAGAGCTTCTGCACAGCAAAGGAAACTATCATCAGTGTGAACAGGCAACCTACAGAATGGGAGAAAATTTCTGCAATCTATCCATCTGACAAAGAGCTAATATCTAGAATCTACAAAGAACTTAAACAAATTTACAAGAAAAAAATAACCCCATCAAAAAGTGGGCAAAGGATATGAACAGACATTTCTCAAAAGAAGACGTTTATTCAGCCAACAAACATATGAAAAAAAGCTCATAATCACTGGCCATTAGAGAAATGCAAATCAAAACCACAATGAGATACCATCTCACACCAGTTAGAATACTGATCATTAAAAAGTCAGGAAACAACAGATGCTGGAGAGGATGTGGAGGAATAGAAACACTTTTACACTGTTGGTGTGAGTGTAAATTAGTTCAACCATTGTGGAAGACAGTGCGGTGATTCCTCAAGTATCTAGAACTAGAAATACCATTTGACCCAGCAATCTCATTACTGGGTAGATAACCAAAGGATTATAAATCAGACTACTACAAAGACATATCTATATGTATGTTTATTGTGGCACTATTCACAATAGCAAAGACTTGGAACCAACTCCAATGCCCATCAATGATAGACTGGATAAAGAAAATGAGGCACATATACACCATGGAATACTATGCAGCCATAAAAAGGATGAGTTCATGTCCTTTGCAGGGACGTGTGTGAAGCTGGAAGCCATCATTCTCAGCCAACTAACACTAGAACATAAAATCAAACACCCTATGTTCTCACTTATAAGTGGGAGTTGAACAATGAGAACACATGGACCCAGGGAGGGGAATATCATACCCCAGGACCTGTAGGGGGGTGGGGGGTTAGGGACAGGATAGCATTAGAAGAAATACCTAATGTAGATGATGGGTTGATGGGTGCAGCAAACTACCATGGAACACGTATACCTATGTAACAAACCTGCACATTCTGCACATGTACCCCAGAACTTAAAGTATAATAAAAATATAAGAGGGGTTACAACACTTCAATGGTAACAGTAGACTGTGGACAGTGTCATAACTGGATCAACCATTAAGGAATCTATACAAATTTGTATGCTTGAAATACCATCAATAAATTAAAATGAAGATCTAAAAATCAAAATAAGTAACCAAAGAGAGAGAAAGAAAGAAACAGAGGCAAAGGAATGAGAAACAGAGCAAACAACTATAAAACAATAAAATGGAAGACTTAACAACTTAACCCTAATATATCTGTCTTTGTCTTTTTTAAAATTTCAGCTTTCATTTAGATAGAAGAATACATGTATAGGTTTGTTATATGGGTAGATTGCAGCCAGGCAGTGAGCACAGTGCCCAATAAGTAGTTTTTCAACCCATTCCCTCCTCCTTCCCCACTCTATTGGTCCACATTGTCTATTGTTCCCATGATTATGTCCATGTGTGCTGGATATTTAGCTCCCACTTATAAATGAGAATATGTGGTGTTTTCTTTTCTGTTCTTGCATTTGTTCACTAGGATTATAGCCTCCAGCTCCATCCATGTTGCTGTAAAGGACATGATTTCATTCTTTATTATGGCTGTGCAATATTCCACGGTATAATTATACCACATTTTCTTTATCCGGTCAACCACTGATGGACTAGATTGAATCCATGTTCTTGCTGTTATGAATAGTATGGCAATAAACATATGAGTACATGTGTCTTTTTGGTATAATGATCTGTTTTCCCTTGGGTAATAGTAATGGGATTGCTGGGTCAAAGGGTAGCTCTGTATTAAGTTCTTTGAGAAATCTCCAAACTGCTGTCCAGAGTGGTTGAATTAATTTTCATTACCACCAATAGTCTATAAGCATTCCCTTTCCTCTACAGCCTTACCAGCATCTGTTTTTTTTTTTCTTTGTCTTTATAGTAATAGCCCTTCTGACTGGTGTGAGATGGTATCTCGTTGTTTTGATTTTCATTTATCTGATGATTAGTGATGAGCACTTTTTCATATGTTTGTTGGCTGTGTATGTCTTCTTTAAGTTCCTTACAGAGTCTGGATTGTAGACCTTTGTTGGATGCCTAGGTTATGAATATTTTCTCCCATTCTGGAAGGTTCTCTGTTTACACTGTTTATAGTTTATTCTATGTAGAAGCCTTTACTTTTATTAAGTCCCACCTGTCAATTTATGTTTTTGTTGCAATTGCTTTTGGGGACTTGCAAAAATTCTTTGCAAAGGCTGGTGTTGAGAAGAATATTTTTTAGATTTTCTTCTAGGATTTTCACAATTTGAGGTCTTGTATTTAAATATTTAATCCATCTTGAGTTAATTTTTGTATATGGTAGAAATAAGGGTTCAGTTTCATTCTGCTGCGTGTGGCTAGCCAGTTATCTCAACACCATGTATGGAACAGGGAGTCCTTTGCCCATCGCCTACTTTTCCTGACCTTGTTGAAGATCAGATGGTTAATAGGGTATGGCTTTATTTCTGAGTTTTCGATTCTGTTAGATTTGTCTATGTGTCTGTTTTTGTACCAGGACAATGCTGTTTTGGTTATTGTAGCCTATAATACAGTTTGAAGTTAGGTAGTATGCCTCTGGCTTTGTTCGTTTTGATCAGGATTACTTTGTCTATTCAGGCTATTTCTTGGTTTCATATGAATTTTTAAATAGTTTTTTCTAATTTTGTGAAGAATGACATTGGTAGTTTGATAGGAATAGCATTGAATCTGTAAATTGCTTTGGGCTGTGTGGCCATTTTAAGGATATTGATTCTTTCAGTCTATGAGCATGGAATATTTTTCCTTTTATTTGTGTGGTCTCTGATTTATTTCAGTAGTGTTTTATAGTTCTTCTTGTAGAGATTTTTTTTTTACCTCGTTGTTAGCTGTATTCCTAGGTATTTCATTTTTTTATGTGGCTATTGTAAATAGGATTGTGTTATTGATTTAACTCTCAGCCTGGAAATTATTGGTGTATGGAAATGTTACTGATTTTTGTAAATTTATTTTGTATCCTGAAATCTTAAATCATATGTATCACTTCTAGTAGCCTTTTGGTGGTGTTTTCAGGGATTTTTAGGTACAGAAACATACTGTCAGCATAGAGAGAGAATTTTACTTCTTTTCTTATTTGGATGCCTTTTATTTCTTTCTCTTGCCCAATTGTTCTGTCTAGGACTTCCCTGTCTTTACTTTAAATGAACATAGTATAAATACATCAATTAAAAGACAGAAATTATAGAATAAATTAAAAAGTATGATCCAACTATATACTTCTTATGGGAAAACTATTTCAAAAGTAATGACCTAAGTTGACAGTAAAAGAAAGGAAAAAAAAATAAACCATGCAAACCTTAATTAATTAAAAAATACAGTGTGGCTATATTGATATCACATATAGTGCACTTCAGAGAAAAAGAAATTATTAGACAGTGAGAACATAGCAATCCTAAATGTGTATGCACTGAAGGGCAATGGATAAGGATGTTAAAACATCTTACTTACCTTTTTTTCATTTAGGAGACAAGGATCTTAAAAAGGAAAACTCCAAAAATCATGGAAAGGCAATTTTCCTTTCCTGTGAAAGCGTGTATGAAATGCCCTTTTGCCAGAAATAGACCCAGAGCAAAGAAATGATACAAAAGTTACCTACTCTGAGATTCTTTCTGCTTTCTCACATACAACTGTATATGATCTGAGAGTTTGCAGAGCTCTCTTGAGGAAAAAGGCCCAGTGAAAACGTGAATTTGGTATTTTTACTTTTAAAAATTAGGACATCAACCCTGAAGTGGCTGTTTTCCATACCCAATGTTTCTGTAAACCTTCACATATGCAGGTATGGACCATAGTCATGAGTCCGCTAGCAGGTCAGCACTTGATTCTCTACTAAAGAACCCAAAAAGCAACCCTGAATATCTAGGGGTTCATTAGGCCCTGATGAGCCCAGAATCTTTAGAGATAGGATCCTGTATCTGCATTTTTAATATTTGTCTCCAAGTGATTCTAAGGCACAGTAAGTCTTTGAAACTACTTCTCTTCATCAGTGCTCCTCAAGCATACCAAGGCATCAAAATCCCTTGGTATGCTAGTTAAATACAGATTTACTGGCTTCCACTCCCACAGTTTGTGATTTGATAGGTCTAGTGTGGGACCTAACATTTTCCTAACAAATGTTCATGTGATGCTGGTTTTGCTTGCTCGAGGAACACATTTTGAAAGTTATATCTCTAGAGGAGGAGTCAGGATTTCTTTTTCTCTCTTTGTAAAAGGCCAGATATTAGGTAATTCAGACTTTATAGGTCATATTGTCTCTGTTTCAACTATTCATTTCTGCTGTTGTAATGCAAAAGCAGCCATGGACAATATACAAATGAATGGGTTTTTGTACTAATACAACTTTTTTTTTTTTTTTTTTTTTTTTTTTAGACAAAGTCTCGCTCTGTCACCCAGGCTATAGTGCAGTGGCATGATCTTGGTTCACTTGCAACCTCTGCCTCCCGGGTTCAAGCAATTCTCCTGCCTCAGCCTCCTGAATAGCTGGGATTACAGGTGCCTGCCACCATGCCCAGCTAGTTTTTGTATTTTTAGTAGAAATGGGGTTTCACCATGTTGATCAGGGTGGTCTTGAATGCCTGACCTCAGGTGATCCATCTCCCTTGGCCTCCCAAAGTGCTGGGATTATAGGCATGAGCCACCGCACCCGGCCTGTTTCTTTGTTTGTTTAATAAAGACGGAGTCTCTGTCACTCAGGCTGGAGTGCAGTGGTGCAAATGCAGCCTTGAATTCCTGGGCTCAAGGAATCCTCTTGCATCAGTCTCCTTAGTAGTTGGGATTACAGGCACACATCACCATGCCCAGCTAATTTTTGTATTTTTAGTGGAGATGGGGTTTCACCATGTTCGCCAGTGTGGTCTCGAACGCCTGACCTCAGGTGATCCACCCCCGTTGTCCTCCCAAAGTGCTGGGATTATAGGCGTGAGCCACTGTGCCTGGCCAAACCTTTCTTTATAACAGCAGATGTTGGGCTGATTCGGCACATGTTTATCCAATTTCTATTCTAAATAACAGTGCAAGAAATGGAGTTACTAAATCGAAAGGCTGTATATTTAAAATTGAAATAAATATGAGTAGATTGATCTCTTTGCTGGATTTCCAAATTAATACTTCAGCAGTAGGTATGAAAAAAACCTTAATTACAAATGTACTATTCTGCTGGGAGGTGCTGATAATGGGAGAGGCTCAGCCTGTGTGGGGACAGGGTTATATGGAAAATCTCTGTACCTTCCTTTCAACTTTGCTGTGAACTTAAAACTGCTCTAAACACTAACTCTTAAAGCAAAACAAAATTTAAAACCTTAATTACCCTCATTCTCACCAACACTTGGACTTTTTAGACTTGAATTTCTGCCGATCTGATGTCTTTCAGTTTTTATGGACCACCACCTCTGGAAATTTGAAAGATCTAGACCCTTTGCAGTATGGGCCTAGACAAGCAGATCCTTAATATTGTAATGAGGATGTGGAGAAGGGTACGCCTTAATATTAGAGAGCGGGAAAATGTATCTAACTGTCAGTGTCCAGATCACCAATGACGGGGTAGACAAGCACTAATGGATCCAGCATGCAAAGACTGCATCTAAAGAAGGGATTCTCAATGTTAGCATTATTGACATCTTGGGTCTAATAATCCTTTCTTATGGGGATGGAGAGAGGTATCCTATCCATTGCAGGACATTTAACAGCATCCCTGGCCTCCACCTATTAGATGCCAATGGCAACTCCCACCAAGTTGCAACAAACAAAAATTTTTCAGATATTGCCAAAATGGCCGCCAGTTGAGATGTGTTGATCTGGAATCACAATAACTGTTTTTCATTTCCATCAGTGGCTGCGATGACTTTCACCTTTTCCAGGATAAGATATGTCAACTCCTGACTTGTCAAGTGAGTCAACCTTTATTAAAGGCCTAACTTGTGCCCACACAGAAGTGGAGTATGGGATGAAAAGAAAAGGAAGCAGAAGTAATATCTCATTTTCAAGGAGTTTATGGCTCCTAAAATCAGAAGCTAATGCATTTTGATTTAAGTTAGAGCAAAAATACCTTATTAGACTTTTTTTCAAATTTTAAATTATTTGTCAACATTATTGGGATGGCAGTATTCAGGTAATCATATTTTAAGGTACCTTTCAAAAATATAAAACCTAGCAATGCTGGACTTTCATTCCTTCACTGAGCGGTTAGAGCTATGTGGCAGCTCTGTCCATGGATCATGTGTTCTTTAGATTTCTGTAGTTCCCACCACTCCCATTTGTTTATCCTCAGATTTTTGAGATGGCAACACTTTGGTTTTGATTGTTGGGTCTGTTTGGTCTAAGCAGACGGGCAGGTTAATCAAAGAAAGAAACTGACATGGACTCCTATTTATAAGTAGAATTGTCGGGTCAGAACTTTGCCCTTCTATAAATGTTGTTTCTTTTGCATTAAGCCAGTGCTGACTAATAAAAACAAAACAAAACAAAATCCTTGAGCACCAATAAAATGAGGGTGGGAAAGAAAAAAAAAAGAATAAAATAATTTTAAAATGCCATAAAATGGGTAAATATTACCCATAAAATGGGTAAATAAAATAATTTAAAAATGCCATAAAAAGATTAAAATAATTTAAAAATGCCATAAAATTGCTGATTTATTTGGGAATTTGTCTCCTTTACTTAATCTGAAATTTCTCCTAATTTAGTGTCTGCTGTTGAAATGATAATGATGACAAGATCCTTGGAGCAAAAGGCTGAATTATTCCCTCCAAGTCAGGGAGCAGGCAATTATTAAAAATTAAAATGAGTTTTCCACTTGCAATCGGAGATTACCTCTTTGAAAGAATGCCCGTGAATTGACAAAACATGCACTATAAGTCACATTTTTTCTCTCTCCGAGTAAATAAAAGTGCCTCGTGTTTTAGGGGAGAGTATTAATGTGTTTCCAGCATTATATCTCATTAACTGATCTCTGTTCCTTATGTTGAAGTAAGGACTGCTTGTTATACATCATAGGATGTATACATCACAGCATCTTATACGTCATAGGGATGGATGATATTTGCATATAGTAGAGATCACAAATAAAGGCTTAGAAGCACATGAACCTGAGTGTGTCCCTGCTCACTTATGAGTACTGAGAGAATGTTGAAATCTGCCAGTCACTTGGTGTTTGCTAACTGCAAGATGCTGGTTAATCTTTTATTATCTGAGCTTCCTGTGGCTACTGTCTCAAAGTTTTCCAAGATGGACCCTGGTCACCTGGAATATTTTTGGAGAAGACAAATCATCTCGTTAACTGACATTTCTGTAGGGGAATGGCACAGAGAAGTTGACTTAGAATTGCAGTACTGTCAAATAAAACATTCTACAATAATGGAAATGCAATATAATGTGTACAGTTTAATGTTCTAGCCACTAGTCACAAATAACAATTCGTCTCTTGAAATACAGCAAGTGTGAGTAAATTTCTAATTTTGTTAATTTTAAATTATTTGGATTTAAATTTAAAGACCCACATGGGACTACTGGTTCTCCTATTGGACAATGCAGATATGGAGACTTTTGTCACATTTACAGCTGAGGTTTGGTTGTCAAAGAAGTATGAAATGAGTGACAATGATTTATAAGGAATTTAGAATAAGGAATGCTAGTCAGAGTTTTTAGAGAAACAGAACCATTATAATATGTGTATATATATATAGAGAGAGAGAGAGACAGAGTCATTGCAAATAATTGGCTCACACAATTGTGGAGGTGTGATAAGCTCAAAATGTGCGGTGTAGACTGGCAGTGTGGAGATCTAGAAAGTTGCATTTCAACTCCAAAGGTAGTCTGCTGGCAGGATTCCTACTGTGTAGGGGAGGTCAGTCTTTCTCTTATTAAGGCCTTCATCTGATTAGATTATTACGGAGGGTAATTATTACGGAGGGTAATCTGCTTCATTCAAGGACACTATATTTAATGCGCATCTCATCGCAAAAACACCTTCACAGTAACATCTGGATAATGTTTGACCAAATATCTGGGCTTTGTGGATTAGGCAAGTTGATACATAAAATAGCCATTACAGTTAATCTGATAGAAAAAAAAAACTATTCATCTGTAGGGAAGGGAGGAGGAAAATATTGAAGGCATAGAGACAATTTCAAAAGGAACAAACATCTAAAAAGCTGTGTACTGTTGTGGAAGAGACATTGATCCTTTCATTTTGATCTCTTTTTCCTGGTTACCAGTTTAATTCATAATTATTACAACGAATATTATTCCAAAAATATAACTTAGAAAAATAAATGTGTGCAAGATTGCGCTGTTGTTGACTATGTTAAGGCTCGGTGCTACATTTTTTTCAATGGCTTTCTCTATATAGCCCTGTGTTTCAGTGTGCAAAAGAGGAAATTGTATGAGCTTTGAAAGGCAAAAGTAAAACAAGTTGTTATTCTTTGATGGTCATCACAGTTAGATATATGACAAGCAGACAAAGAGCCACTTGGAAAGTACAAGCCCCTCCTTCTTTTTCTCCTCTCCCTATCTTCCTTTTCCCCCCAGCTGCTGTTCCTGCTGAAGAGCAATGACACCTATCATATCAGCAGATGGATAGCTGCAGATTAGCAGAGGCATGGGGCACACAGAGGCATTAGCTCTGTGCCATCTCCATGAGTCCCACTACCATTCCATTTCTCTTCCTAGATGTGCCTGGCTTCCAAGATTTCCCTATAACTTTCAACTTATCCACTTACCATAGTGTTTCAGGTAGACTAGGTAGTGATTCTTTTCCTTATCAACCTAACCCCCCTTTCGGCCTTCACTTCTTCAACTCTTGCTATATGTACATAATATCTAATGCCTAATATACATTTCTTATTCACACAATAGTCAAAGTGGCTGTACTTTTTTTTTTTTTTTTTTTGAGACAGAGTCTCGCTCTGTCGCCCAGGCTGGAGTGCAGTGGCGCGATCTCGGCTCACTGCAAGCTCCGCCTCCCGGGTTCACGCCATTCTCCTGCCTCAGCCTCCCGCGTAGCTGGGACTACAGGCGCCCGCCACCACGCCCGGCTAATTTTTTGTATTTTTTAGTAGAGACGGGGTTTCACTGTGTTAGCCAGGATGGTCTCGATCTCCTGACCTCGTGATCCGCCCGCCTCGGCCTCCCAAAGTGCTGGGATTACAGGCGTGAGCCACCGCGCCCGGCCCAAAGTGGCTGTACTTTTATGATTATACCCTGACTTATACAAAGTGAATTTATTATTTACTCAGTTATTCCCATTCATGAACTTATTATTTACTCAGTTATTCCTATTCCTATTCAGGTAGTGAAGCTGTGTGTCCCCATGCTATATTTGTGTAGTTGCTTTTTTGGACCTCAGTGAATTATTTTGCAATTATCTTGACTAGGTCTTCCTTGATAGATTAAGGACATCATTTCCTCATTTTGAAATAATTTCAGTTGCTGCTTCAAGTGATCTTTATCAGTTTAGCCATGCCGCCATGTATGAGCAGATAAGCAGCTTTAAGAAGTAACCACATGGAGCAGCAAGGGACAAAGGGGGCAATTTGCTTGTCATTTTCTGACAAAATCAAACACTATGATAAATGAGATAGAGGGTAGATGGTAATGTTAGGTAAGACATTTTTCTGTGCATGCTCCTTTCCAAAAATTACTGCATATTTCCCAGTAAAAGGTAAAGTTGTAGCTTGCTTTGACCAAGACATGGTGGCAGATGTGATATTATATGAATTCTAAAAGCTGGGCCTCAAGAGACCTTGCACCCCTTGCTGTCTTGAGACTGTCATATGAAGGAGCCCTGACCAGCCTCCTTGAGGATGACAGACCACATGGAAAGATTGGGTCAAATATTATGTTTTTTTAACTTTCCTTTTTCCCTACTTCCCAATTACCAATATGCTCATTTCCCTTTGGAAGATTTTTTTTGGGTATTGTAGAGCCAGATTTCCCATTTTCAAGATTTTTTTAGAAATGTTAAATTATTACCAACAAACCGTGAAGAATTTTCTGGTTTCTCTTTGCTACCTCACAGAGATCAGTACTGATTCTCCCACCCAATTGGTTCTGCAGTGTTCAGTGGTTCTAAAAGGCTGACTGATAGCAGCAGTCTTTACTCCATTGCAGAAGATCATGTTATTCTAAGAATTACACTACAGATCCCAGCTCACCAGCAAACATCTGCCCTTCAAAGATAGCACGATCAGACACTCAGCTCAACTCCTCTCCCTACTCTGTAATCATCTGTGAAGAACCTTTCTTTAGCTTCTTTTTTTGTTTTTTAATTCTGAAGTGGTATGCTAAAAACACAGCGCAAAAAGTGTAGTTTTTTTCAAAAACAACACGTAATTTGATGCTTTCTCTTTGCTGAAATGGGCTTTTCCTTTGCTGAAATGGACTTTTCTGATGAATTCACCTGGGTAAGGCCTCGTGTGTACCAGTACATTACATTTGGGAAGAAATATGTATTAATATTCTGAGCAAATAGCTTGAGAAGGAATGTGTTTATCTGCATTTTACCAAAAGCTAATGGAATAGGTGTCCTAGCCTAAATAATTCATTTGGAGGACTGTTTAAGATAATGTGGATTGGGTTGAATGTTGTATGAGCTTTTATAGTTCCTCTTAGAGATGTGATTAATTTAAATACATCTCTACCCTTTGCCCTCTTCAATAAGGAGCTCCATGAATTATTGATCAAATGCATAAATTTGCTGAGGAGACTCAGTGACTCAAAGTTACAAAGGTATGAAGCAACCAAGTCAGTTGTATAATGAGTTGAGTACCAGTTTGCATCACCAGCTAGCTGTGTGACCTTCAATAACTCATGCAACCACTCTAGGCCTCAATTTTCTCATTGGTAAATACAGTGCTTTTCCTGTACCCCATCACCTGCCAACCATACCCTGTTCCCACTTCCATGTTGTTGTAATACTTAAATAAGACATTCATAAAAACTTATAGCAAACTAAAATATGTAAAACACATGTCCTATTATCCATTACATTTTCCTCTCTTTTGTATAGCAGAATCAGATGAAGAAAATGGAACTTATTTTATGACTTTAAAGCAGTTTAAGTAAAAGTTAAGTTTTTGTGGATGGCAAAACCAGTTTTAGAGGCAAAGTATCTCATTCCAACTGACTTGCTGTAAATCATTACCTTCTGAACACTCTTTTTTTCAAAGTAATAACCTTTTAGAGTTTGGGTCAAATACTGGTTATCTATGCTTTAGTGCAGTGAATCTCCACATTGATTACCCATTGTAGTTACCTGTGGCCTTTGAAAACATTATTAATGCCCTAGTCTTCATCTCAGTCAGAGTCCCTGAAGACAGGATCCAGTACTTGTATTACTGAAATATCCCTGGGAATATTTCAAATAGATAAATCAGCATTGATATGAATCAAATAGATGAAATCTTTAGATAAGAGTCTTAAAACAATTTTTCATCTACAAGCAGACCATGGAGAAATGTTTTGTATAGTCAGCCTATGAATGCCATCGATTTAGATATTCTTTTTAGAAGAAAGTTTACACTGAGTCATCCCATTTGATTAAGTAGTTTAAGAAAGCTTTGAATATGTTTTGAGGACAATGTTTGAGTGACATTTCTAAAAGGACCAATGAAGAAGATCTGTTTGAGATACAGGGTTAATGGGCAGGTTAGATGGGAAAGAGTTCAGGATATAGTTACAAGTTTGGGTGTAGAAGCAGTTTAGAAGCTTAGGGAAGACTGTGACACTGGAAAAGCTTTGGAGAACTGAGGGGCATTTACTGCAGGGTATAGGTAAAAAGAACTGTGGCTGGAAGGAACGGGAGTCTAAGGCCCAGAACTGGGTCCTGCATTTAAGTTCAACCAAACTGGAAGAAGACTAGAAAATATGGTGCACAGATTTGGGGAGGAGTAAAAGAATAGAAACTAGAGATATTAAAGTCTTTTTTTCCCTCAATCCCAGATATGTCTCGCATGTGGTGCAGGTCTGACCCTACAGATGGATAAATCATTGATTCCAGTTGTGGTATCTAAACAGAACTAAAGGAAGAAAATGAGACAGAGGGGCTGGTGTTCCATCTGAATGGAGCATGCTGCGTTCATTGTGTAGTCTTCTTTGTTACTAACCACACTGAAGTGGGCAGCAGACAGGTGACTTGCCATGACTCTTTCATGTGGCTGTGATTGTGTATTAAAAGGTACTTTTGTCAGAGAAGTGTTATTCTTGATCTTATCTCTGGCATCTCCACAGTGTCCACCTTTTATGCTCTCTTTCTCATCTTTATGGCCTCTGAATGAAGACATGTTAATAACCACAGGCCTCAGCTGTAGTCTCCCTAAATCATTCAAGTACTCCTCACCTTTTGTTAAACATTTCATGATTCAGTCCTGGACTGGTTTGTGATTCACTTCCCATACGAAATGGGCAACTGGATCAAGGATTGAATATATTTTGGTTTTATCCTGAATACTTATTAATTACTGTGTGTCACAAGTGCACACCGGGTTTGCAGATCCAGGAGGTTGTATAGAGTCACCTAGTTTTAAGAGGTGAAAGAAAGAAGCTGTCCAGAAATCAGGAAAACAAAACTATGTTTTAGGGTAGCTTCAAATCAGATGGTATTGATTATTTTTCAACTTCTATAGTATTTCTATTTTAAGACTGTAGGCCGGGCACAGTGCTTCACACCTGTAATCCCAGCACTCTGGGGGGCCAAGGTGGGTGGATCACCTGAGGTCGGGAGTTCTCCATGATCAACATGGAGAAACCTCGTCTCTACTAAAAATCCAAAATTAGCTAAGTGTGGTGGTGGATGCCTGCAATCCCAGCTACTCAGGAGGCTGAGGCAGGAGAATTACTTGAATCTGGGAGGCGGAGGTTGCGATGAGCCGAGATTGTGTCGTTGCACTCCAGCCTGGGCAACAGAGCAAAACTGTGTCTCAAAAAAAAAAAAAAAAAAAGATTGTAAGGGTGAGGGTGAAAGGAGGAAAGCAGACAGCAGATACAGATACATTTATGGCCTGAATTATATGGTCATCACTGTACGAAATAATAATACAATAATAACAATTCATGACAATAACTAGTATTTATTCACTACTTCTTTGTGTTTGTATCATCACATCATTTAATTCTTACTAAAAGTCTATGAGATTTTTACAATAGGAACCACACTTTCCACTTGAGGAAACTGAGGCCTTGAAAAGTTGATTGATGTCCCCAGATTAGACAGGAGTATTAGTAGTCTAACTTAAAAATTGTGTGTTTTATAAAGCTCTACTATCTCCCTACAGAAACAAAATAGTGCAGGTAGCTAGAACGTGCCTGGAATCATTAAGAGACAGATACTGAATTTAGGATTTTTGTTTTACCTTTATTTTCCCAAACAAATGAACAATAAAGTTAAACTTACCAATATTTCATTTTCTTTTATCAATAAAACTGTGCCCTCTAGGGTCAGCTGGTGGTAAAATTACATCTTTTTACCAATAATTTCAGTATCCTGAAAACATGAGTAATTTGCTGAGGTAACTGAATGAGTCACCAGCCAACAACGCAGTCCCACTCAGTCCATTAGATTGAACTACTTCCCATGATGAATGAACTAACGGTCCGGGTTTGTGACTCAATAACATAAGAGAGGAAGGTTTGCCTGTTTCAGAAATGGATTCTCATGACTACACCATGCCTGGCAGTGAGCAATTGCAATTTCCTCCAGGTGAACATCTTTCCTCCCACTTTTAATGAGTGGGTTTGTTAATATCACTGTGCCTCCAACATGCTATGTATTATAATGCCAGTTGTTTCTGTCTGCTCTTGTTCCAGATGGCTTCCATAATTACTTTTGCAGATACTGTAAGATAACTTCAGGATATAAGTCAACAATAACACTCAGAAGCTAATGAAAATGGACTTTTTCAGGAGATTATTCACTGTGTGAAAACAAATACATTCTTTGTGTCAGCTTCAGGTACTATGAGTTATGAATCCAACACTTAGTATTAGGAAATGTGCTCTCAATTACTTGTAGTTGGGAATTGTTCCTATTGCTTCTTGGGTGATTGGAACTATGAAAATGAATTTCATAGATCAGGATCACATTTCTCAGAAGAAATTAAAACAAAAAGATTGTATACTTGTAAATTTTGCATTTTATGTGAATTTAGAGATTTTAAAGAATTTTCACAATGAACCTGGGAGGAAACCAAGCAAAAACTATCATCTCCATATTTCTGGTGAGGAAACAGGTTCAAATGGGTCATATGTCTGCTGATGATCATACAGCAATCCAGTGAAGAAATCAGCCAGTTCATCTTAATATAGTATTTTATTTCATATCCCAGTAACACATTGGGCATGCTACATCCCAAGCGCTAAATGAGATGCATGAATGAGACATTGCAATTCCTGCCTGAAGCCATATTCAAAGTTAAGATGATTAGAAAAGCAGAATTTTTCTTTTGTGAATTCCTTTAGGACCAAATGATAAAATATAGCATCCTTTATATACAAGAGAAGACAGAAAGCAACTTTTCACAAACATAGTCCCAATTCTATATAATTTGGGATGGTTCTTGAAAGTCATAAACTCAAACATCCAACCCATTGTACCAACCACTCTGGTCCAGATACAAGGAAAGTTTATTAAAACCAAAGTGAGGCCAGGTGCGGTGGATCATTGCCTGTAATCCCAGCACTTTGGGAGGCCGAGGTGGGCGGATTATGAGGTTAGCAGATCGAGACCATCCTGGCTAACACGGTGAAACCCTGTCTCTACTAAAAATACAAAAAATTAGCCAGGCGTGGTAGGGGAAGCCTGTAGTCCTAGCTACTCGGGAGGCTGAGGCAGGAGAATGGCGTGAACCAAGGAGGCGGAGCTTGCAATGAGCCGAGATCGCGCCACTGCACTCCAGCCTGGGCGACAGAGTGAGACTCCGTCTCAAAAACAAACAAACAAAAAACGAAGTCAGTGGAAATGACATTTACTTTGCCTGCAGATCTGAATGATGGGCGGGGTTCAGACTTCTGTTCCACTAAACTTCAGATAGAGTATCTCAAAGATTGGGGTCTCTATTCACTTAATGAGTAAGTGTTCACTCACATGTCTGGTGCCTGGGCAGGGAAGACTTGAACTGCTAGGGACTAGAACAGTTGAGACTCTCCTTATGTCTCTACCTCCATCTATCTCCATGCAGTTCCTGAATGTTATTCCAGAGTGACATCTTCAAGATAGACTCATCACAAGACTGCAGAGGTATGTGTGTGTCTGAATATGCATGCATGCATGCACACACACACGCGCACACACACACACACACACACACACACACACACAGATATTCCGTCATTTTTAAACTTTGACTTGGAAATCGCATAGATTAACATCTGCCTTAGTTTATAGACTCATTTAGATTCACAGGGAAAGAATTTAGACTTCAGCTGTCAGTATGGAAATGCCAATATCTCCATAAGATGGTCAATATGTTAGGATACATGAATACAATCTGCCATACTCTTCTATGCTCATCCTACTTCAGATTAAATATTTCTATAGTTAAGTTGAACTATTCTATTTCTGTGCAATTCTTGGTTAAATACACTTTCTTATTGGGGAATCTAAAATTAGTCTCCTTCCTTACAATTACCTTAGGCTTGTTTTCTGTTGTACATGGGAGAGTTCTGCTTATGGTAAATAAGGAAGATTGGCTTTAGTAATTGTAGTGTTCAACCTGTACAAAGATGTCTACATGGAAATTTTTACTATATGACTCTGAAACATATTTTCTTTAAATATTTTCACTAAACACATCCTGACTTTCCAATGCACCATCATATCGAGATAATGCCTGGCTGTCTCAATATGTTGGTCATGTTCATGTGTTTGTATCCTTAGAATTTTAACAATAAACCTGGGAGGAAAGCCAGGCAAGAACTATCATCTCCATATTTCTGGTGAGGAAACAGGTTCAGATGGGTTATATCCTTAAAACAAGTTCGAATCTGTTTATATCCTTAAAATTCTCCAAAATGTGCTAATCATTAATTCCCCATAACATGCCTTCTTTCAGGGTGATAAAAGTAGGAAATGTCACATAGGTGAGACGATAGAGATTTCTTCAGGACATTATTAAGCAGCAGATCATCAGAGCTTCTTGTTTTGGCATGCTTAGTTAGCAAGATTATTTATGTAGTGTTGGGAGGTAAATTTGCACAATGAAGTAAATTGATGAGTGAAGGTGATGAGAACTGGGCTCTAAATCCTAAAGTCGCTTTTATATAAATAATGTTGTTCTAAATGGGAATTTATTGCACTAAGAGAAAAGTTATCAAGATTAGTTAGTATAAATAAATAAAATGGAGTAATCAAAATTTTATTGAATAACAGATAATACAAGGAGACAGAGACCGCAGTTGTTGAGTTCCTGAAAATACAAGACTGAGATGAGCCGAGATTTCAGTTGGAGTCCAGCAACGCACATCTGCTCTCCTGATTCATGTTAAATGGTACATGTTCCTATGTTGTCACTTTTAGGCATATCCCACTTCTGATGATAATTACAAGAGATATAGCTCAAAGACTACCCAAACACACCTTGAGAAATTGTCAGGAGGAAAAATTAGGTAGGGATTCATGCAGCAAGGAGAAGGATGAGATCACCAGGGAGTAATTGTGTTTTGAGAGTTTGTGGGTTAGAGACCTCAATGGGGTAGATATCTTTCACCTTCACGGAATTTAGTTGGTCTCATTGGAGATAGACCAACTAAATATCTTAAAGGATTTGGGCATCTACTGTACATTAAACAATTCTGTTTGATGTCATTGCTATATACCAAAATATCAGAAAGGGAGGATCTTTTGAAATATTTGGTATATATGGCTAGAGGAACAGACCAAGATTGGTAATTTATTTGATCTTGACCCAGACGTGAAAACATCTTAGTTTAGGTTTGTTAACTAAGATGAAGTAATCATTGTTAAGTCCAATGTACAGTGGCTATATTATGCACAAATAATTTTGTTCCCTAAACTGCTTTCCTGACAGTGGGCTATAAAAGTATTTTTCTGATTATATCTATACAAATACACTGTAGAAATTTGGAAAATGAAGAAAATAGTAAAGAAAAAAACAAAATTTTAAAATGCACATATTTTGTGTGTGCAGGTATGTTTGCTTGATTTGGATATAACTATTTCTTAAAATATTGGAGCCATACTACCTCTAAATTTTTAAAAACCTCTTCCTCACTATCAAATATTAACTAATCTCAAATATTTTATAATCTTGCTTTTTAATGGGGCATATTATTTGTCCCTGTATATTTAATTTAGTCAATGACCTGTTTTAGGAATTTAGACTGTTTTTCATTTTTCACCATGATCATGGCTTATAAACATTTATGTGTATTTATGAACACTTTTTAAAGATAATTTCCGAAGTTAGAAATATTGAACTAAAGGTATGGACATGTTTAGTCATTTGAAAGAATTGGCAAGTACATATTCCTTTGCCCAATGTCAACCATGCCATGTGCGTGTTTTCTAAAATAATAAAATTTGAAAATTTTACAGGCCAAAAGTGATATTTGGCATTGGTTTTCTTTGATTCACATGCACACACACACACACACTTGATTTCTATAGCGATTTTTCTTTTAAGTCCTATTCATGTTTTTCATTTAGATTTTATATTTTTCTTTATTGTTAGCAGTATTTTAGTTGGCAAATCATAATTGCAGACATTAATGAAATACTTATGTGATATTTTTGTATATTTGTAGAATGTGGAATGATTAAGTTAAGCCAATCAACATATTCATCACCTCACTTAATATTTTTTTGTGGTGAGAGATTTGAAATTTTATTAGCTATTTTGAAATATCCAATCCATTATTATTGACTATAGTCCATCCTGTTGTGCAATAGATCTCAAAAATTTCTTTCTTCTGTCTAACTAAAATTTTGTGCCCCTTAACCAATAACTGCCTATCTCCACTCTCCCTCCACCACAGCCCTGGTAACCACCAGTCTACTCTTTATTTCTTCGAGTTTGACTTTTACTAATAGTCAAACTTTGACTTTTTAAAAAATTCTACATATAAGTGAGATCATGTGGCATTTGGCTTTCTGTGCCTGGCTCAATTCACTTAGCATAATGTTCTCCAAATTGCTTGCCCATGCCCCTTTTGAACTGTAGTATGTTTTGACATTGATTTAGCACCTCATGACTTTTCTTTAATCAGCAGTTTTGTTGGTGCTTAAAGCCGTGCATCAGAGTCTTGAAATCTGGCTTGAGCCAATGGCTTTGACACTAGCTAGTTACAAAATTTAGGGGAAAGTTCTCCATCTCTGGGCTTTGGTTTCCCCATTTAAAAAATGGTTATAAGACTTAATCCAATATATTTTATTGAAGTTTCATTATATGAAATGAGATTATAACCCAGCTCCTCTGATGCCTCTTTGACTGTGGAAGATGAATTTATATTTTGATATCCTCATTGTGTTACTTACTGGTCACTTTCAAATTACTGTTTCAGTCCCTCTCTATTTTTATATCCCGAAGTTTGGAGCTGAAAAAGACCTTAAACAGCGTTCTTAACTTTCTCACTTTACCAGCATGCAAACTGAGACAAAGATGTAGAGAATGAATGAAATTTTACCTAGGACTAGAATCAAGGTGACCTGATTTTATTTATTTTTACGGTGGCTTTCCTTAAGGAATGGTGTCTATGCTTTGACTCAATAAAATTATTACACAAGTGAAAGGAGGTGTGCACACATCCAACCGCTATAGTTTCTAATATCAGAAAAACCAAAATTGAACATTTCCTTAAAGAATTTGCAAATAAATTTGAGAATATAAATACAATGAAATATGATCCATCACTTAAAATTATAATGTAAAACTATATTTGCTAAGTTGAGTAATGACTTATTTTAAAAACTTATGAAAATCACATATATAGTACTGTCCTCTGTTAAAATTACACGTACGCATGTATATGGAGATTGAGACCAGAGGAATATGTGAAATAATGTTCGAGGTGTGAGAGTATGCATTTATTTTGGTGAGTATGGTATTTGTAACTTGTTTTTAAACTTATTTTGAAGTTTTTAAATATTTCAATTATCATTTACCTTTTTTACAAAAACAAAATAATACTATGTAAAACAAGATGGCTATTCTGATTTGGTATGCTTTCTTTAACTGTCCAAACTGGTTTTTGTTAAGTACTGCAGCTGACCTCTTTTCATTTTTTTATTTCTCACTCCATATGCAGTCTCTGACAATCCTGGCCAGAAGACTTTTTCTTTTCCCCATTCATTTGTTTTATATCTTCCTAGATGAATATAACCCTAGAGTTGCTTATATTTCATTGCAGTTAATAAACATAGGTTTGGGGAGTCAGTTTCTTAAAGTTGAAACATACCATTATACAGCCAGGAACATCACTCAATAATCGCCTCTCCCACAGGAAATCTTTTATCTTCATACCCTTGACTGAGAATGTTCTCTGATTTTATGGCAATGTTATCTGTTTAAATCTATGAACAACTTGGGAGTAATCATGCTTCTCAAGAAACAACCGTAATTGTCAAGCTATTCAGCAAGTGACATTAAGGTCTTAGAATGTTAATTTTAAACACATTCCCTTCATGTATTTTTATAAATAGAATGTCAAATTTGGAAGAACATTTCATTTTTCAAAGGTAATGTGAAGGAGTGAGTCATTCAAATCTTTAAATTAGTTTACGAATGACAGGATATGAGAATGAAAACAACCTTTCATTAAGAGATGCTGTATAGGTAAAACCCTGGACTTAAGAATGATGATTTGTTTTTGTTCCTAGCTGGGGCTTAGGAAATTTATTTCTATTTATGATTATCTTAGGGATTCAGCACTGATATGCAAGTGTAAAATAACAGAAACTCACAGCTATTAAGCTCTTGATACATGTCAGACTGTGTTACATCATTTGCCCGCATTTGTCATTTGATTTTTACAATAATCTTATATAATTCAAATTATAATTATCTCCATTTTGCAGGTGTATTTTTTAAATTTAGAGAAGTTTAGGTAATTTCTCCAGATTACAAAGGTAGCAGGTTGTGGATGTTACGCTTTGACTCACATCTGCCTGATTACATCCAAATTTAATCACTGAGCTATTATTTAATATGTACAAATAGCAGTTTTAGAACCCACTGGATTTTTAAAAATTTCTGTTGTTGCTTTTTTTTTTGTTCATTTCTTTAGGAGAGCTAGTGAATATCTACTTGTCCTTGAATTACTTCAAGTTGATAATGAATAATGTGTGCTTTCTGCTCTATATTTAGCCATTGACACATTCTGATCAACTCTTGGATAACAATTTATCTTCCATTTAATGGAAAATTGATCCCTGCACTTATTTTTGATTTAGCAATGGAAACTTATGGACTCATTGCTGCCTCATGATGACATTTCCCTTGATCCACATTGGGCAATGTCTACCTCAGCAAATCCCCAATATTGGCAGCCAATTAAAAATTAAAATGACTAGGGAATGAAGATCATTATCCTAGTGGGACACTAAAACTGAACATGTGAGGTTTAATCAGACGAACTTTTTTCTGCTGAAGAGTGTAGAGCTGGCAAGATCTTGCAGGCTCACTGTGGGCTCCATGCCTCATTCAGGACTGGCCCTGCCACTGGCGAAACATATATGGAATTAATAGTCCGGTGTGTCCATTCATTCTCTCTGCACATCCCAGCCTCTCTTATTTTCTGTGCTACTGGTTCCCCATTTTTGTTGCAATTTTTTTCCTTTAGGTCCTCAAAGTCACGGTGCTTTCCATAATAAGCATTGACTATTTGATGCCAGGGATTCTGCTAGATGTTTTACCTTTTATAAAATCCTGGAAACAACCCTTTAGGACTCACAGAGATTAAATGACTTACAATGGTCACAAGTGCAAAAGGTACCGAAGTGTTTTTCTTCGTTTGTTTGTTTTTTGTTTTTTGTTTGAGATGGAGTTTTGCTCTTATTGCTCAAGCTGGAGTGCAATGGCGTGATCTCGGCTTACTGCAACTTCTGCCTCCCTGGGTTCAGGTGATTCTCCTGCCTCAGCCTCCTGAGTATCTGGGATTATAGGCATGTGCCACCATGCCCATCTAATTTTGTTTTTTTAGTAGAGACAGGATTCATCCATGTTGGTCAGGGTGGTCTTGAACTCCCGACCTCAGGTGATCCACCTGCCTCAGCCTCCCAAAGTGCTGGGAGTACAGACGTGAGCCACTGCGCCCAGCCCAAAGTCAATTCTTAAGATTGCCCGGCAAGACACGGAGGTTCACCCCTGTAGTCCCAGCACTTTGGGAGGTTGAGGCGGGCAGATCACTTGAGCCCAGGAGTTTGAGACCAGCATGGGCAACATGGAGAAACCCTGTCTCTTCAAAAAAAAAAAAAAATGCAAAAATTAGCTCAAAGTGGTGTCATGCACCTGTTGACCCAACTACTGGGGAGGCTGAGGTGGGAGGATCGTTTGAGCCTGGAATGCCAAGGTTGTAGTGAGTCAAGATCGCACCACAGCATGCCAAGCCAGACAACAGAGCAAGACCTCGTCTCAAAAAATAAAAAAAAAATTGTTTGAAAAGCCATCATTTTGTCTCCATGCAATGTTCTCTTTTACTAAGCCCTTCACAATTAAAACACACTCTCAGGTAATATTCTGGGTCCAGGTATTTTTCTAAAATGCAAATTTCAATAAATGATATAATATTACAACTTTCATAGAGGTCTGTTTATACTTTAGGGGTTCTATACTGGTAAATGGAAATTTGTATCCTCTGGATATTCTGTGCAACAGTAGGCCATTGAGAAAGTACATTTGAATAAGCAGAACTCTCTCGTTCTTTTGAAGTGGATTCAAGTGGGAAAATACTTTATTTGACCTATGTGTAAGTACAACATTGCATTTTATCATGACGGTCAGACTTACCTTTGGGTATATAAGGATCTTCCTTCTCATGGTAACAGAAGATTTAGTGTCCCCAAGGATCCTCCAAATTGATAAGTTGACCATGTAATGCTTTTCTTCCATCTAAGCTCTTGCTTGAAAATTCCACTCTCAGAATAGATCTGGAAGGGAGGAGGTTTATTTTACATATGCATGCACTTTATGTGATGTATGTATTTATGTACGTGTGTATACATGTATTCATGCAGTACACATGTATATATAAAGTCAGTGTTATTTTTCATGCCCTGTAAGTTGGGGAATGATAGTATCACATGCTAATTAGAAGCTGAAAAAGAGATGGAAGCTCATACCCCAGGAAGCTTTATGCCAGCTATGCTTTTTCATCCTATTACATTGTTATTTAGAAAGACATCTTGGTCTGTTTGTTGAAATACTCCATACATTTAGAAAGATCATTTAGACACCATCTTAATTGACATTTCCAAGAAAGTCAGAGACATTCCATAATTCTTCATATGAGTTCGTTTGTTAAAACTACAGGAGATCAGCCGAGCACGGTAGCTCATGCCTATAATCCCAGCACTTTGGGAGGCCGAGGCGGGCGGATCACGAGGTCAGGAGATCCAGACCATCCTGGCTAACACGGTGAAACCCCATCTCTACCAAAAATACAAAAAATTAGCCGGTCGTGGTGGCGGGCGCCTGTAGTTCCAGCTACTCAGGAGGCTGAGGTAGGAGAATGGCGTGAACACGGGAGGCGGAGCTTGCAGTGAGCTGAGATCCTGCCACTGCACTCCAGCGACAGAGCGAGACTCCGTCTCAAAAAAAAAAAAAAAAAAAAAAAAAAAAAAACAGACAAACAAAAAACTACAGGAGATCAATCTAGGTTGGTCCTTGAATAAGAAAATAAAAAAGCTTTATTTGCAAAAGAGATCACCTAATCTAATGATGAAGATGTTCAGCATATGATCATGCAGCTGTTATTAAGCAGTTTTACAAATAAACCATCGCCTTTCCTAAGTTACTTTGTCTTTTTATGTAAGGATATCAAAAATCTCTGAGGCCAAGAAGAGGACCGTTCAGGCCTTAGATTATGGTTGAAGGAATTATGGATTTACAGTGTTAGGGGATATCTTTGTGGAAATCTCATTATTTTTTCAAACATTTTTATAAAAATGCACGAATGAGGAGAGCTAGTCTAAGGAAAGACTTATTCGGTATTTCTAATTTTCTAATATAATTATTTTGCCTGAAAAATAATTGAAAACCATGTCATTATTGTTTAAACAAGACTAGGGGCAGTGTAGGATCCAGGTAGCTTTCTATCAGGATGCCAGCTCCATTTTAATTTGAGATTTGATTTCCTAAGACATACCCGTCTCCATGTGGCTGAGTCATTCTAAGGATGCCTTCCTTGTGGTTGTAAAGTGCCTGCCATTAGATTTATGTATGTTCTTCTCACTTACAACTGGAGAACAGTAGAAATTTGCTTCTAATAAATATCAACAACAAATTCTCAATTTTAACATTATTAGAAAATTATATGGCCAGAGCAATTCAATGATCTAATTGACTTGTCCCTGCTTTAAAATCTCTTAAACTATCATTCTGGCAATTTGGATGGAATTATCCTCATTTCCTTTTAGTATCATCCAGTGGTAAATGTAAGAGATATAAGAAAAGTGAGGGAATAAAAACTGGTTAGGCAACAAAGCACTGTCCATTAATTTTTTTTCCTCCTAATTGTTCATTAGTTGTATATTAGCTCTCTTTTATTTTTAATGTATTTATTGTGATAAAATACACGTAACATAAAACTAGCCATTTTAACCATATTTAATTGGATAATTCAATGGCTTTAAGTACATTAATGGTGTTGTACAACCATTGTTACTATTCATCTCCAAAACTTTTCATCATCTCAAGCAGAAACTCTTTACCCATTAAGCAATAACTCACCATTTCCCCCTCCCTCTGGAAGACCCTCTTGCCCCTAGTAACCTCTATTTTACCTTCTTTCTCTTTGAATTTGAATGCTTTAGGTACTTAATATAAGTGGAATCACATGATATGTCCATCTGTGTCTGACTTATTTCACTTAGCATACTGTTTTCAAGGTTCAATCATGTTGTAGAATGTATCAAAATTTTATTCCTTTTAAGATTGACTAATATTCCGTTGTATCCTTATATCATATTTTGTTTACCATGCTTCTGCTGATGATCACTTGGGTTATTTCTACCTGTTAGCGATTGTGAATAATGTGAAGAACACTGGGACACAGGTGTACAAGTATCTGTCAATTCCTTTTCGTATGCACCTAGAAATGAAATTGCTGGATCATATGGAAGTCCCACGTTTAACTTTTTGAGGAACTACCAAAGTGTTTTCCACAGTGGCTGCAACATTTCACATTTCATCTTGTGGTGCACAAAGCTTCTAATTTCTTTACAGCCTCACAAACACTTCATATTTTCTGGTTTTGGTGTGTGAATTTTTAAATAATAGCCATCTTAATGGGTATAAAGTGCTATCTTATTGTGGTTATAATTTGCATTTTTCTAATGGCACTAGTGTTGAACATCTTTTTATAGGGTTGTTGACTTCTCCTTCCTTCTTATTTTTCTTTCACATTCTTTCATTTCTTCTTCTTTCCCTTTTCCTTGTTTTCCCCTTTTTACTTTCACCTTTCCACCCTTTCTTCTCTCATCCTTCTTCCTTCCTCCCTCCTCTTTCCCTCTTCCCTCACTTCCTCTCTCCCTCCCTCCCTTTCTCTCTTCCTTTCTTCCTTGCAGGATATAATATGTGGATTAACTCTATCCAAGGCTTTGTTCCTTCTCCATCCAATCAGAACACTTGCTAGCCCTGAATTACATGTCTAGTAGGTAATAATCAGCATTCATACCATATCTGTTTGACTCTGACTTTAATATCTTAAAAGTGTGTTACACTGACTTCAACAACAAAAACCTTTGAGATTTATTCACACGCATTTAATAAATGGCTACTACGTTTAAGGCATTATTGTAAGTTCAGAGATACTTCCTTGAACAAAATAGATAATCCTTACCTTCTTGGGACTCACTTTGTAGTAATATAAAGATATGGAGTTTTGTGGATTTATTACAGTACATAAATACAGCATTTCTCTATGGACCTCAGTTTTGTCTAATACAGAAGTAGAACTTTTTCTCTAAGTTATCCTGTAGCTCCAGCACTCTATGGCCATGATAATTATTTTTAGTGCCTTTTTTTTTCTTTAGTTCTTAATCGCAACCCAGTCTACCTTTTGGTGAGTTTTAGTTCCTTTTATTTCACAGCCTTCACTAGATTTTATTTTACACTCTTTTATTTTTCCCTGGTTGTTACTGGTCACGAATAAAAGTAAAAAATAAAAATACAAAATAAATGTATTAAAAAGGCAAATTTGAGAGGTGGCCAAGCTGCCACTATGAAAGGACTTGGCTTGGTGACAACATCGTTCTGCCAGCTCCACTCCACCCACCCTCCTACCTGTGCCAGGCTGCAGATGGCCTGTGGCCTGCCACCTTGCTTGAGGGCTTCCTGCCATTCTCACAGATGGGCCCAGATGATGAGGTCAAGACATTGTGTGTCAGAATCAAATGAACTCATTAGAAATTATTGTGGACAGCTGTTCATGGGTTGCCATAAAATAAATCGATCCACCCATCTAGGTCTCAGAAGAAGTCATGGGTCAATATGGTTGAGTTTTTAAGCAACACATTAATTTAGGTATTTCAAATACATAGTTTTTTTCCCCAGTAAAAAAGAATTTGAAAGATACTGGAATGGGGATTAGAGCATTATGAGTGTGAATTTGCCTCAGATACCTCTGCTAAAAATGATTGTTATTAGATAATTCAAGACCCTCTCAATTTCAACCATTAATATTAAACAAATAATTAATTTATCCATTCAACAATATTCACTGACACGTGCATACTGAGGAGATGTAAGTTATTCATAAAATAAGCTCCCTTGCCTTTAAAGAGTTCACGTGACTTACATAAACATAAGACTTGACTGCTTTTCTCCATTTTTGATAAAACTTGGGTATGGTAGGTAATACCAAGAAATCTAAATTTTCAAAAATACACATATTACTAAAGTAATAATGGAGGCACATGAATGAAGGCTTTCTTTTGAGTGGCTAACAATATATGAAATACATAAAAGTCCCTAGTTTAAGAGAGAAAGCATAAAGCTCACATCTGTAGGTGAATTGGAGGGAGAGGGGAAGGTAATTATGTCTTTGAGTTTTGTGAACCTGGTACAAACTGGAGAGCTCAGACCATTTTATAAGTAGAGGAGAGAACTTTAATGATTGTTTTCACTTAGCAGAGGAGGAAAGGCTTGAGTTATCTGCAAAGATATGTTTTAATTTCCTATCAAATAGGACACAACCACCCAGCACTCAACTTTCCTTTCATTTTGAACAAACCAGTCTGTCATTTTCAGGGATCTAGTGCGTTGCTGGGCTATAAATAAGTAGCTGACATTGGAAAGATATATCTGTGACTTGCCAGGAAAAGTACAAAAATGTTAAAATGTGTCTAAAACTCTTCACACTTCCTAAGAGATGAAGCAACACATAACCAGGCAAATGGTCTCAGTTTTCCAAGAATAGTCCCAATATACATGTATTGAGTAGATGTTCTGTCCAGCAGTTTACTCTCTAAAACTTTCAGGTAGAATTATACATTTTATGTTCACCATACATATAACCAACACATATTCCTTGCATTCTCCCTACAAATTTAAATGCCAAACCAAATGTGATATTGCAGTATATTCCAGGAAGAGATTTGGCCAACAAGAGAGGAAACCTTGTAACAGAGACTGTTTATATGTCTATCCTCTGTAGTTAAATTCTCCTGATAGCTTTGATATTGCCATATAATCTGAAGATAACTAATGTAATATTTTCCTGATTGCTTTAGAGAAAGAGATTAGTGGAGGGGGGGGTACACAAAAATAAAATAACAATAAAGTTCAACTTTTTTTTAAATGGATTCGCATTTTTGGCATAGAAAGATATGTAATTAATTGGCCATGTGTAAACATTACGTGGTCATGAACAACAAATTGCTGAAAACAGCAGAATGGCATATTCTCTTTCAGGATGGTAAGAATGGCTGCTACTAGTAGGGCTCTGGCAGTAATTCCAACAAGAACTGGAAAGACACTTTCTTAAAAACACAGCATGGTAATTGAGAAGGAACTTAGACATAATGTATGTTTGAGTTTAAATGCTGCTTTTACATTAAATAGCTGAGTAACCTTAGGCCTCATTACTAATAACTTCAAGCTTCAATTTCAGAATCCCTGTAAAGTAGGTAGTAATTTCACTCTTACAGAGTTGTCTGAGGATCAAATGAGATAATACATATAGATATACACACAAATATAGGTATAGGTATATAGTAAAATAGTGTCTGATACCTAGTCAGAGTTCATGTATTTTGTAATTAGTGTCACTCTTCTGATCGGGATTGAAGCTCTGTCACCTCACTTTCTTTCTGTTTATTTTTCCCTTTATTTTAGTTTTAGCCAGCTTCTGACTGTCCATGGAGAAATTTATTCTTCCTTTGCTGTGTGTAGCTTCAAAGCATTTACATACCTCTTTGAAAAGGCCCATGCTTATAATATATACAGGTCAGCCTCTCAGCTTTCTTGTCCCTGTTGTGTTTCCGTTCAACAGTGCTGGAGCAGTTTTCTTGTGCAGTGTTTTCAAGTTTTACTGTTATGCGTGGATTCGTTTCCCCAAATTATTATTCAGTGTTTTCCTTGGGCACTCAAGCAGGAGAGGCCTCTACATTTCAGAGGCCCTTTGTTCTGTCTATTCTTTTGCTTTACATCCTGAAGTATACTTCAGGCCTGTCTTTATCCTCCCTCACTTGGATTTCATACCAGCCTACACCTGTGATTGCTGCCCGTAACCACAGCCACCCCAAACAGTTTGGGGAAGATTTTGTTTCTTGATTTTGGAGTTCGTGTGCACTGAATTTGGAAAGCAGAAGCTCCCTCTCCTCGAGTGAGGGAGCTAAATGACAATGTCTTTGCAAAGACAACAAAGGAAAAATGAAGAACGAACGAACTCTCTTAGCATCTTAAAAAATACATAAATAAAAATAAGCAGGGTGCGGGTGCTCATGCCTGTAATCCCAGCACTTTGGGAGGCTGAGGAGGGCGGATTACTTGAATTCAGGAGTTCAAGGCCAGCCTGGGCAACATGGTGAAACTCTGTCTCTACTAAAAAATGCAAAAAAAAAAAAAAAAATTAGCTGGGCATGGCATCGTGCACCTGTAGTCCCAGCTACCTGGGAGGCTGAGGCAGGAGAATTGCTTGAACCTGGGAGGTGAAGGTTGCAGTGAACCAAGATCTTATCACTCCACTTCAGCCTGGGCAACAGAGTGAGACTCTATCTCAAAAAAACCCTAAAAGGTAGAGAAACATTATTTAATTGCTCTGGAATTCAAGACAGTGCAGTTCATTCTTGAATCTGAGGGAAATAGGAAAGAGAATCAGCAAATTCTGTGTGGAGTTGTAAGCCCTGTACAAAATGTGGATTAATTCTCCCTCCTCTGTTTACAGAGATGCTTGAGTGAAAGTATTACCTTACAAGTATTATATAAGTGTATAAGATAATATGTACCTTTTACATCTTATATATATGTATTATCATAAGGCACTTATGAGACTGTTTGAAATATAAATGCTCAATAAATTTTAGTTATGATCAGTAATATTATGGATCGTTTCTTGTTCCAGTCACTGTCTAACTCCACTGTATATTATAAGCATTATCTTATTTAATCTTTTCAATAAAGTGGTGGGTGATAGCACCACCCCCAAATCACATTTAGTCAACTAAAGATTCAAAGAAGTTAAGCAACATGCTCAAGGCTATACAACTTGTAAAGAGAAGAACTGAATTTAATCTCAGCTTTGTCCGATGTTAAAGACTTATTTTTTCATCACAAGCATGCAACATCCAATATAAAATACATACTTATTATACTTATAGTAGCTCCAAAACTGTTTGTTTCAAAAAAGAAACATTGATGTACACAGATAACTTGAATGGCATAGACAGAATAGGAGTAGCTGTGAGCATTTGATCTATTTAAATAGAAAACATTTCAAATGCTGTATGTATACTGCCTGAAAACTAAACTGCCTGAAAACTAAACTCATGCAACTTCAACTCATGCAACTTAAACTCATGAAAACTAAACTTCATGCAAACTGCCTGAAAACTAAACTCTCTCGTGTTTGACTGGGGAAGTTTCCTATATTCAGTTCTTATCTAAAGTTCTTCCTTAGAGGACAACAGAAAAATGAGTGATCCCAAGATATAATATTGTATGGATTTTTTTTAGACAGATGACTACCTCTAAACCACTTACAACTTATTGTTATTATTTTATCTGAAGATCAAATGGAATGTGTCACAAATATTTTAAGTGATATAAACATTGTAGTGCATTGCGTACACCTGCACTACTCTCTCAAAATGAAATCTTCCCAAAGTGTTCATAAGTGTTATTTTTTGAATATTTTCTTTAAATTTTCTTCATTTACTAAAATATATTTTAGGTATCTATTATATGAAAGGCACTAATTGTTGAATTTGGGGATACAGCAACAATAAAAGATACACATAAAAACATTTTCTGCTGTCTTTTACCTTACATTCTAGTAAGGAAAAATAGGCAATAAATGATAGCATAGTAAGCAAGCAAAAATGTGTTGTATTATGGAATAAAGGTGGGTTTATTTAAGGTAACATTTGAGAAAGACTTTAAGTAGGTAAAGAATTAAAGCATGGAAATATCTGCAGGAAAGAAGTCTAAGCAAAGCAAATAGCTTGGAACAGTGAAGAGGCCAGTGCAGCTGCCCGAGTGACCAAGGGGTAAAATTGTGTGAGCTGAGGCCAGAAAGATTGGATTAGGCCAGGTCATGTAAGGACATTGACTTTATATAATGAGAAAAGGGGAGTTCTTGGAGGGTTTTGAGCTGAGAAGCAGCATAATGTTAACTTACGTTTTATGTAATCGCTCTGACTGGTGTGCAGCACATGGACTTAGAATAATGGCCTCCAGCTCCATCCAAGTTGCTGAAAATACATTATTTTGTTCTTTTTAATGACCAAGTGGTATTCCATGGTGTATATATACCACATTTTATTTATCCACTCATTTGTCAGTGGGCACCTAAGTTGATTCCGTGTCTTTGCAATTGTGAATTGGGCTGCAATAAAGATATATGTGCAGGTGTCTTTTTGATATAATGACTTTTTTTACTCTGGATAAATAATAGTGGGATTTCTGGATCAAATTGTAGATCTACTTTTATTTTTTTAAGAAATATCCATACTGTTTTCCATAGAGGTTGTACTAATTTACATTCCCACCAGCAGTGTATAAGCATTCCCTTTTTACCACATCCATGCCACTATCTGTTGTTTTTTGACTTTTTAATAATGGCCATTATTGCAGGAGTAAGGTGGTATCTCATTGAGGTTTTAATTTGCTTTTCCCTGATGATTAGTGATATTGAACATTTTGTTCATGTGTTTATTGACCATGTATATATCTTCTGATTTTGAGAAATGTCTGTTCATGTTATTTGCTCACTTTTTGATGGAGTTATTTCTTTTATTCTTGCTCATTTGTTTGAGTTCCTTGCATTAGTGCGTTGTCAGATGCATACTTGGCAAATATTTTCTCCCATTCTGTGGTTTGCCTGTTTACTTTGATGACTATTTCTTTTGTTGTACAGAAGATTTTTAGCTTAATTAGGTCTCATTTATTTTTGTTTTTGTTGCATTTGCTTTGGGGGTCTTAGTCATGAATTCTTTGTCTAGGTCAATGCCAAAAGAGTTTTTCCTAGGTTATCTTCGAGAATTTTTATGGTTTTGGTCTTAAAGCCTTTGATACATCTACAGTTGATTTTTTACATGGTGAGAGATAGATATCCAATTTCATTCTTCCATATGTGATTAACCAGTTTTCCCAGCACCATTTATTAAATAGGGTGTCCTTTGCCTAATAAAATTTATTTTTATTAATATATAATACAGGTACATATTGTGGTGGGAAAATTGAAAATGTACAATTTCTCTAGTATTTGTAATTAGCTTAGTGGTTTTATTAACCTTATCAAAGAAAACTTAACATATGTTTATCCAAATGTCACACAGCTCTTATTTTTAATCTTAGCTTACCTCCTTTCTTCATCTTTTTCTTGACTTTATTTAAGTCTACTTTTTTCACTAATATGGGGTAAAATTTATTTAAAACTTTTGCTGTGGCCAAGCATAGTAGCTCATGGCTGTAATTCCAGTACTTTGTGAGGCCAAAGCAGGCAGATCATGACGTCAGGAGATTGAGACCATCCTGGCCAACATGGTGAAACCCCATCTCTACTAAAAATACAAAAAATAGTTGCATGTGGTGGCATGGGCCTGTAATCCCAGCTACTTGGGAGGCTGAGGCAGGAGAATCGCTTGAATCAGGGAGTTGGAAGTTGCAGTGAGCTGAGATTGCACCACTGCACTCCAGCCTGGCCACAGAGCAAAGACTTCATCTCAAAAAACGAACAAAAAGCAAAACAAAAACAAAAAACAAACAAACAAACAAAACACAAACAAACCTTTGCTCAACCTTCTCTGCCTTCTCAAGCCCCAGTTCTAATTGAAGTTCTGTTTTTCTACTGCTCCTTAGAGTAGGTCTTAATACTAGGACAGGTATTTTAGCTCAAAGTTATGGAAAGGAAATTCCATATTTTGCTTCATTAGCATTATAGAAAATACAGATTGGATAGTCTTCCTAACATCTGTATGACTGGTTGAATATTTTTCCAATAATATGTTTTTTTTCCTTTATTAATAAGGTCTGATTTTTCTCCCTATCCTTAAGAAGTTTGTCATAAGAAGAAAATGTTATATATATGAAAGTGATTATTGCAATTGTATTAAATCATTCTCCATATTTTAATAAACTTTCTCTATTAATTTAAAAATTAGAATAATGCTACTATTCACAAACTATTCCAACCCCATCTTCCCTGTAGTTCTCTAACAATTTGCATGTGTATTTGTGAACTCCTGCTGACTTTGTTGAGGACATTGCATGTGGGTGGAGGAGGGAGAGAATGAAAAGATTTGCACTGCTATGGAAATAACTTTGAAAATGTGTTTTGACAGAAAGGGCTTTATAATATTTTGTCTTAAGTGTGGAGATTTACTAAAAATCATCTGAGTCTCTTGTGAAGTTTTGGCTACAAAAGTATTACAAAATAAGCTGAATATAATTATTCATTATGTAAGGATATTGAACATACACAAAGCTGAAATAGTCTTTGATGTAAAGGACAAAATCACTTTGATATAATATGCTTGTCAATTAGGAACAAACTTATCAGTGTTGGTTATGTAAAAAAATAACTATTTCATTCAAAGCTAAACTTTGTCAGTAGAATGTCCAAAATGCAGGTCACAGATTATAATGAAATTTCATTGCTAGCAAGACTTAGTTAATAGATCATTGATCTGTTTAATGGTTGATGGAAAACTAATTTTTGTATCAGCTCTACTATTAGATGTTTGTCCATTTTGGAGTACAATCCAATAAAAATATCTTATTTAATATAACATTCTTACATTTTTAGCATACAGATTGACTAGTCCTAATTATTCACTCAGTCACTTGCTGTGTTGGTATCACTGCCATTGTAAACTTTCCCTTTTAAAGTCTTCATATTCTTTGCCTTATCTTGCCTCCACATTCAAGACTGATCACTTATATCCACTGTGAAATAGCCTAAATTTGCAAGCATAAATATAGAGTGGTATATTATGCTCAACTAAGCTTCCAATTATGTAACTTTTTTCAAATTTGAGAAGAAACATACAATGAAATGGCCTTGGCGAATTTACCTGCTTTATAGAAATTCTAATCTATGAATAAACATAAAATGAACTTTTTTGATAATAAGTAAGCAGTAAATCTCCTGTGTTTTAATGAAGAAAATAGTGAGCTTTTAATGCAGACATCAAATTCCCAATTACATGTGGTGTCACTGTGTAGGGTGTGTGTGTGTGTGTGTGTGTGTATGTGTGTGTTACGTATGTTTGTGTAAGTCACTTAACCTCCCTTTCCGTATCTGTAAAATAAGGTCAATATTAGTACTCTTCTTCAAAGGGTTGAGTTAATACTTCAAAAATCTACAACAGTGTTGGGCATGTTATTCATTATTATATGATTTAACTGTGGTTGACCTCTAATTGATCATGTGTAGTCTACCCCATCTGAATTGCTGTTCAGGCACCCCTCCCCTTTCCTTTGGTAACACTTCCTTAAATTTCCTTCAGACCCAATTCTCTGTTACACATGCCTCTCCTAGTTCTGAGGTGCCTTTCCTTCTCTGGCCAAGGGTTGAGTGAGTGATCATCTTGGGCAAGTTAGAACTCCTCTCCCAGGAGTTTAAACATGGAGTAATTATACCAGGGCAGATTTTGAAAGGCAAAGTTAGAGGTAATTTATACCAGGAGTAGTGTTCTTAAGAGAATGGTGTTTAGTTCTTGCCACTTGGAGTCTCATACTTGCCCTATTACTGCATTGCCCTTTGAAGGGAATGTTTATTTAGTCTCTCCTTTGGTTTTCTAAACTATTTTCCCTGTCTCCACACAAATTCCTCTTTATCTTTAGCCGAAGTTGTCTTCTATTCTTGCAATCAAAGAACAACTGGGTCATATTGTTCATAATATTTCCTACTTTGCAGTTCCTAATTATCCCTCTATTTATATTCTGCCCATCCTTCAAACTCATTTATGTGCTTTTTCCTTTCAAGAAATTCCTGAGAACCACAGGACTCCATGACGTTTTTCACTCCGAAGATAATTACCTTTTTTTGGTCTGTACCACTTTGTACATAGTTGTCATTTTTTTACTGCTGCATAACAAACAACTATGAATCTTTTTGCCTTAAAGGAATAACCATCGATTTGGCCCTCAACCCTGTAGATTGGAAAACTGGTCTGGAATTATCTGTGAAGGTGGAGATATTCTTGACTCAATCATGCCTTTTGGTCAGATGTCAGTTCAGCTGGACGAGGGTCCATTGTGTTGGTAGTAGTGGAGGTCTATAGCTGGGATGGCTTATCTCTTCTGTGTAGTCACTTCACCATGTAACAGGGTAGTATGGCCTTATTCACTCAGTAGAAGGCTCCAAAAGCAGCAACACAGTACCATGGGTACTACTCAAGTCCTTTCTGAGCCTCTGCTTACTAACACATCATTGGCTAGACCAAGTCATATGACCAAGCCCAGAATTAGTGCTTAATGGGAAATCAACTCCATGCCTTGATAGGAGGGGCTATGGGTATTATAGTCATTGCTATAATCTACTAGATACTCAGACTCTTTGAACTGGAATCTAAGAAGGGTGCTTCAAGATTCATTTCATATAAGAGGTGCTGGAGAGGTGGCTACTTAGCTTTTCTTTTGAACACTTCCAGTGACTACAGGTGTAGTACTTCAAGAAGCAGGTTATTCCCATTTAGAGCAACTCTAGTAATTTTTCTGAAGTTTTCATTTTTCTTTTTTCTAATTCCTAATTGTGGTCTGAGTTCCTGAAGGATTACAATAAGCTTACTACTTTTTCCCAGAGAACAATTATTCAGAAATTTATAAAGAGCTATTATGTCTGTTCTGAACCTTCCCTTCCATGAGCTAAATATGTTTTATTCCATTGCCTATTCCATGTAGGAGATAGTTTCCTTGTCAGCCTTCTCACAGTCTCTGAATACATTCCAATTAATTTATCTTTCCAATTCACTTATAAAATGACAGAAGAAGGAACATTATCCAAGATATGAAATTATATTCCATTAGAACTACTGCTTAACATTTAGGAGCTATTTTAATTTCATAGTTTCATAAAATCATTGTGTAGGCTATTGTTGAGAGTAAAGTAAAAGAGACAGTTGTAAAAATGAGATTAGGTAAGGAATTTCTAGTAACCTATTTTAAACAGACGCGAATTTCAATCTTCTCACCACTGTAAATAGAAATCTGTGGGTACCTGACATCTCATTTCCTGGACCAAATGGTCTCGATAGGTGGCTTTACAGAAATAAAAGGGAGGTATTTTATTAAAATAATTTATGAATTATATAAATTAAGAGGAGATAATTTATTTTCCCCAAAGGATGTGCCACAACTTTCTCTAGAGTTCATTGAAAATATAGTGTATTCAAAAAATCAATTTATGTATAAATTTCAAGAATATGTCATGAATTTATTATGTGAAATGAAGCATTCCAGTAATCACTAATGTGATTTGAGATTGGAACTTCAGGTATGATGAATTCGTTAATCAACTACTTAAAGAACCAACTTCTGAATTCAACAAAATATAACTGAATATAATAAATTGTTAAGGATTATATCAAGCAGAATGTGAAGACAAGGGTAGTGATGCAGGGGGAACTGTAGTGTGAGCCTGTGTTGTGATTTCTTCAGGGATTTAGATATGCTTGAACATAGCTAAAGAAATTGTGGGGTGGCAATGTGAACTTGGATTATTTTCTAAGGCAGATAATAAAACAGGTATATAATACAGATTTTTCAAGGAATAAAGCAAACTTTATTGATCATTAAAACACAATTAAAAATTGGTTACAATGTGCTTATTACTTGATTATATGTGTTACCAAGCCTAGTTTTAGCCATTAAATATAATGATTCTAAAATTTATTATTTTCTCTTCCCAATGATGCTTAAAATTTATCTTATTTTACCTTATAAATTAACAGGATTTTCGATGGCTCCTGTCATGGATAACAAACAAAGTTTGTCCTTGAGCAGGAGCCTTTACACAAATCATATGAGGATTCAGATATTTATATTTAGTCTTGACCATTAGAGGCCTAAAGATGGACCTTCTCCAGAAAAAAATGAATACTTTAGATTTTGAAGGAAAAAAATAGTATCTATATGACTTAGTTATTCATTAAGAGAGAAGTAGAGGATACAGTGTACTCCAGGTCCTTATCACTTCTTGCTTAAACTACAATCAGAGGCTCCTAGTGTTCTCTCTGCTCACATTCATATTTCCTTTAAATCTATCCCACATGGTCAAGCGTGTGACCTAGTATAAGAAAAGTTGACCCTCTCACTCCACACATAACATCTTTGTGTGAAGAACATGGTGCCTCCTTATAACACACACCAATTTAACAAAATAAAGTCTATTTTTCAATCTGTTTTATAAACCAGAATTCTGTGTAACTTTAACCTATCAAAATCAACTAAAAATAATGATAGACTGCAGTTTGTTTACATAATAAGCAAGATTGCTATGACTTGAGCTCTTTCCTCCCCAGTCCTGACCTGTGTTTTTCTCCAGCTCAATTACCTGTTACGTTGTTGTTAGATTCTGTGTCTTTGATCATTATGGCCTTTTGTACTGGGCATGTTCTTTCTACTCTTCTTTGTCAGGCTAGCTCTGTTTACTATACTCTTAAGGTTCAGATTAGGAGACATCTCTAGGGAACTTTTGCTTACTCTCAGGTATTAGAGACACCTCCCCATTATCTCTTGAGCCTGTTTCTATGACCAAACTTCCTCAATATATCTTATATACCCTTAAAAGGAAATTCCCTGAAATGTACAGTTTCCAGTACAAATATAAATAAGTACATTTTATAATGAGAGATTAACAGATGAAAGAAAGTGACATTCTAACATGTTGACTTGTTTGTCTCTCCATCTTAAGGGCCAGAACAAAATTGTATTCTTCTTTATATCTTTAATTCCTGACAAAGTGCCTGATATGTGCATGATGGCACCGTAATAGTATTGAATGCATAAAGAATATAATTAATATGTAATAAGCTTCAATTTGTTTGCGGATATTCACACTGTTCACTGTAGGCCAAACATACTGAGGACAACTTTCTCTAGTATGACTTAAATTCACTATTCCAAAGGCAGCATTTTGATTTGGTCCAAGTAGATGTCACTAGATGGCTAGAAATATTTTCCTAAAAGGAAAGTCTCTCCTTTAAGTATAAGCACCAACTACTTTCTCTATGACTAAGTGGGATGGGCTCACAGACAGCTTCTATAATACTTAAGATAACAACATAATTCATAACTTCAATGAAATTCTTCTTCCTTAATAACGAAAATATAAGTAGAATTTATTTTAGATAAATGATCACATTTTAAAATATAAAAAAAGTAAATTTGCAGGTAAGTATGTATGCAACCAAATATATCACAAAAAAAGAGAGGAATGAAAAACAGAACGAACATTGTCAAATATTTAGAATGTTGAGTGTTATACTGTCACAAAATAATAGCCATGTACTTGGGATAAACAACCAAAACTTTCTGGAAAACTCGTACAGACGGAAACACATATAGATGGAAATAGAGGTGATAAAAGAAAAATCATAGAGGTCTGTTGTGGAATTCTTCCATACCTATTAATTCACACTTTCAACCTACTCCCTTCACAGTGTATTTTCAGAAACTGGTTTTAAATGCAATTCAGTTTAATTTGTCACTGACAGAAGATCAAAACCAATGCTAGGAAGGTCTCCTCTGCTTTTGTTTACTTGAGAAAATTTTAACGATAATATTTTCTCACACTCTTAAGAGTAAGTGCTGTTACATTTTGGACATTTCATATGTGCCTGACATTGTGCTAAAGTCATTCAGTGTATTAGTACATTTTATTTTTACACAAACCTCTAAGTGCTTTTATTATTCCCATTAAAGAGCGCAAATGGGGTTCTTACTCCAAAGTCGGGTTTTTAGGAGTGAACTTTACAGTTTTTAAAAAGCTGTGATGCTATGATTATGAGGCCCATTCTAGTTTATGTCATATGCTACACTTGCATCCCCAGGACACCGTGCTCAACCTCATGCCTATCCTCTGCAGCACGTAGAATTTGAGCAGGAATGTGTGCAAAGTTCACATACCCTCATACCTGCATAGATCTTCCAAGCACTGACATTCTGCTATTTAGACAAGAGAGCACATGAAGCTTCTCTGTAAGTGGCCATCTTCTGCAATTCAGCTTTGTGATACGTCAAACGTTAATGATATTTCTATTTGGTTTCTACCAACTTAAAAAATGTGCAGATGGGAACACCGTCTAAACAGTGATGGTCTGCTGTTTAGATACCACCAGCTTTTAATACCTGCTTATTTTCCTCTTATTCTGTATTTCCTTCTAACTGCTCAAAATATTCACCTTTAGGTCAGAAATTGATCCTTATATAATTATGCATTTTGTTCCCCACTTACTAGTTTGTTGTTTCAACTCTATTTAAACTCTGTTTTCCAAGCATTAATTCTTCATATTTAAAACCAAATTTTAAAATTAAATAAAATTGGGAGGCAGGGCAAAAAGAATCACAATTTTTCTTCCCAAGCACCAGACTCCTAAAAATTAAAAACAAACAAACAACAACAACCATTAAGAAATGGTTACAAATTTACCAAAGTATCCCTAACAAACTAAAAGTTGACATCCGACTCCTGGTTCTTTGTGTTTTATCCTACCTTGATGGTAGTGCACATATTAAGCCTTCACATATGCTTAAGTAGGAGAGGAGGTGGAGGGAAAACGATAAGGTGAAAACAATTGAAAACAAGAAAGCATACAAAAAGAATTAAATACCTTGGAATACAGCTAACAAGGGAAGTGAAGGACCTCTTCAAGGAGAACTACAAACCGCTGCTCAAGGAAATCAGAGAGGACACAAATAAATGTAAAAACATTCCATGCTTATGGACAGGAGGAATCAAAATCTTGAAAATGGCCATACTGCCCAAAGTAATTTATAGATTCAATGCTATTCCCATTAAACTACCATTAATATTCTTCATAGAATTAAACGATTTTAAAATTCGTATGGGGCCGGGTGTGGTGGCTCATGCCTATAATTGTAACACTTTGTGGGGCTGAGGTAGGCAGATCACTTGAGGTCAGGAGTTTGAGACCAGCCTGGACAACATGGTAAAACCCCATCTCTGCTAAAAATACACACACAAAAATAGCCAGGCATGATGGCACACACCTGTAATGGGAAGATCACTTGAACCCGGGAGGTGGAGCCTGCAGTGAGCCGAGATCACAACACTGTACTCCAGCATGGGTAACAGAGAGAGACTCCATCTCAAAAAAATAAATAAATAAAAATAAGATAAAATTAGTATGGAACCAAAAAACACCTCATATAGCCAAGACAATCCTAAACAAAAAGAACAAAGCTGGAGGCATCATGCTACCAGACTTTATACTACAAGGTACAATAACCAAAACAGCACAGAATTGGTCCAAATGGAGACACATACACCAATGGAATAGAATAGTGAACTCTAAGACCACACATCTACAACCATCTGATCTTCAACAAACCTGACAAAAACAAGCAATGGGGAAAGGATTCCCTATTTAGTAAATGGTGCTGGAAGAACTGGATAGCCATATGCAGAAAATTGAAACTGGACCCCTTCCTCACACCTTATACAAAAATTAACTTGATATGGATTAAAGATTTAAATGTAAAACCCGAAACTATAAAAACCCTAGAAGAAAATCTAGCCAATACCATTCAGGACATAGGTATGGGCAAAGATTTCCTGACAAAATCACCAAAAGCAACTGCAACAGAAGCAAAAATTGCAAAAATTGACAAATGGGATCCAATTAAACTAAAGAGATTCTGCACAGCAAAAGAAATTATCACAGTGAACAGGCAACCTACAGAGTGAGCTAAAATGTTTCAAATCTATCCATCTGACAAAGTTCCAATATCAAAAATCTACAAGGAACTTAAACAAATTACAAGAAAAAAAAACATTAAAATGTGGGCAAAGGACTTGAACAGACACTTCTCAAAAGAAGACATTTATGTGGCCAAAAAATGCATGGCAAAAACCTCAGCATCACTGATCATTAGAGAAATATAAACCAAAACCACCATGAGATATCATCTCATGCCAATCAGAATGGTAATTATTAAAAAGTCAAGAAACAACAGATGCTGGTGAGGTTGGGGAGAAATAGGAACACTTTTATGCTGTTGATGGGAATGTAAATTAGTCCATTGTGGAAGATGGTGTGGCAATTCTTTAAAGATCTAGAACGAGAAATACCATTTGACCCAGTGATCCCATTAGTGGGTATATACCCAAAGGAATATAAATCATTCTATTACAAAGATACATGCACATGTATGTTCACTGTGGCACTACTCGCCATAGCAAAGACATGAAATCAACCCAAATGCCCACCAATGATAGACTGGATAAAGAAAACATGATACTTATACACCATGAAATACTATGCCGCTATAAAAAAGAATGAGATCATGTCTTTTGCAGTGACATGGATGGAGCTGGAAGCCATTTTCAGCAAACTAACCCAGGAACAGAAAAACAAACACCACATGTTCTCACTTATAAGTAGGAGCTAAACAGTGAGAATACATGGACAAAGGTAGCGGAACAACACTGAGTTCTGCTGGCAGGAGGGATGTGGGGAGAGAGAGCTTTAGAAAAAAATAGCTAATGCATGTGGGGCTCAATACCTAGGTGAAAGGTTGATAGGTGCAGCAAACCACCATGGCACACATTTACCTATGTAACAGACCTGCACATCCTGCACAGGTACCCCAAAACTTAAGATAAAAATAAAAATAAAACTTAGAAAACAAGAAAGCATAATTTAATATGTAGTAATTATATCCCCACATATGAGGTTCTTCATATGTTCTTCTCAACAAAGAAACTGTAGAGTATATATTATTATCTCATATTATCCTAAAGGAAACTAAAACTTAGAATACCTGAGTTTTTTATTCAAAGTTCCTCAACTTTTGAGAGCAGAGCCAGGATGTGCTGCAGTTTCTCAAATTTCATCACTTTGGCTCTAACCATTTACATTACACTGTTCTACTGGTTTTATTTAAGCAGCCTTTGAATTCCATCTAGAAATTAAAACCTATTTGCTTTTTGATAATAGAAACTGAGGTCGCTTTCCAAATTCATTGCTCAAAGTGCAACATTTAAATCATTGTAGTTCACTCTATTTGAACATTTATTCTGTGCCAGATATTGTTCCAAACACTTAATGGGTATTAACTCTTTTAATGCTCACAACAAATACAAGTAGGTGTCTTCTTGTTGTTGTATTTCTATTTTATAGCTCAGAAAATTGAATCAGAGAGAGATTTGAACTTGCCTTAGGTCACATAGCCATATAATGTTAAAGACAGGATTCAAGTCTGTGCTATTGGGTGACAGTGCCTATTCACGCTCTGTGATTCTGCCTCCTTTGCATGTCTAACACTCTGGTATCTAGAATTTAGGGTACGTTGTCTGGCAAGCCTTTCCTGATTTATTCAGTTAGTCTTGCTGGTGGGTTTTACTGTTATTGGAGTAAGTTCTCATGTCAGACAAATAGCATCTTAGGTCTTGAAGAGACTGGGAACTTTAATATCAAGGTGCTAAATTCTACTTCTAGATGTAACAAAATATTCCAAATGACACTGCACAGGCTCACAGCATTAAAGCATCCGTCTGCAAAATATGGGCCACCATCCATCTGAAGCCAGTGAAGGATTTTTCACTTGGATGCTTCCTGTCCTGGACACAGATTGCTTTATGGTATGGTTGTAGTGCCTGCCCAGTAGGAAGATGAGAATAATGACTTACTATTTTTCTTATTAAACACACACACTCACACACAAGCAAATACACATATACACACAAAAAAGCACTCCTCTTTTGTCTTCCTTGACCATACTATCATTATTCTGTCTCCTTCCTTTGATGTGTTGAGACAATTGTCTGTATTCACTGTCCTCCAATTTTTACCTACTTCTGTTTTCTCTCCAGCATTCTCCAATCATCGCCAATCTCTGAAATTACTCTTCTGATGGATATTTATGGCCACCACTTTACTGAATCTAACAATTAATTCTTAGACCATCTACACTGGCCTATGAATAGTTTGAGTATACATCCTATACTTTTCCTGGGACAATCATATTTCTGTCTATTGTCCTGTTTTAATTATTTATAGCTGCTGCTTTCATTCTGCAATGCATCCAGATTTGGGTAATATATTATAAGGTCATTCTAACTCTTAGTACCATATGACTCAATCACTCCATGAAATACTTTTTATACTTGCTCCCCTGTTACCACATGCCTTGTTTCTTCTCCTGGCCTTTTTGACTTCTCCTTCTTGGTCTTTGCTAATTGTTCTTCACATTACTCACTCCATGTATTCAAACACCCTAGGACTCAGGAGTTGGAATACCTGAGTCCTAGGTTTCTGTATAACCTTTCCCCCTAGATAGTCATAGTCAATTTTGTGACTTTATGTATGATGGTGATAACTCCCAAATTTCCACCTTTTTTTTTTTTTTTTTTTTTGAGATGGAGTCTCACTCTGTCGCCCAAGCTGGAGTGCAGTGGTGCAATTTTGGCTCACTGCAGCCTTTGACTCCCAGGTTCAAGCAATTCTCCTGCCTCAGCCTCCCAAGTAGCTGGGACTACAGGCACATGCCGCCACACCCAGCTAATTTTTGTATTTTTAGTAGAGACCCAAATTTCCATCTTTATTCTAACCCCGCTTTTTAATAATTATGTTCTTATGCCTAATGTTTAACTCAACATATCCAGCTAATCTGAAATGTAGTATGTCAAAAGAATATGCTATCACCAACCCACAGCTAATCCTTGCAAACCTGACCTCTGCAAATCTGTTTAGTTAATGACAATTTCAGTAGTCAGGGTTCTCCAGAGGGACAGAACCAATAAGATATATGTATATATAAAAGGGAGTTGATTAGGGAGAATTGGCTCACAGAATTACAAGGCAAGGCAGGATAAGCCATCTGCAAGCTTGGGAAAGAGAAAAGCCAGTAGTGGCTCAGTGCAAATTTGAAGGCCTCAAAACTGGAAGCCAACAGTGACTATGGCTGAAGGCCCGAGAGCCCTTGGGAAGCTGCTGATACAAGTCCCAGATTCCAGGTCCCAAAGAACCTGGAGTCTGAGATCCAAGGGCAGGAGGAGCAGAAGTAAGTGTTCAGCACAGGAAGAGCAAAGAGAGCGAGAAGATTAGGCAAGCAAACATCCCACCTTTGTCCACCTTGCCTTTTTCTACCCATGCTGACAGTGATTGGATGGTGCCCACCCACAATGAGGGTACATCTTCCTTTCCTAGTCCACTGACTCAAATGTCAGTCTTTTCTGGCAACATTATCACAAACACACACAGAAGCCATACTTTACCAGCTATCTAGGCATCCCTCAATCCAATCAAGTTGACACTAAATATTAACCATCACACAGGCTATAAATCTTTCAAACTGTAATGCTCTTTTTTTTCCCCATGATATACAATATAAAATCCTCTGTCACACAAAAAAACTGAAAAAAATGTTCTCATTGTTTGCTATGAAATGCCTAACAGTATCTTATGTGGGCCCATTTTCTCATCTGTTTAACATATGTAGTATGATCTCAAGGGACTGATGTTCAGTCATGAAAAATCATGAATATTTTGTATTTTAAATATTAAAATATAGTCATGTACTGCATAATGAAATATAGGTCAAGGACAGATCGCATATATGATGGTGGTCCCATAAGATAATAATAGAACAGCAAAATTTCTATTGCCTAGTGACATAGGCATTGTAATGTCGTAGTGCAGTTATTTTGTTTTTTGTAAATAAATTCATTGTAGCCTAGCTGTACAGTGTTTATAAAGTCTACAGTAATGTACAGTAATATGCAGTAATATCCTAGTCCTTCACATTCACTTACCACTTACTCACCACTCACTCACTCATTGACTCACCCAGAGCAATTTTCAGTTCTGCAAGCTACATCATAGTAAGTTCCGTACACGGTTTACCTTTTTATTTTTTATCTTTTATACCATATTTTTGCTATACCATTTCTATGTTTAGATATGTTTGGGGACAAACATACTTACGATTGCATTACAATTGTATACAATATTCAGTATAGTAACATGCTGTACCGATTTATAGGCTACAGCAAGAGGCTAAGCCATGAATCTAGGTGTGTGGTAGGGTATGCCATGTAAGTTGTGTGAGTGGACTCTATGATGTTCACACAATGACAAAATAGCCTAACAACACATTTCTCAGAAAGTATCTTGTCTTTAAGTGCCACACGACTCCAAAGCCACATTCTTTAAAAATAGCCAAATCCGCGAGATCAACCCCAGACTGCTGTGAGGGCCAAAGCCTAACAGCCCCCAGGATGTGACTCCAGTACAATGAGCTGACATCCATTTTTAATGATCAATATTTAGGTCACTCTGACTGTAAAATAATTTGACCCTCACTTCTGCTTACCCTTTAGGTGAATCGGAAGAATGAAGTGCCTTAAGCAGCCATGAATAAATCACCAACGCTAAGTCCATTATATAAACTTTAGAAGTTCTTTTTAATTAACTTTTAACCAGATACATCTGTCACTTTATTATCTGAATGATTTGTTTTCTTTGGCCATGCTTTGCTATAATTTTTTTAATAGCTGAATTCTTAGGTGACTCGGTGGCATCTTCTACATCACAACTTCAACAAGCTATTTTCATCTACATCCAAATCCTTTCCTACTGCTTTTATGCAAACTCTGCCCCTCTTAGATATAAAATATCAACAAATAACTTCTAACCTGATTTGATTTCTTCTCCTTTCTCTTCCTCTTCTTTCTTTCTTTTCTTTTTGTGACTGTTTCCTGGGAACAAAGATGATTAAGAAAAAAACTGATGAATATGTTGCTGTATTATACAAGGTTCTATTCTTGGTTTCTGGGAGCAGGGGCAGAGAGGACTAAGAACTACTTCAATCCAGGCCTTCACAATGAAGGAGAGAAGGAGGGCAAGTATGAAGTAGAACTGAGCTAGGATTTATCATCATACTTATTACAAAGCTTCAAACAAGAACCTTTGGGACAAGTCTTCATTGACTCATTCATTTGCTATAAATCTGTTAAATATTTGTAACCATTGGCTATGAATTCATTTACTCTTTTCTCGTTTAGCTAAAACTTTTATACTTTATACTCATATACTCATATATATACCCCAGTAAGTATATGCAGGAGAAAATAAAGATACAGTTTGAGAGGAGATATTTATTGCCTTTATTATGTATTTAAAAACCCACTAAAGTTAGGTAAGATACCTGATATTTTGGAATAATGTACATAGAAATGTGTGTAATTAATTCAATATGCAGTGATTACTTTATTCGACAGACAGTTATTGGTGCCCTCTCGATGGTAAATTTGGGGATAGGTTTGGGATGCGGTGATAAAACTGTTCCTGTTACCAGTGGAAGGTATCAGAGTTACCAGCAGCATATCCATACAGGTCTGCAGCAACTTCAATTTTTGCCTCCTCAGAAGAAAGAATTCGACTGAGGGGCATAAGGCAGAAGAAGAGACCAAGGTGAGTTTCAGAACAGGAGTGGAAGTTTATTTTAAAAGGCTTTAGAACAGGAAAGAAAGGAAAATTCACTTGGAAGAGACCCAAGTGAGCACCTGAATGTCAAGTGTGGTGTTTAACCATGATTCTAGGATTTTATAGGCTTCTATCTTGCACCCTTTTCCTATGATTTTTCTAGTAGTGTGGGCTGCCTGCATGCACAATGCCCTGCTCACCCTTAGGAAGTGAGCATGCGCAGTGTGTTTAGGACGTTGTACACACGCCCGAGGCTTTCTTCCCTTTTCTGGTGGAGTGTGCCTGGAATATCATACTTTGCCATTTTGTCTCTTAACACATTTGTCCAGGAAGTTGCTTCTCCCTGGCATCTGCACTCAATTAACACTTTAATTTTAACAGCTGTGGAACATCAGGAGATTTTCTCTCCCTGGCACCCTGGCACTTCTGCGGAATTATCATTTTTAGAGAGGCAGTGTGATAATTGTTGATCCATCACGTGACATTTCCAGTGGGTGGGGGAGAAGAGCCTTCTCCTACCCTGCTCATGCCTATCTAACTACCTGTAACATTCCTACCCTCAAGGAGTTTGGAGACAAATGAGATTCTATTTGCATTTTATTGTTGAACTCAATGGCCTCTACAACTCCTCCATTTTCTTGCTACACATTACCCCTCCCTTAATATGAAAATTTGTCTCAGTTGTTTCTGGATATTTATTAGTAACATCCATTAAATATGACTTACAGGATTTCCAAGCATTCTCTTCATTGAACTATGACACTAGTTAAAATAGGATTTAACTTTATCAAAAGAATTTACACTCAAAATATCAGAAAATCATTACACAACAGGAACGCATGCCCATGATGGAAATAATTGAAAATGCTTATAATGCAAATGCAGATTCCTTCTGCCTTTGTCCTCATCTTTCTTCTTTGTACTTTATTCTTTTTAACTCATGTGTCTACTGCATTGCCCTGGTGGATGGCAATCTCACCTTGCACAGAGGATGGGTAAAAGACTGTTGAGAGAAAGCAGAAATTAACAGCAGAGAAAACAGTCGTAAAACTCCTCTTGGTCATAGCTCGCATTTAAAAAATCTTAGTGGAAGCCATGATATCTTCCTGTTGTGTGCTCTAGAATTTTGACTTCCCCCACGGTTTAATTACCAGTGCAGTCAGTTGAGCAATTGTAATTTGATATGTGACAGTGAATCTCAGCACCAAATGATGTGACTTTCAGAAGCTATGGTGGAATCTCCAAAATATACTTCTCTGGTTTTGGTAGAAGGAAAAATGTGCTTTTCCATAGTTGAGACTCAAACAGCCCATACAAGCTGCTTTCCAGTTTCCTCGGGCTGTACTTTATTTTGCCAGCTCCTCTTTGGAAAAATCCCCAATTTGCTAACTGAGTTAAAGGTCAAAAATCTTTGTGTACCTTCAACTACCATCTATGAGTCAATTCTGTTCCTTGTCTAGTCACTTAACAAACACATTTCTTTTTATTCTTCAATGGAAGATGAGTAGGTAGGCAGAAAATCAGCTAAATATAAGATTGGGTTGAGAGAAGGGACACTGAGATCATTGTGCCTCCTTAGATATCTACTTCAAACCAGTCTCACCAAAACCCTTTAGGCTTTACCATAGATAATAATTCACCATTGAACAATAGGCAATTGCTGGATCAGGTGACTTATGGTAACAGGTCCTTTCTCCCCCCACCTTACTTAAAAACAAATCTCATTATAATGGAAATGGACTGGTTGAATGAGCTCCAATTGCAACTAGCCTCCAAAAATCATTTTATAGCTGCTTTGAATCTGGCCATTTTAAAGCAAATCCTCCAGATAAATTTCTCAATCCATCTCCATAAAATAACTGGTGATTATTAAAGGGATAATTATTTCTAATAACTCCTCATCATATAGAATTATAAAATTATACCTCTCTTGGATATTTAAATTATATTGGGCATGTCTTCATAATTATAAATATACCCCTGCCATTTTCTTCATTTTGAGGAAAATCTCTCCAGATAGCATTTATTTATTTCTTATCATCAAATATTCAAAGACTGTGTCTAGGAAACATTAAAACAAGTCTAATAGGGTGGAAATATATTTTCAATTTAATGATAACATTAATAGCATCAATGAAGGAAGAAATGAAATAGAAAGAAAGTCATCCTTAATGAAATTCTAATACCTTGAGTTTCCTGTAAATTTTTTCTGAAGAATGAATGAAAGCGGAGTTCATGCAGCAAAGATCCCTGACTGTACTTTCGCTGACACTTCAGTGACTAACATCTGCTCCTGCTAAGCATTTTCTCCTTTTGCTGCCACTTTATTTCCATTCTTCTCTTCATCCTCCTCTTCCTTTATTTTATCTTGTAACTAACTCATGCTTCATCTCCTTTCTATATACAATATCATTCTTTTCCACAGAATCAGATACAGGAGATAGATAGATAGATAGATAGATAGACAGACAGACAGACAGATAGATATCCAACAGTCCAGGGCATTGAGACTTTCATTGTGGAGAGGGTTAGATCACTTTCCTGTGGGTCATAATGTCAAATCTCAAGTGAGGCAGGAGATTAGGGTCTGGAGGCAGAGAACTTAAGCCAATTAACACAAACTTCCTAAAGCTAAACCAGAAGGAAAACCCCCATCTCCCCACTCCAAGTAACAAAGGATCAAACGCTACTCTCCCTACAACCCTCCTCCTTCCACCATGTCTCAGGTGGAAAGGGAGAGTGCCTTCAATTGGCCATGGTCCAAGCAGGGACCATCCCTTTATCTGCATAGGGTGCCAATTCCCCTCAGGGTTTAATTAGTCACAGACAAATCCTTCATCCAGATAAGGAGTAGCCAATAAGAGCCTCACAAGGAGTACTTAAAGCCCAGAAAACTTTGCAATGCGGCCCTTGAGCCGCTTGCTCGGGCCCACTCCCAACCTGTAGAGTGCTCTCTCATTTTCATAAATCCCTGCTTTCTCTGCTTCATTGCTGCATTTCATTCCTCTGCCTTTGTGCGTTCTGTTCAATCCTTTATTCAAAATGCCAAGGACCTGGACAACTCCTAGTCAAGACCCTCCACTGGTAACACAAGGACCTAGAGATTTGTATTCAAAGTAACAAATTCTCTACGTCCTTGAGGCACTAGACTCAGCTTCAGTTTTCTTAGATTAATTTCATCTCTCAAAGTTGGCAGCAACCAAAACAGCCCTAGTACAAAGTACAGTGATGCCAAGTCTTCCTATGTTTTGGGGAGGCAATAAGGGTTAGTATTCTACCGCACAGTTAGGACAGATTGGCACGAGGCACCATCTATTGTGTGAGAGAAACATCAGCATCAAGGAAAAATGTAACAGTCTAACAATGGCTTTTATTAAAAATGTAGTTCTCATATCTTTAACCCTTATCTCACATGGGTGATCTTTTACACTATGGAATGTTGTGGTTAATGAGCTTTTTTAACTGAAAAATGCTAAATTAGAAAAACATTCTACCTTCTATTAAAAAATCATCAAAGCCCAAGTTCCTGCCTTGGTAATTAAACTCTAATACAAAATATTCATTATGGTACATTTCCTTCATTACCTGTGCCTCTGAGTCTGTGAATGTCTGTTGATACTCAGGAGGTGGTTCATTATAGTAATCTTATATTAAAATAACATCTTCTATCGAAGGAATCACTAAGCATGGTAAAAAGTCTAGCCCATCACTATTCATGAATCTTTAGAGCTCTGCGTGAGATGAAACTGGAGATGAATTACTATGAGTTTCAACTCATTAAGGATTTGTTTTAATAATCATTTACTGTACGAATAAAAGAAACAATGACATAATTATTATTGAGATAAGCCACATGTGTCTCTGCAAGATATCATTATCCCCACTACTTGAAAACATTATGCTCTGAATGGAATAACATGATGATGGAACAATGTAACAAGAATAGCACAAAGTCACAATTAATTGGCATACTTATGTATTCAAGTGCCTTATTTTGTTTTGTTGACAGTTGCTTTGTAAATTATCCATCAATTGTTTAATGTGCACGTGTTGTGTCCAGTTCTACCACCATGTTGTGAGATCTTTGAAGTAAATTTTCAGGCTCTCCGTGTTTGAAAATCTCCAAGAGTGTCTGGAACCTAATACAAGTACAAATCTAGTTTCTACACTAACTGAAAGATAAATGTGAAGTTAGAATAAAGGTGAAAAAAATGGATTGATATAAAGTATGCAAGAATAATAGAAGATGATGCTCATGAAGAGGTTGGAGTGATAGGAATAAAAATCAGTAAAAATGAGGCAATCTGGTGATTAATTGGTTTACCTGCTAACAGATCATTGTGTCCTATGGGTAAGTTTAGAATAGCATATCCTACTATTTCTTAGCCCTGAGCACATAATGCATTTCCCAGATTTGAATCCATACCTTTTTTCCATTGTTTTACTAAATTCCAGGTATGAAGGTCCATGGCACTGGTATTAAGCATAATAAATAATGCAGAGTTGATAAATTAACAGCTATTTCTTGGTACCAAAAGAGTGTATTTGTTATTACATCCAAGCACTTGTACTGACCATCTAAAAAAAACAAACAAAAGAGCAGTATTCCATTGTTTCCTACTCTGAATGAGATGTATATAGTAGTAAAAAGCAAAGCCATTAAGGGGAAAATTGAAAGTTGCATTTTTAAATTTGAGACTTTATTTTTCAAGTTTATGAATGTGTTATGACATTTTACATGCATAAAGGAAATGATTAAGCATCTAAACTTGGACCTGGTAACCTGGGAATGTATTTATATTTGGCAGACACTAAGATGAGAAAAAAAATTGCACATGCACACACACACACACACAAACACAACCACATTCTCAGATCCTCTGAGATTTTGTTTTATCTTGTTTCTTTGAAGGGTAGAGCTAAATTTCCCTGATAACATAAAAGCTGTTGAGGAATGAGAATATTCTGCATTGTGATTCTTTCTAATTTCCTGAATTGCTCCTAAAGCAGACCGTTAGTACAGGGAAATTGGAGAACATGAAATGCACCATTAGTTTCCAATAACCTATGTAGATCCAGTGTTAAGACACACAGGGAGGATGGGAACCTTTGCAATTGGTCTCACTTTTGGTCCACTGGGCTTCATAGCTGTGAAGCATTGAAACTCATCAACTGAGTTTCAGTCCCAGGGTCTCACCAGAAGCTAGACATGATGGGGAAATTTGTGTTAAATGGAAAGAAAGTAAGAATAATTTGAGATATTTGATCTGTGCCTTGAATGATAGTAGAAATCTACCAGCTGAGGAAGAGAAGTGTGTGGAAAGGCAAAAGGAAGGGCCCAAATAAGCACAGCTTCATTGGTAAACTGCAAGGTGTCTGCAGTGCCTGACAAGCTGTTACTGAGTCATGGAGCCAGAGTGAAAGCACTGAGGTCCAGAAGGACACAGGTAAGCAGTGAACTAGGCTAGGGCCAAGGCAGATGCTCACAATCCAAAATTAGCAGTGCACCTCTAGTGGATAAGGCCCTTCAACCTACATAATGCAGTCCTACCATGTCAATCATTATCCTTGCTTAGAATCCCCTAGGTTTTCAACGGCTTCACTCCTGCGACCATTAGGGGCATCTTAGAAATCACATAGATTGTAAGTAAATTGTGTTCCCTGACTTTGTTCTTCCTTTACAAAATTATTTTGGCTATTCTACATACTTTGCCTTTCCATATAAAATTTAGAAATGGCTTTTTGATACCTATGAAAATCCTGCAGTATTTTTTTTATCATGATTGCATTATCAGAGTCAGGAGAATTAATATCTTAATAATATTGATTTTTACAGCCCATAAGCACAGAATATGGGTTTGTTTATCTAGGCCATATTTGATTTTTAAAATCAATGTTTTTTTCAGCATGTAAATCTTACACGTACTTGCTTAGATATACGTGCATTTCATATTATTTAGGTATTCCATGAATTTCTGTAATATTATAAATGATTCTTTTTAACTTTTAGTGTCCAATTGTTATTGCTAGTATAAAGAAATACAATAGATTTGTTTCCATTGGCTTGTGCCTTTTGACCTTGCTAAACTGACTTACTAGGTCTGATAACTATTGCCACACTCAGAGCTCTTGAGTGGTTCTGGTTAACCAGCTTCCTCATGGACTTTTCCCCTTCCGTCCAACTCACATCAAAGATGAATCTTAGCCACCGTCCGATGTTTAAGCAGTTTATCCTGTCAGTGCTCCTACAAGACGGATACTAGGAATAGACCTGTGGCATGAGCCAAGTACAGTCAGGGGTCGGATGACCTCCTGACCAGGAGGGTTTCAGTCAGAAGACTCTTCTTAGAGTTTGAAAGATTCTTCCACCTTTCTTATACCTGTATTTAGGCCAGATCAGTTACCAGGTGTTTCTCTCATAAAAGGAAGTTAATCTTTTCTTGTAAAGGTAAGCTTTGTTTTAAGGCTCATAAAACTTTCATTCATGTTGAGGAAGCCTTGTCTCTAGGATAACCAAGGTTTTTAGGTCCCATTATTATAGAGGCCCTGTAATTCCCAGGCCGGGTTGCATGATGTTGCTAAGTGACACATAGTGTAGGCCCAGTGAGATATCTAAACAGGCTTTATGGGGATCATTAGTCTTACAGCCACAATATGTTTCTTACTGAATTTTACAAAAATTCTTACAGAATTTTTGCTAGATCCTTTGGGATTTTCTACACCATCACGTTATTCTGAAGACCATTATATTTCTTTCTTACCAATTTTTATGTATATTTCTTGCATTATTGAGATGATAAGTCCTGCTGAATCATATCGAATAGCAAAATGTGAACATACTTTCTTTCTTCCTGAAGTTGGGGAAAAACATTAAGTGTTTAACAATTAAATATATTAATTAAATATGTTAAACACTTAATGTTTTTCCCCAACTTCAAGAACAAATATTCATTACTATTCAGCAGGAATGTTAATTAAATATGATAGCTGTAGATATTGTGTAGAAGTCTTTTATTAATCAGAGGTGATGTCCTGCTATCTTAGTTTGCTGAGGCTTTTCACCATGACTATGGATGCTAACTCTTTTCAAATGTTTTATATCATCTTTTTAGATGGTTGATTTTTCTTTTTTATTATGTTGCTATGGAGAATCACGTTGATCTTTATTAGATGTTAAATCAACCTTGAATTTTCAGGATAAATATGACTAGGTCATAATATGTTTTTTTAATGTATTGCTAGATAAAATTTGCTACTATTTTGTTGAGGGTTTGTGTTCCTATATTTATGAGGGAGATTGGTGTGTGATTTTCTTTTCTTGTAATGTTTTTGTCTGGTTTGGTATTAAGTAGAACTTGGCCCCATCAAATAAATTAGAGTATTTTCTCTCTTTCATTTTTTGGAAGAGTTCTAATAGGGTTGGTATTTTCAAGAGAAGCCATTTAGCTCTGGGGTTTTCTTTGTTGGGAGGCTTTTAACTACAAATTTAATTTATTTAATATCTTTCTTTCTCTCTCTCAGATATAAATATGGTGCATACTATTAAATATTTCAATTGTTTTTAGAAGAAACATTAGTAGTTTGTGGCTTTCAAATAATTTGCCACTTTACATAATTTGTCACGCTACAGATACCCATGTGTTTGTAATATTCCCTTATTGTCCTTTTAGTATGTGTAAAGTTTGTTGTGATAGCTTCTTTTTCATTTTTTGTATTGGTGATTTTTACATTTAATTGGTTTTTAATCAATAAGTATTGGTTATATTTACATTTTGCAGTTTGTCCCATGTATTCTTATTTCCTTTCTCTTCCAGTTTTTTGTTGTATTGACTATAGTGTTTGTTTTTCAAAAATTATTTAATTTTACCTCCACAATTTGTTTTCTTATTCATATCATGTGCATACTTACACACTCATCTACATATGTATACACACACCACACACAAACTTTTAGTACTGACTCTAGGGTATACAAAAGTACACCACAGTTTTAACTTGTCAAAGTCTGTAGCCAAATATATTATACATTTTTCTTGGTAATGTAAGCTATACACATCTACAGACTACTTCTCTTTATGTTTTCCATACTTTGTGATATCATCCAGTCTATCACAGATACATTAGACATTCACAACACATTGTTATTACCATAATCTTTTAAGAAGTTGATAATAAACTGAGAAAAATATTTTATATTTATCTGTGCATTTAGTATTTCCAGTGTTACTTGTGTAGATTCAAATTACACCTGTTATTATTTCTCTTCTGTGTCAAGAACGTAATTTAACATTTCTTGTAGTGCAGACTTGCTGGCAACAAATTCTTCCAGCTATTTTTTTTTGTTTACAAATTTTACTGTTTCTTTATTTTTAAAAGACATTTCCACCTGGTATAAAATGTTCAGTTGACATATTTTATTTTGTTTTGTTATTCCATCAGCATATTAACAAATATCTTCTTGGTTTAAATAATTTTGGAAGAAATTCTATCTTTCTTACGTTTAGTCATCTGCAGATAATTCTTCATTTTTAATCTACCTGTCTGAAGAGTTTCTTATTTTTATTAATTTTTGTCAATTAGATTACGAGTTTTCTTGGCATGTTTTTCTTTATTTTTATTTTGTTCGTGGTTCATTTTATCCTTTAAATTGGTACTAGTGACTAGTGATTAGCTAATCACAGTGATTAGCAAACTCTTTGTATAATGGACAAAATAGTATCTATTTTGGGTTTTGTAGCCACATCGTGTCTCTGTACACATAAAACAGTGTCCATTTTCTTCCCAACAAAAGTATAAAGTTAATTTATAGCTAAAAAGCCATACACAGTAGGCTTCACACTGAATTTGGCCTGCAATTGGCACTGTGCCAATCCTGCTTTCTCATGTTCATCACAAAATAACCATTGTTTCTATGAGTGTTTTACTGTGTTCCCCAATTTTCTGGTTCCTCTATTTCATGTATATTATGACACATGCTGTTGTCTCAAGATTTACCGATGCTTGGATCACTTCCTTATATTTTTCATCTGTAATTAATTTTACACTTTCTACTGGTGTATCGTGAATTTTTTTTAAAAAAAAATTTCCTTACTTGCCCTTGGTGTCTGGGGAAAACTTAGATAAAACAAAACAGGAAGAATCAGTTTCCTCTTTATAGTTCATCTTCTGTTATCTCTCAATTAATATATATAATATATATAAATATATACTAATATAAACATGTTTATTATATATTATAATATGTTATATATTATACATAATATACAAGTATATAATAATACTATATATAAATATATTTCTTATACATAAAATATATAATATATATTTTAAAAATATATTATATAATATATAAATATTTATATATAAAATATATGAAAATATAATATATTTATGTGATATATTATATTGAATATATTCTTATATGTTCATAGTATGTAGTTAAATATTAATTATATATTATTTATAATATATAATAATTATATACATTTATTATATATAAGATATAAAACATAAACATAAAATATATTTATTATCTATCATAATATATCATTATCTATAATGGATATGTAATATAATAAATAAAAGATACATATATATATAATATAAAAATAAATAAAACCCAGGAGGCAGAGTTTGCAGTGAGCTGAGATCATGCCACTGTACTCCAGCCTGGGTGACAGAGCAAGACTCCATCTCAGAAAATACATATATATAAAATATATTTATAATATATAATACATTATATTATAATTATGATATAATATATAATTACATATTATGATATAATATATAATTACATAATATGATATAATATATAATTACATAATATGATATAATATATAATTACATAATATGATATGATATATAATTACATAATATATTATGATATGATATATAATTACATAATATATTATGATATGATATATAATTACATAATATATTATGATATGATATATAATTACATAATATATTATGATATGATATATAATTACATAATATATTATGATATGATATATAATTACATAATATATTATGATATATTATGATATATTAAATATATTATAAATTATATTACAGTAATATATTATATATTAAAATATATTAAATATAATATATAATAGTAATATATAATATATATTATAATATGTAACATATGATATGTAATCGTATATTATAACATAATTATATCTAATATATAATATATAATTATATATTATATATAATACATAATATATACCTATATACAATATATAAATATGATATGTAATATATTATAATATATAATTATATATTATGTTAGAATAATATTATAATATAGATTACTGTAATATAATATGAGATTACTATAATATATAATTATATATTATATTGTAAATATATTGCAATATAAAATTACACATCATATATCAAAATATATTTTATATTTATATACATATTTTTTGAGATGGAGTCTCACTCTGTCACCCAGACTGGAGTGTAGTGGCATGGTCTCAGCTCACCATAACCTCTGCCTCCTAGGTTCAAGCACTTCTCCTGTCTCAGCCTCCTAAGTAGCTGGGACTACAGGCACCTGCCACCAAGCCCGGCTAATATTTTTGTATTTTTAGTAGAGACAGGGTTTCGTCGTGTCAATTAATATATTTTAAAGTTGTTTATTTACCTTTTTCCACACGTAATTTTATTTTGAACTTCTTTTAAACTTTTTCCTTCTACTTTATCACGTTTATGGTTCCCCCTGCTCTCTTGAATATATGGAACATTTGTATAGTAGCTGTTTTTCTCACTGTTGTCACTTAATTCTATCATCTTTGCCATTTCTGAATCAATTTTATTGAATTATTTCCTTTTAATTATAGTGTTAAATTGTTCTAAGTCTTTTCATGCCTTTAAATTTTTATGGGATTCTGGGTATTTAAAATTTTTGCACCCTGAGTGCTGGGCTCTGTTGTATTCCATTAAATACAATTCATTTTGTTATGGTGTGTAGTTAAGCTACTTGAAATTAGTTTGGTCCTTCCAAGACTGGCTGTTAATTTTTTCTCAGGTTAGTTAAGAATGCTTTTAATTTCAGACTAACTTTTTCCCACAATTAAGCCAACACTTATCTGATAATTTTACCTAATGTTCTTGTATTATGAGTTCTTGTTCCTACGGTTGGGAAACACATAAACTATTCCCAGCCCTATTTGAGTGCTGAAAAGGGTCCTGTCTGCTCTATTCTAGTGGCTGTTTCCTCTCACACAATTGCAATTTAATATGCATTTAAGGATTCAAGTGGGGACTTTCAGATCTCCAGAACTGTCTTTCCAAGAAGTTCATTCCTCTACAGTAGCCTGCTCTACATATTTGAGCCACTTTGGGATCCCTGAACTCAAATCATATTTTCTAAATGGAAAAACTCCACCTGGCTCTGTTCGGATTCCCCTTTCCTGCATTGCAGTTAGGAAACTACCTCCAAGAAGTAAACTGGGCAGCCCTATGGCTAATCTCATGTTTTATCTTAGGAATCACAATACTGTACTGTATGTGGTTCAACTTCTGAAGACCTTTGTTTCGTATATTCTAATAGATTTTCCTAGTGTTTTGGCCACAGAAGTGGAAATTCCTTTATTACAACTACATAGTAGACGAACACTCAGTTTTAGGGCCTTTCCATAATATTGTGCAAATAGTTCTAGGCTCATTAGTACTTTATGGTCTGCCAGCTTCATTTACATTGTACAACAGAATCTTCTCCAGCATGGTTATCTGGACTTCCTGCTTTAGGTCACTATTGCCACCATTCACCTCATTTATATAAGTGCCCAGGAACAGCAGATAATTATGGATGGTGCGTGCCAAATTCAGAAGACCCCACTAACTTCTCAATAAATGAAATAAACATAAATTAACTATTAAAATTTACAAGACAAGGCTGGGCACGGTGGCTCACGCCTGTAATCTGAACACTTTGGGAGACCTAGGCGGGCGGATCATCTGAGCTCAGGAGTTCAAGACCAGCCTGAGCAACATAGGAAAACCCTATCTCTACTAGAAGTAAAAAATTCGCTGGGCATGGTGGCATGCACCTGTAGTCCCACGGGAGGCTGGGGCATGAGAGTCACTTAACCCGGGGGTTGGAGGTTGCAGTGAACTGAGATTGCACCACTGCATTCCAGCCTGGGCAACTCTGAGCGAGAAACTCTGTCTAAAAAAAAAGGACACTGCATAATTAGAAAACTGTCAAATTACCCATTCTTTATATCACTATAATCTACATGATAAAGCAAAGTAATGAGAGTATTTAACGGGATTCTTAGTAGAAAGGGCAGAATTCTTCCACAATATTTTATATATAGTCATGTCAGTATAACTCTTACTGTTAGTAATCACTATCTTCCTTTTTTCTTTTCTGCCTGTAAAAATAATGAAAATCAATATAATGTCCACTGAGAAAGTTCTATTCCTCAACAGACACTCTGTTTTGATTGTTAAAGTTTAATACTTTGTCACACATTATCAAGTGACTTTCTGTGACTCAAAGCCAATGGATAAACGAGGCTTATTATATTGTTGACTTTAGTCCAAAAATGACATATTTTTGTAATTTATTATTGAGTTTATTTTGATGTCAAATGAAGAATTTCTTAAAACAGTTTTTCTTTTGTTTTACTCAGGCACAAAATCTATAAAGTATTTTAGGCTAAGAATATTAAATAAAATGTAATAGGCTTGAGTTTTCCATAAAACAAAGCTAAGTGGGTTGAAAATTAGGAAAGCTTTACTTCATACTTTAAGATCTTAGCAAATCAACTATTACTTGTTTGTAATGGTTCTGTGATATATGAGAAAACCGTGACTAGAGTTGGAACAAAAAGTTAATAAGTTAGTATGTGAAGAAATTATTAAAGCCCAATGTCATAGGGAGAATTCCCAGTTTTTAGATCCTGGATCTTAAATAGAAAATAGTTTCAGAATTATCTGACACAAGAAAGCCTTTCCTCTTGCTCTTCGTGGGCTGTCATTTTAATCTACCTTTACTACTCAATGACAGATATCATCAATAATGAATACCAATTAAAGAAAATTGAATCGACAACTATTTTAGAACATTAGGGTGTCATTTTTCTCCTTTGAAATATATATCCTTGCCCCTTATATATCTAAATTTGATATACACTTTAAAACTATGCTCTATTTTCTTCTGATTATTAAAAAAATACCACAGTTAGGGCTGGGCGCGGTGGCTGACGCCTATAATCCCAGCACTTTGGGAGGCCAAGGCAGGCGGATCACGAGGTCAGGAGATCAAGACCATCCTGGCTAACACGGTGACACCCCATCTCTATTAAAAATACAAAAAATTAGGTGGGCATGGTGGCGGGTGCCTGTAGTCTCAGCTACTTGGGAGGCTGAGGCAGGAGAATGGCCTGAACCCAGGAGACTGAGTTTGCAGTGAGCCGAGATTGTGCCACTGCACTCCAGCCTGGGTGACAGAGCAAGACTCCATCTCAAAAAACAAAACAAAACAAAACAAAACAAAAAAAACAGTTATTCTAGCTCCTAGCACATTCCTGTAGAATGGGAATTGATTTTAACCAACTAAGTACTTAATTTTTTTGCTATCCAAGTGTTTGTATTGTCAGGAATGACAATTTGTCTTTACAATAACTGAAAACTGCCATATGGTAGAGATACTGACATAAAGTGCAAATGCAAGAACTTGATATTCAGCTGGCATACACTGGTCTGGCTCACCAATTGTTTACTGCTATTGTTCATTCTGATTAATTGAAGACCTATTGCAATGAGTAGGAGCTTGTACCATACTGATTGTGAATATTTGCAATATAATTCCTGGATAGACACAAGATCGGTTTGGGATATGGGTTAAATTCGAAGTGCCTGTTGAAAATTGTCATAGAGAAATTAAGAAAAGAAAGTTGGAAATATGATGCTGGAGGTTTAGAGAGAAACCAGGATGGAGGACATAAGAGCTGGAGTCATTAATATATGGATGGTCCTAGAAGCAAAGGCTAAAAATAGACCATCAAGTAAGTGTTGGCATATTGAGAAGAAAATAAGATATTTTAGCCTTCTACTTTCTTCACTTCCTGGTATACACTGCCTTTGTGTGACCCCTTGACCTCTAGCTCCATGGATTTATCTCTCTTTTTTTTTTTTTTCTTTTTTTTTGAGACAGAGTCTCGCTCTGTCGCCCAGGCTGGAGTGCAATGGCACGATCTCTGCTCACTGCAAGCTCCGCCTCCTGGGTTCACATCATTCTCCTGCCTCAGCCTCCCAAGTAGCTGGGACTACAGGCACCCGCCACCACGCCTGGCTAATTTTTTCTATTTTTAGTGAGACAAGGTTTAACCATATTAGCCAGGATGGTCTCGATCTCCTAACCTCCTGATCTGCCCACCTCGGCCTCCCTGATTTATCTTTTTATTTCATTTGCCCTAACATATATCCCGAGGTCTGCTATTTCAACTGTGTGTCTATGTCCTACCTAGAATCACAGACTCCTCCAACTTTTTCCATTGCTGCATTAACAATGCCTCTAGTTCCATACTCCATGCTCCTCACTTCTCTTTTACTATTTTCAGATGGTATCACTAGTTTCTTCCAATGGAATGACTCCTCCCATGTCTCACATTTCTTACCCAGTCAGTCATCATTCATATTAAGTCTGACTGCCTGATAGCTCTCATATCTGTAATCTTTTCCCTTTTTATTCCTGCTGTCATTGATTTAGGTTTAGCCTTATCACATTTCACTTGGACTATTGCGATAATCTTCTAACTTGTGTTAATGTTAAACACATATGGTATATCCTTCTCCAATTTTTTCACTAACCCATCACAGAGTAATCTTTCTAAAATATTAAATGTGTCATGTTGGTCACTTGTTTAAAATCCTTCAATAAATTCCTTTTGTCTTCATGTTCAAATATTTAGTATGTCAAACCAAGTTTTTCCATTTGAGTCTTGAATATCCATCAGTCTCATCTGCCCATCATCAATTGTCCAATAGTGTACTGTGTTGAAGACATATGAAGCTCTATTCAGTTCTCCTTTCAGTCCTCATTCAGCCCTGTGAATCTTTGTCTGCATGTTTCCATTTGTATGGAATGTTCTTTACTCCTAGACCATCCTATCACACTGGGTAATTTCTACTCATTCTTTGTGACTTACAGCTCGTGATCCTATGGAAAAACTTCCTGAAAATCCCAGAGCATATCTGCATCCAAGTACTCAGTATATTTCACTGTGCATGTCCATATATTAGCCTCTCATGCCTTCCAAACTCTCAATTATTCAATACTTTGAACTGTGTCCTGTGTATTCTTATATCTCTACTCACACCCTATCTAGTAGAAGTGTATAATATGTTCTAAATATATGACCATTAAATGTTACTAAACAAATACATGAAATAAAGAATGTTGATGTATGCTTTATCTATGATAAAGCATCTATGATGTATGCTTGCTATCTGTCTATCTATCTATCTATCTATCTATCTATCTATCTATCTATCTATCTAGGATATATGCTCTATCTATCCCTCAGCTGCAAAGAATCAAACCCATTCTTATATTGCTAGGTAAATCCACAGATCTGTTTTTGTACCTACTTAAAAGTTTACATTTTTTCATCATAGTCTGCTTCTTCCTACTACCAATACATATTTTTATTTATTTCTTTTTGAATGTTGGATTTATTTTCAGTGATTACTCTTACAAATATTTCCTACTTTTCTTCACCCTCCAGTTTCACTTCTGGACCCTTTACGCTCACGAAATAACATCTCATATGCTTTCTTGGGTCAATATTATATAATATAGCGTTGCCTCTTTTGGTTGTCTTTAAATACCTATGTTTCATCTACTACCACCTTTTTATCTTGCGTGATTAGTTCTTGCCTATCTTTTACTGGCCTCTTGGACAGCTTCTTTTCATAGTTATCTCTATATTTTTAATAGTTTTCCATGCCAAATGGAGAGCAATAACAAAATAATCATTAACATCAAACTATTTGTTTCTCCTGCTAAGAGAGATTTCCTCTAATTGGATGCATGTGTAAGTTATTTTGGCCTTTTTTCCTTTTCTGTGCTATAGAAATTTCAAAAAAAAAAGCTTAAAATAGCTCACATTTCTTCTCCCTCCACCATGAAATTCTTGTGTTTGCATAGTAATTTAGTTTTTTTTTTTTTCTTTTTCTTTTTTAACGGAGTTCCGCTCTGTCACCAGGCTGGAGTGCAGTGGCAGGATCTCGGCTCACTGCAAACTCCACCTCCCAGGTTCAAGCAATTCTTCTTCCTCAGCCTCTCAAGTAGCTGGGACTACAGGTGTATGCCACCACGCCCAGCTAATTTTTGTATTTTTAGTAGAGACTGGGTTTCACCTTGTTGGCCAAGCTGGTCTCGAACTCCTGACCTCAAGTGATCCACCCACTTTGGCCTCCCAAAGTGCTGGGATTACAGGCATGAGCCACTGCGCCTGGCCAGCTTCTTTAATATTAATACTCTACATATTTTCCCAAACACCAATTCTAAAAGCCCTTTCTTGATGGCATTTTGCTGGACCTCCTGGCACCAAGCTGCATCAAACCTTTGCCTTGTTGTGCCCCTACTTCCCTGTCCATTCCTTTTGTACCTTTCACTGGCTTCTCTGTTTTTTCCACTGACTTCTTTTCCAACTTAAGCTCCTTAAGTATTTTCCAAAATTGTTTAGCATTTCTAGGAAATGTTATCTATTCCCCAGCTCTAACATATCTATACTAATGACTTGCAGATCTACATCTGTAGCCATGGTCTCTATCCTAAGTTGCAGCTGCGCTATTTCAAGCACATATTAAGTTCCTGAAACCAGTGACTAATCAATACTTCATATGACACATTTGGGTTCAACTCTGACTCATTTGCTGTCTCCAAGTGCTATCAATTTTGAAGTTCTTTAGATTGTTGCCTCCACCTTTTTCTTTCATTTAAAGCTTCACTTTCAGTTCCCCTGAACATGTCCTAACTCAGGGACCCAATACTACTTATCTACAGTAGTCTCTGTACTTTTTGGCTTCTCCATCCTAGAAAACCGTATTTCTCTACCGGATTATTTTCTTACTTGTAGAGCCCTCTTATTACCACTCCCTTAAAAATGTTTTGTAACAATTCATTACTTGCATTTTGATAAAAATATATCTTAAAAAGAATATTCTTGAACCTTAAATTAACAGGCTCTCCATATTGAGGCCCTAAAGTCATAATGTGCCTGTTGTACACTACTTTCTGTCACTGCAGTAGAACTGACTACTCAAAATTCCCCAAATAGGTTTCATAAATTCTTATTAATGATATCCCTGAGCCTACAAAACTTCAGCTATTCCTCTACCTATCGTTTCTTTTCCTTCTCCATGGCCAAATTAAGGGATGCCCTCTGTCTGTTTGAAACTCTCTGTCTGATTCTACTCCCAGCAACTATAGTATTTTCTTATTTGTCCCTCTTCCTAACTGACTGACCTTCCTTCCTTCCTTCCTCTCTCTTTTCTTTCTTGTTACAGCACCGTATTTAATTATCTTTTGTGAACTTTTTGTTTGTTTGCACCACAATCAGTTATGTATATCATATCCTACTGAAGTGCATATTCCTTAAACACAAGACCTCATTCATATATAGATAATACCTGACTAATGTCGATAGAAGAATGTCAACAAGTGAATAATGTGTTTATCACCTTTTCCAAAAATCATTCGTGTCTTCACCATTTGGATTCTATTCCCTTTAATAGGGATGAAGAAGATTATGAAAAAGTAGGCCATTTTCTGGCAAAACACCAATTTAAATTTCAAATGGTTAAAAGTTAAACGTAACCTTAACCAAACAAAAGAACTATATCCTTAAATATCTCACAGAGTTATTGATGGATTTCTTTTTGTGGATTTGAAAAACTAAATAAATAAGAAAGAGAAAAATAGCATGGTGTGATCAATTTCTAAGAATGAGTTTAGAAACTGTTTACACTTAAATGCATAAACAAATTAAAAGCCAACAGCAAACCAGAAATAATGTTTGAATAAATTAATGATAATATTTAAAGACATTTTAAAATAAAACAATAAAGTACCTACATATTAAAGCCAGAGGAAAATGTGTGATTTATAAATAATATAAGTGACACTAATGAAAACAAAAATTTAATTCTTTTGGTTTATTAAGTAAAACTAATTCAAGAATTCTTAGGTTTGGTTTTTTTTTTGTTTTTACCTTGCAAATAACAAATGATGAAAAGAATGATAAATTTCAATATTGGTCTGGGTGAAGTAAAATGGGCAATTAAGTTATGCTCCTGACATGATTTTACACTGGCCCAAACTTTCTAAAATGTAATTTGGCATTTTATATAAAAAAATCCTTTAAAAAGTAATAGCACATATTTACTCATGTAGGAATCTAATCTGTGTTTAAGTGTAAGAAAAGTTTGTTACACACACAGTTTTGTTTTTTACTTCAAAAAAATTAGAATTAATCTATTACATATTGAGAAACGGTTAAATACATTTCAATATATTTAAATATTACTACATCAAAGAATAGACTATCATGCAACATTCACAATCTTCTTTTCAAATATACTAAGTGAAGAGACACACATTTATAGTGTCAAATAGAGAAATGAATATGTACATTTATATGTCACTACCATAATTATAAACCACACACATGCAAAACCACAAAATCACAAAATAAATGGAATATCATGTTGGTTTCTCCGATGTATGATTAGGGGTGACATAATCTGTACTTTTCCTTTTTTTTCTTTCTAAAATCTGGAATCATCACCATAATTACCATTTTAAATTAAACGTGTGTAAAAGAATTGCATGTTTATTTAGGTGTTACTCTTAGCATGTCATCTGTCATCATTGGAGAGTAACTTCATAGTATAGGAGGGGAAACAGGAAAAGAGGGTAAAATTATTTGCTCAAGCAATTTGGTGCCTGCAAGTAAGGTGAAGGAAGTGTGTATCAAAGGTTTCTCTTCTCTTCTCCCCCATTATCACAAATTATGCTGACACTTGACTGAACCCACAGGTGCTTATTAGCATGTTAGCCTGCTGTGCATTTGCCAGTCTCAGCTGAAGTCCTACTAGACAGATAAACATTCTTAAATGAAAAATTCATTGTTTTTTCTGTTATATTCAGCCAAGTTCAATTCCTGGCACTGACATTTGCTGGCTTAAAGGTCTTAGGCAATTAACATAATCTCTCTAAGCTTTACTTTCTGCAACTTTAAAATAGATGAAAATATCTATTTGTATCAGACAGGATATTTTTAGTTGCAGGTTACAGAAAATACAACTCAGATTAAACAAAGGACTGTATTAGTTGATAAATGTGAATATAGGCATCAATCACAGAACTATGGCTCTGCATTTTTCCTAGCTTTACCATATTCAATGTGTCTGCATTGTCCTCAGCATGACTCTCCTAATCATTGCAAGGTGCCTTTATTCAACTAAAGGGAGAGTGCCTATAATTCCCTACAACCATCAAACAAACACCGTGAGAGCAATCAAGGTCCACTCTCCGGGTGTGGTAAAAGTAGGGAGTCAATGACATCAAACCATGTAGCTGGTATATCAAGAGGAAGAATTTGAATAAATTTGTGGAGGAAATCTCAATGTTCATGACAGCACTTCATGAGGTGATCATAAGATTAAAAGCAATACTGCATGTAAATCATTTAGTAACGTACATTGTTCTGAGTACACGGTTGTAAACAAGTTGTAGAGTGGGCACTGCTGTAAAGAAGAAAACTACAACTTTCCTCATATAGTTTCCTTTGTGCAAGATCCTGCATAAATTACCTATAACTCACCTCTTCAAATTAAATCTCCTCTCCGTACTTTTTCAATCTATTTCTTTAATTTAACTCCCTTACCCTTATATGATGTCTCTCTTACTCTTCTCCAGCAGCCACTTCTCTTGGAGATTTCTTTGCTTCTACTATGACCTTTCCTGGAATACCCTTCTTTCTCCTCTCTGATATTCACATTGCTCCCATTCTTTGAGAAGTTCAGAAGTTTTCAATAGTCCATAAAAGCAGGGAAATGTTGCCTACTCCAACCTCTTTCTGGTCGCTGAACACCTAGAGTAATTACAAGGTGTCTTGTGCTAAATGTGCCTCATCTTATTTTTCTCTTGTTTTTCTGTTATTGTTCTCTTAGCAATGTGTGTGTGTTGCTATTCATTGTCTCAATGAGTATTTAATTGGGGAAATTTGGTTCATCATCATGTGCTTCTTTGATCTCCAAAAGAGGAGTCTCGTGTTAGCCATGAAGTGGACATTCAATAAATTCTCATTTATGTGATGACAGAAATGATCACTAGCAATGCTCAATATCTATTTCTGTGCAGGCACTTCAGTAAGCACTTTACAGATGTAATACTATTTACTTAATATTACGGCACCATTATTATCCTAATTCCACAAATGATGAAACCAAGGTTTCAAGGAACAAATGTGTTTCTCAGTCACAGAGTTCTCAACTGGCAGTGGCTTCCACCTGCCCTAGTAATAACAACAGTGAACTGTCATTTAAGGCTGTTATTTTCACAATTGTTGTACTGAAAAATCCTTCATTCTTTAACGTCACTGGGGACCCCAAAGAGCTCTTGTTTATGTGGTTTATATCTCTATCAACACCCAATCTATTATACAGTAAAACTGAGAGTTTTTTAAAAACTACTTATTAATACTTATCAATTTATAATTATGTGCCACATGATGTTGCAGGCCAAAAGAGTGAGGTTAGTGATCAACTCAGTGTATCACTGGAAGCTATATGAGTAAATAACAGACTGTTCTCATGAATGCAGAATGTTGGGAAACTGACAAACTGCATCTGCCACCCAGAAGGAATGCTGAGGGCAGTCACACCCCAAGTGCAGTATTTCTTGTGATTAGGCACATCTGAAGCCTGTTAGGAATAATATGAACCCATGATCAGTTAAGCAGCTGACCAATCATTACCTCCTCCTGGCTGCTCTTTCTGCCCAATAAATACAAAGGGCTGTAGAAGCTCAGGGTGGCTGCTGCCTTTGCTCACTAGAAGCAGGGAGCCCTTCTTCTTCCCCAGACCCCTTCTCTAAAACAGTTTCTTTTAAGTTTTCATTTCTGCATTTGTCCCCCTTCATTCAGTCCCATAGTAACCATGGCAAACCGTGGGAACATGACATTGCAGGTAATGATGGACTGCATATGTGATGGTGACCCCATAAGATTATAATGGGTTGCATATACAGGGGTATCATTTTAAATATTTCATACCCTATTTATTGTACCTTTTCATGTTTAGATACACAAACACCATTGTGTAACTATTGCCTACAGCATTAAGTGCAGTGACATGATATATAAATTTATAGCCTAGGAGGAATAGGCTATACCATATAGCCTAGGTGGGTAGTATAGTAGGCTATAACATCTTTTTGTTGTTGTTGTTCTTTTGAGAGAGGTGGGGAATCTCACTCTGTCACCCAGGCTGGACTGCAATGCCTCAATCTTGGCTCACTGCAACCACCGCCTTCCAGGTTCAAGCAATTCTTCTGCCTCAGCCTCCCGAGTAGCTGAGACTACAGGCACATGCCACCAAGCCTGGCTAATCTTTGTATTTTTAGTAGAGACGGGGTTTCACTGTGGTGGCCAGACTGATCTCAAAGCCTTCAGCTGAGGTTATCTGCCCACCTTGGCCTCCCAAAGGGCTGGGATTACAGGCATGAGCCACCGCGCCCAGCCTATACCATCTACTTTTGTGTAAGTACACTCTGTGATGTTCACAGAATGACAGAGTTGCCTAATGGCCACTTTAACTGTGGACAATTTTATCACCTTTGCTTAAAGACAGTAGACAAAGACTAACGTTCACAGTGGGAAAGAACTTTTAGCAAATATGAGTCATAGTTTATATATTTATGTTCTTAATAATTGTATGAAATACATATGTATTTAGGTAAGTTAGTCTTGTGGAGATCCTGCAATATAACTGTGAATTTCAAATGATCATCATTTACTGTTGTTACAAATAACAACAAAGAATCTAGTTTAAATTTATAACACTTGAGAATTATCAATGGAAATGTAAACATAATTCATAAATGATAACACATGGTTCTTTCTGGCTTCACATTCAACTAACTTCATCCCAAGTTATTTTTATTAAAAACATCTATAAAGTGTCAGTACCTTTTATTGAAATATATATTTTACAGTCAAAATACAAACAATTGAGTTTTCTTAGAGTCACTTTTATCTCACTTTATCTGAGCTTACCTAACTCTAAGAGAATAAACAGAAAAAATTTAATAGATAAGTAGCTAGAATATTTAGGATGACCCAAACTATGCAAATACAGCATTTATAGGTTTGTACTCTAAAGAATCTAAGTGAATTGTTCCCTTAGAGGAAGCAGCCTCAGGTAGAATTAAACAATAAGAGGAATAATAATGAACAGAGTCAGGTGAAAACTAAAGGACTGAAAATTAGAATCATCATATTTACTGAAAATGGATCCATCTTCTGTTAGCTGTAACAATAAAGAAAATATTCAAGTGGGAAAAGTACTCAGGAATGGAAATGAAGACCCTGCCTTTTGAATAAGAATAAAGAATACTGTGCTTCTTCAACTGTGGCATTTTCTCGCCTCTGACAAAGACAAAGGTCAAATTTTAAATTTAGAGATATAGTGATAATTGCATATTGTGGATACCTCTGTTCGAATATGCTCAGTGATTAAAAAGTAGAATATGTTAAGTTTACCTGCGTGTATGTATTGAGGGAGAAAGTGTGGTTGTGTAAGAAGAGGGATATTCTAACACTGGATGCTTTTTTAATTCTTCTAATAATTTATTATAAAAATGTGGACATGAATAAATATCTCCACTGTTATGAAAACAAACTGAGGTGTTTCAGCCTTGATGTAAGCTTAATAGAAAGATGAAAAAGATACAATATCGTGTCAACCTTTTAAATCTCTCATTTTCCATATCAATAGAGAAATTACAAATTTGGTTCTAAATATACAGACTTTCCAGAAATAACATAGTTTATCTTTGTACCCCATGCTCAAAGTTGTCAAAGCTTAAGGGTCAAACCATACTAAATGTACAGGATTCACAACCATGTAAGTTAGGATATTCATTAGTTTTAATTATTATGTATCTGCAACACTGATAAGTGACTCTTATGTAAAACAAGGTGTATTTTTTTTATAAAACTAAAATTGTAGTGAAAAAGTCCTGAAGGATACCCCAGAGGAACAATAGGTTGCCAGTTTAAAGTGTCAGGCAATTTGTTTCACAACTTTTAAGTCCATTTTCTGAAGTCTAAAATTTGGTTATCTTTCCATATGCTGAGAACTTTCTACATGCCCATATCTATGTTGGGAAGTTAAGAAGACTTAGAAAAAATGTTTTTATTTATTACAACTGTGATATCAATTGCCTAGGACCTCAACAATTTCATAGAAGTCTGGGAAATGTTTATGTGTAAGGTTATTGCCTGAGCTGATTTAAAATTATCCTACACAATATAAAGTTGTCCCATTCAACCCTTGGTGAAGACCTTTAAAAAACAAACAAGTTAAAAAATCGGTTAAAGGGGAGAAATACAGCTTCTACCATTATAGCTATCAACTCAGAAATTCTCTCAATTATGGAATCTTGCAGAAAATTTGCTTCTTTTTCTCACAATCCTGGTGACAGCAATATTCCTTACTCCAGATTTGGCCTTTTAAAATCATCATTGGATCATCATCTGTTCCCTGTACTTCTGGTAAATATACATCCTTATCACCACCCATGTTTATCGTCTCAGAGAAATGGTCAGAATTAAACATATCTAAATCATCTTTCTTTTCTTTCCAGTTATGTGAGTCAACACTAAGCCAAACATGCTTTGCTCTTTTGTTAATCTTGGCCATGACTGCCCAGATTCCCCTTTTCACAAACATAGTGTTGACCCATCTGTTCTTTTATGCTTGGAAACATTTGGATCTACCCAATGAAAAAGATAATTTCATTTAAATGTTTACAATGATTAACTTTCTCCAAGACAAATGCAACTTCAGATTTTTCAAAATGTATATTAACATCATTTCTGTGTTCAACACAAAATTCAGCAATGGCAGAGGGCCTCATGGGGCTCTATAGAAACACCATCATCACTCATCTTTCTGGTGATACCACCACAGGTGGACTTGTCCAAGGCCTTTTCTCTGTATCACAGAACCCCAGAACCGAAGTGATCAAGAAGCCAAATGGCAATCCCAAACAGCCCATGCCTCCAGGTCACCGCAGGGGGAAAGGCTCACAGGAGATTAAGGCCTAAGGATTGTGAATGAGGCAGAGAGAGGATTCAACGTGTGACTAGTCTTCTCTGGAAGCAGAAACTAGGAGGTTGACTCCTATACAGAAGAGACTCCAATGTTTTCTTCCTGGTAGTGGCCTCTTTCAACTTCCTTTGGACAATAACGGCCAACTGGATTGACTTGCATCCCCAGAATGCACCTCAGGGAGAGCCATTCTCCTCACGGGGAGAAACAGAAGCACAGGAAAAGGGGCTATAGGACAGAGATCAAATGTGCATGCATGTCTGCCAGTGAGGAGTAGTGAGACCCCAAAGCTACCTTTTCTATTAAATATTTTACAGTGTGGAAGGAGAAATATCTCAGGACATTAGTTTGTCATGCACAAATATTGATATTGCTGGCTTCATCCCAAAAAGGGGCTTCCACTAATCCACAGATGCTACTCAATTTCCCACCAACCTGTAATCTAAACAAACCTATCTGCAATGTGTTTAAGAAGTGTAGTTACCAAATCACAGTACTATCCTGGTTTTAGTTACTGAACTCTTGAGTTGTCCATATTCCTCTTCAAATGGTCACAGATTTCAGATCATTTTATGTCCTGTTTCTTTCCTGAACTTCAAGTTATTTCTGGTTCCATTTGAAATGATCTTCCTCTGAACCCAACAATTTTAAACTGTTGCCCATTTACTGATCTGGACTGAACTGATCACAGTTTGTTCTCTGTGCCTCCTGCTTCTCGACTCCATTACATTTTTCCAGTCCTAGTAGATGTTCACATACAAATTGTAAGATAAAGAAAGTAGCTTCAGATAAGGGTTATCTACACTGTAGTAGGGGTTTCCTTTTAGGATTGTTCCCAAATGTGAAAAGATAATTTTCCTAAAACATCTGAAATTCAAAATGAGGGAAACCATCTGCCTTTAAAGATCTTTCTGATTATATGACATAATCCCTAGTATAGAAAAGAACTGGTGTGTGTTTGTTTTAATTTGCTTTTCCTTTGCTCTTGGAATGTTTACGCTTCTTGCACTGTTGGCTAAATGAAAGAAGTATTTTTGTTTTCTGTAATAAAAATTCACCCCAGAATGAGATTCAGGTTGATAAGAATCCTCTGAACAGGACACCAATCTTAAACCCTGAAGTTTGACTTCACACTTTCACAGGATTTTCAATAAAATAAACGTGTTTATCCCTAAGAAAAAGGTACTCATATTTCATAAGAACTAAGCTAGAGAACAATGTTATTAGAAAATAATAATGTTGCATAAAGCCCTTCTTTATTTGAGCAAAACCACTAAATTTAGGTAGTATTATGTGTAGTTATGAAAGGAATATGGATGAGATTAAAAACTTGAGGCTAATATTTTTAGTTGTTGAGTCATAAAATATGAAATTAATCTGTATAAAAAATAGACCAAATTCTCATCTCAGAATTATTTTTTCCTACAGCTGTGACTTGTGTTAGCAAATAGTACAAGAAATAAATACCTACATACAGAAGAGTTCATCTGCCACAAATCCTATGTTTACTTAAGGATACCATTAGCAGAATTAAAGGCGTCCCTATATATGGAAAAAAATGGTATTTTCTGTATTTATAAACAACAAAAGGCTTTGCTTTCCAAGAATGTATGAAGAACTTCTGATAAATAAAAAAATGCAATAGAAAAAGAGATAAGAAACTTGAATAGTCACTTTAATGATATCAAAATGGATAATAACTATATGAAAAATTATCAACTTGAAATGGCTACAGTTAAAAAGTTTGTCAATACCAAATGCTAGTAAAGATGTAGACCAGCAGAAACTCATAAACTGCTCAGAAGCATTTATATTAGTACAATCAGTATTGAACATATGTATAAATTATGATCCAGCATTTCATTACTGACATATAAAAACAGAATACATACACCTTTTTAACCAGAAGACACGTACAAGAATGTTCAAAGTAGTACTATTGTATCTCCCAAATCTGAATAAAAATGAAAATGCTCATTTAAATTAGAATGCCTAAATAAGTGTCTTTATATTCACATAAGAGAATACCATATTTCAATAAAATGAGTAAATCTCCTATATATGTCACCACTTGAGAAAATCTCACCAATATAATATTAAGCAAAAATAGCCAAAGACAAAAATAATGCAAAATGTATCATTACTTTTAAAATTCAGAATAGGCAAAACCAATCAATTGTATTCAAAGTTAAAATTAAGTGTAACTTTGTCAAGAACAGAGTGAATGATGATTAGGACAAGACAAAAGAAAGTCTGAGAGGAGATGGATAAATAAGTGTGTTCATCATGCATTCATTCATTAAACTGTGTACTTATGATGTATACATTTTTGCATCTTTGTTACTTTTTAAGAAAAAGTGGTGTTCTGTTATGGAAGAAGATAATGGATGTTATATAAGCAGCTGGCATGAATTGCTACAAAACCTCTACCCCACTGCAGAACAATATTTAGTGGATAATGAATTTCAAGTTTCTACCTCTAATACTAGGAATCTATCTTCCATTTTACTTCAAATTCTTCCACTTGATGAATGATGAAAGGGGCTTTGGGAATCCAGCAGGATAAGATCTATGGGTTGATGAGAAGTGCTCTGTGAGGTCTCTCCTGATTATTCTAATCTAAACTACATAGCCACAGTTGCCACCAGCCTGGTTACCTCCCTTCATTTACCCTACTTTATTTTTATTCATTGCACTTATTACCTTAAATGTTGCCATTTATGTATTTACTTAGTTACTTATTCTTTGCCTGCCTTCCTGACTGGAATATAAATCTTGATAGAACATGAATTTTTTTCTCATTCACCATTCTATACCAAGCACATTGACATGTTTAGTGAATGTTTATGGAATAAATGAAGAAAAGAAGGAATAAACAAATGAAGTGAGAAGGCCTGAGGGTTAGAAGATGTAAAGATAAGAGCTTGGGGATAGAAGGGAGTCATGGGGTAGAGAAAAAAAAAATGTGTCAAAGTTGTCTCTTCTTTATTTCGGCTGTCAGTTTTGCTAAAATAAAAGCTTCCCTGGATAGAGATGAGCAAGCAGGTTTATGGTGGGAGGAGGGAGGGGGGTGTAAAATCTATAGCAGCAGCAGACAGATGAGAAACCGAAGTGGCATAGTGGGGCATGCAGGCAGAAAGAAAATCCCCGTGCCTGTCTTGGGCAGTTTTGGGGAGGGCAGGGGGTTGCAGTCATATTTAGGGATATTACAGGTCCGGTGACCATCTATGTCAGGCTTCCACTCAGTGGAGACACTTGACTATGAATGATTGTGAAGGCGATTGAAGCAAGGTAGCCCCTGCATGTGCAGCCAGAGAACAAACACATATAAAAAGATCTATGATTGGAGGAAAAAAATGATACACATATAAAAAGATCTATGATTGGAGGAAAAAAATGATACACATGTAAAAAGATCTACGATGGGAGAAAAAAATGATCTTGGGGAAGATAAAACAAGAGTCCATTAAGTTCACCAAAAGATCCTGCAATCTTATGAAAAATTGAGTACAGAGACCAGCTAGGAAGCCAGTGGTAGTCATCTCCAAGAGAGCTATGGGGCAGTGCCATGGGAAGGAGTCTTCTAGGCTACAATTCACAATTCATGGGCCCAGGTAACTAACCTCCCAGTCACTTAGCCAGAGGACACTGCAGGTGTCAAGTCACTCTTCAGCTTTCGGGAACTTACTACTCCCTCTCCTCTTTAGCTTTGGGCCATCACCTTTTCTATGAAAGTATTTTGGAAAGAGAGATATCTTTATTTTTTATTTTGAACAAAGAGGAATCTAAAAAGCAAAATGATATTTTTCATAAAAACAGCAAAAATCTTTTAGCTGAAAAAAATACTTAAAAATTAAAGGCAAAACATTACCATCTCTCTCTTAGAAGTGCGTTTTGAATCATTTCATTCATGTCATACGTTGAATCTAGTGATAAGACCATTTACTGTATAGATGGCTACATGCAATTTTAAGCCACAGTAACTTCTTTTCTCTCTGGAGCTGAAGGCAATCATAACTGCAAACTTGTAAACTGTTCTCTTCTATATAACATGTGAAAAGCATTGGCCATGTTTATCAGGGAAATAAACTGAAGAAGAGTCGTCTGCTGTGTCTGATATGTATCTTCATATTAATATTAGGCTGACATTGTTTAATAGTGGATGTCATTGCGCTAATTCTGTACTCCAACCAATTGCTAAAGTGGCAGCGACAGCTATTCAAGGAAAACTAATATTTAATAGTTGTTTCTCCAACCCCTCCTTAGAGCTTTTTAAGACTATCTTTTAAAAGCCTATTTCCAGGCAGGGTGCTGTGGCTCATGCCTGTAATCCCAGCACTTTGGGAGGTCGAGGTGGGCAGATCATGAGGTCAGGAGATCAGGACTATCCTGGCTAACACGGTGAAACCCTGTGTCCACTAAAAATACAAAAAATTAGCCGGGTGTGGTGGCAGGCACCTGTAGTCCCAGCTACTTGGGAGGCTGAGGCAGGGGAATCGCTTGAACTCAGCAGGCAGAATTTGCAGTGAGCCAAGATCACTCCACTGCTCTCCAGCCTGGGCAATAGAAGGAGACTCCATCTCAAAAAAGAAAAAAAATATATTTCCAGTTATAGGTATCACGGACTATATAAGGACATAGTTTCAGAATTAGAATTTTCCCTTGCTATCATCATTTGTCATAAGAAAACTCTTACCTTAAAAACTCTTATCGTAAGGCATGATTAAAAAGCAGCTGATATTAATACTGTTTATTGTTAGTATCATGATACCATAATCCTCGTAATAACATCATTGACATAGTCTATAGAAGTTATAATGGATACCAGGCCTAACAGAATTATCACACTGTGAGAAACTAGTTTAAAATGAAAGCGAAATCATAAAAATTGAAAAGACATTTTCAGAACAATCAGACAGAAGATTAGGAAGGAAACAGAAGACTTAAACAATTTTGTAAACCAGCTTGACCTTACGGACATATATAGAACACTAGAGCCATCAAAAAACAAAACAAAACAAAACAACAGAATATACACATTCTTCTCCAGCACACATGCATGGAACATTCTCCAGAGTAGACTATATTTAGGCCATAAAACAAGCCTTGGCAAAATTTAAAATGATTGAAATTATGCAAAAAATGTTTGCTGACAACCAAAAAATGAAATTAGAAATCAATATTAGAAGAAAACTTGAGGGTCTCACAAATACATGGAATTAAATATTACTCCTAAATAATTAAAGAACCAGTCACAAAGGAATTAGAAAGTACTTTGAGATCAATGAAAATGAAAACACAGTATATCAAAATTGAGAATATTCAGTGAAATTTATAGCTATAAATGTTTATATTTAGAAAATTAAAATCTAAAATGAAAAATTCTAAACTTAAATCTTAACTTTTTTAGTTACACACTAAAAAAGAAGAAAAAGCAATCTAAAGCACCCAGAAGTAAGAACATAGTAATTATAAAAGCAAAAGTAAATAAAAATAGAAAAACAATAGAGGAAATAAAGACAAATAAGTCAGTTCTTTGAAAAGGTTAAAAAAATTGACAAATCAACAAAAAAATAGATGAATTGGACTCCATCAAAAATAAAATATTTTATCCTTCAAAATGGACATCCAAGAAAGTGAAAGACAAGCCTCAGAAGAAGAGAAAATATTGTCAAATCATGTGTCTGTTATGCATCAGGCATCAGGATTATAGTCACGCATTGTTTAATGACATTTTGGTCAATGATAGAATGCCTATACAATGATGATCCCATAAGATTATAATGGAGCTGAAAAATTCTAATTGCCTCATGATATCATAGCCATCATAGCATCATAGCACAATACATTTCTCACATGATGTGGTGATATTGGTGTAAACAAATCTGTGCTGCCAGTTATATAAAAGTATAGCACATACATATGTACAGTGTATATGTACAGTGTATCATATTTGATAATGATAATAAATGACTGTTACTGATTTATGTATTCACTATATTATATTTTCTATTGTGATTTTAGAGTTCACTCATTCTACTTATAAAAAACTTAACTGTAAAATAGCTTCAGGAATATTCTTCAGGGGATATTTTAGAAGAAGGCATTGTTATTATAGAAGATGGCAGCTCCATGCATGTAATTGCCCCGAAGAGCTTCCAATGGGACAAGACATACAGTGATATTGATAATCCTGTTCCTGTGTAGGCCTTGGCTAATGCGGTGCTTGTGCCTTAGTTTTTTAATAAAAACAGTTTAAAAAGTTAAATAAAAATATTAAACATAGAAAAAAGCTTAAAGAATAAGGATGAGAAAAATATTTTATGCAGCTGCAGAAATGTGTTTTAAGCTAAGTGTTATTGCAAAAGATTCAAAGGTTTTTTTAATGTTTATAAATAAAAAGGTAACAATAAGCTAAGGTTAATTTATTATTGAAGAAAGAAAAATAGTTTTATAAACACAGTATAGCCTAAGCATAGTGTTTATAAAGTCTACATTTTTGTAAAATAATGTCCTATGTCTTCACATTTACTCAATATACACTCACTGACTTACCCAGAGCAAGCAACTTCCAGTCCTGTAAGCTCTATTCATGGTAAGTACTACAGAGAGGTATACAATTTTTCATCTTTCCTTTTTTTTAACCACATTTTACTGTACCTTTTCAATGTTTAGATGATTAGATTCACAAATACTTAACCATTGTTTTACAATTGCCTACAGTATTCAGTACTGCAACATATTGTACAGGTTAGCGGCCTAGGTACAATAAGCTATAACATAAATGCTAGATGTGTAGTAGGCTATACTAAGTTGGTGGAAATACACTCTATGATGTTTTCACAGGGACTAAATTGCCTAAAGATGCATTTCAAAGAACATATTCCATTATTAAGAGTTGTATAAGTATATATAAAGAACACTTACAACTGAACAACAAAAAGATAAATAATTAGAAATGGAACAAATAATTTAAATAGACCTTTTCCAATATAAATATACTACTATCCAATAAGCAAATGTAATATTAATGTTTAGAGAAGTTCAAAACAAACCCACAGTGAGATACCACTTCACATCTGCTATGATGGCTATGATAAAAAAGATGGATAATAGGAGTTGAAAAAATGTGGGAAAATTGGAACCCTCCTGCATTGGACGTGCAAATGTAAAATGGTCCAAGCACTTTGAAAACATTTTGGCATTCGTTCAGAAAGTTAAAAATAAAATCATTATCTAACCCATCAATTTCATTCCTATTTACATTAACAAGATAATTGAAAACTTACTCAAATACCAGTAAACAATTTCCATAGTAGCCTTATTCATAATAATGAATTTTTTTCATATAGTAAAAATAAGAAAAATGTCCATCAACTGAATGGACGAAAAAATGATATATTCATATAATGGAATATTATACTGCCTGATTAAAAATGAGTGAAGCAGTATTACAAGCTACAATATGAATGACACTTTAAAACACTGCACTGATTTAAATAACCAGATACAGTGAGATTTCATTTATATAAAGTACCCAGAAGCAGCAAATCTATAGAAAAAGAAAGTAGATAGGTGTTCACTAGAAAATAGAGTAAGAGAGTATAGTGGATGTCCACTAATGGTTGGTTTCTTTTGCTGCTGATGAAAATATTCAGGTTTTGCATAATGTTGATGGTTTAATAGCCATGGAAAAATTATCAAATAGCAGTGTGTATAACACGCACAATATATCTCAATGAAAATAATACATAAATAAATTCCTTTTATAAAATAAAACAATCCCTCTGCCTGTGTTCTGCATCCTATTTCTTCTCATCTTCTTAAGAATCCCAAGCTTTCATTTATTTCCTACTTCTCTCATTTCTTCAAACATTCCCTCTTTATGCAACATAGCATTTAAACATACTGAAACCACTTTTTGCTTGGAACATCAGCAAGATGGTAGCATAAGAAGGCCTGGACCCTCCTTTCCCCTACAAACATACCTATTCAGCAAAAATTTATGAACAAATTATCTTTGTGAGAAATCTAGAAACTAGTAGAACCCTAGTTCTCTTAAATTCTGGATGAGAACAAAGCTACCCAAATTGAAGGGAGTAGGGATAATTGAAACACCATATTACAATACTCCTTAGCTTTGGCACAGTGCCATACAATTAGGAGGAAACCCCCCAACACTCAGCTTCTCCCTGAGGAAGCAAAGAGTAGACTGCATCCAATGACCTAACTTTTCTGGGAGGTAACCATAGGAGTGCCTTCTGTCTAGCCCATCTTGCAGCACTGATGGGATCTGAAATAACCTAGCCACTTAAGAGACAGAACAGAGGCAGTTGTTTAAGCTGGCAGTCACCAGAGCTGCTCCTTTCAGCTCAATGGAAGCAAATAACCCAACTTCCAGCTTCTCCCTGAGGAGGGAAAGAGATGGGCTGTGTACCTTTTACCCTACATTTCCAGGGGTTACTCAGAGAACTGGCTTCAGTCTAGTCTGTCTCAGAGTGTTGATAGGACCCAACATAATCTAGCCACTTGGGGGTCAGTGAGAACAGAGTTAATAGTTGGACCTAGTACACAACTAGCCGCCACAGCCCTTCCCCACTATGAATCCATAGCAAAAAGGTAATATCTCAACTCCAGATACTAACTTCTCTTTGGGGAGGGAGCGATTTGGGCAGAGCATCCAAAAATTTAAATTTGAGGGGGCTTCCCTAAGGAATTTTCTTTATTCTTGCTTATCTTGGAGAACTAATGAAATGCAGCATTCTCCAGACCACAGTAGGCCACTAACAACAAAGAAAGCAAGCTGAACCACCATAAAGTTTGGAGAGGCCCCCAGAATCTCTGGCCAGGCTAATTGGTGAGGGTCTTATTTTGTAAAAGTCCACTCTTTGGAGACTCGAAAGGTGGGTGTTTTGTCTAATGTGCAGACACCAACATAGAGAGTCAAGGAAAATGAAGACACAGGGAAATGTGACCCAAACAAAGACACAGAATAAATATCTAGAAATTGACCCTCATGAAATGGAGTTATTATAATTTATATGAAAGAGATTTCAAAATAACTGTTAAAGATAGCAAGGTTAGAAGAACAATATGTGAGTATTTACAATATCAAAAAATAGATAGTAATATTTTTAAAGTACCAAACAAAAATCATGGAGCTGAGGAACAGGATTAATAAAATAAATAAAAGGAAAAAGAGGGAAAAAAGTGAAGAAAGCTTAAAGGACTTACAGGACACCATTAAGTGGACCAATATGTGTGTATGGAAGTAAAATAAGGAAGAAAGGGAGAAATGGCTGGAAAGTGTATTCAAAGAAATAATGGCTAAAATATTTGCAAATCTGGATAAGAAAGTGGATATCCAAATCTAGGAAACTCAAAAGATAATAAATAAAATGAATTCAAAGAAATCCATACTAAGACACATTAGAATCAGTAAAACTGATAGACAAAGAAAAAATTTTGAAAGCAGCAAGAAAAAAATCACTTGCCACTTTTGAGAACATCTCCACAAGACTATCCATGAATTTTTTTTTAACAGAAACCTTGCAGGCCAGGAAGAAATGTAATAATATATTGAAAGATATGAAAGAACAAAACAAATTTAAAAACACAAAATCAAAAAGAGCAACTACCAACCAAGAATATTATACTCAGCAAAAATGTCCTTCAAAAATGAAGAGACTTTTCCAGACAAATAAAAGTTGAGGGAGATCATTATCAGGAGACTTGCCTTACCAAGAAATGCTAAAGGAAGTTTTTCAACTTGAAGTAAAAGATGCTAAACCACAACAAGACTACATAAGAACATATAAAACTCATTGCTAAAGGTAAATATACAGACAAATACAAATTGAGTTGATCCTTAAACAACAAAGGTTTGAATCGTGTGGGTGCATTTATATGTGGATGTTTTTCAACAAAATGCAGATTTAAAATACACATGAAACTTCTGTATACTTTCCACATGCATAGATTCTACAGGGCCAATAGCAGGACCTGACTATGCAGAGTTTGGTATATATGGTGGGGGGTTGGTCCTAGAACCAATCCACTGCATATAATAAGGATAACTATATTGCAGTATTGTAGCTGGGACTGGTAAATCATTTTTTTTTAATTTTGAGATGGAGTCTTGCTCTGTTGCCCAGGCTGGATTGCAGTGGCATGATCTCAGCTCACTGCAACTTCCACCTCCTGGGTACAAGCTATTCTCCTGCCTCAGCCTCCCAAGTAGCTGGGATTACAGGTGTTCTCCACCAGACCAGGCTAATTTTTGTATTTTTAGTAGAGATGGGATTTCACAGTCTTGGCCAGGCTGGTCTTGAACTCCTGACCTCATGATCCACCCACCTCAGGCTCCCAAAGTGCTGGGATTACAGACGTGAGCCACTGCACCAGGGTGGTAAATCACTTTTAATATTAGTACGTGATTTTTCCCAACTCTAGGCTAACGTAAGTGATCTAAGCATGTTTCAGGTAGGCTAGGCTAAGCTATAGTGTGTTCGTGTATTAGTGTACTAGTGTAGGTGTATTAGTTTGTTTTCTATGTGTATTTGTGGGTGTATTAGTTCATGTTCACACTGCTATAAATAGCTGCCCAAGATTGGGTAACCTTATAAAGAAAAGAAGGTTTAATTGACTCACAGTTCTGCATGGTTAGGGAGGCTTCAGGAAACTGACAATCATGGCAGAAGAGGAAGCAGACACATCTTACATGGCAGCAGACAAGAGAACAAGTGTGAAGAAGGAACTGTCAAACATTTATAAAACCATCAGCTCTTGAGAGAACTCATTCACTATCACAAGAACAGCTTGAGGAAAACCACCCCATAATCCAATCACCTCCCACCAGGTTCCTACCTTGTCACGGGGGGACAATTTGAGATGAAATTTAGGTGGGAACACAGAACCAAACCATATCAGTAGGTTAGATGTATTAAATGTGTTTTTGACTTAGGATATTTTCAACTTACAGTGGGTTTCTTGGAATGTAACCCCATTGTAAGTTGAGGAGCATCTATATATTACAAAGCTACAGTACCTAAAAAAGTATGATGCTGGCATAAAGACAACTATATAGCTCAATGAAATATAATAGAGAGTCCAGAAACCAATCTCTCTCTATATATAGCTAACTGATTTTTGATCAGGGTGCCAAGAGTACACAATGGGAAAAGGATAGCTTCTTCAACAAATTGATTTAAGACTACTGGATATCCACATGCAAACAAATGAAATTGGATCCCTCTTTTACACTACACACAAAAATCAACCCAAAATCTGTTACAGAATTAAATGTATGTCCTGAAACTGTTAATCCCCTAGAAGAAAACATAGTGGAACATGTTTATGATATTGGTTTTAGCAATGATTTTATGGATATGACGCCAAAACAGTAGGCAACAGAAGCAAAAATAGACAAGTGGGAGTACATCACACTAAAAAGCTTTGCAAAACAAAGGAAATAATCAACAGAGTAAAAAGGCAATGTATGAAATGGAAAAATATGTTTGTGTACCATGTATCAGATAAAAAGTTAATTTCCAAATTATATGGAAATTCTACAACTTAATAGCAAAAACAAAACAAAGCAAAACCAAAAAAATATGAATGATGTGATATATAAAATGGGCTAAAGTCTTAAACAGACATTTCCAAAGAGGTCATAAAAATGGGCAACAGGTATATCAAAAGATTCTCCGTGTCACTAATGATCAAGGAAATGAAAATCAAAACCACGATGGGATATCACCTCACACCTGCTGGGATGGCTACTATCAAGAAGATAAAATATAATAATTGTTGGTGAGAATAAGGAGAAAAGGGAACCCTTGGTGGGAATGCAAATGGATATAGCTGCTATGAAAAACAGTACAGTTTCCTCAAAAATATTAAAACTAGAACTACTATATAATTCATCAGTCCCACCTCTGGGTAATTATTTACTCAAAATAATTGAAATCAGGGTGTCAAAGAGTTATTAGCACTCTAGTGTTCATTGCAGAATTATTCATAATAGTGAAGATGTGGTCACAACCTAAATGTCCATCGATGAATAAATAAAGGAAATATGGTATGTAAATACTGTGGAATAATATTTACTCTTAAACTCCTCCAATATATAATAACATGGTTAAACCTTGAGTACATTATGCTAAGTGAAATAAGCCAATCACAGAAGGACAAATACAGCATGATTCCACTTATATGAGATATCTAAATTATTCAAACTCACAGAATCAGAGTACAGTTGATTGTTGCCAGGGGCTGACTGGAGGGTGAAATGAGGAATTATTAATCAACATATATAAAGTCTTAATTCTGCAATATGGAGAAGTTCTAGAGATCTGCTGTACAATATTGTCCCTTTAGTTAACAATATTGTTCATTTAAATACAGTATTCATAAAAAGCATTGACCTCATGTTACGTGTTCTTACCAAAATCAAATTATATTGTGTGGCACAGTATTATATGATGTGATATATATGAATACATATATATACACATACATATATATATATACGCATACATGTATACATACACATATACATACAATATATATTATATATACAATAAAACAATTTTATGTAAACAAAATAAACATTACATACTTGAATCTCATATTATTCAGCCGCCACCCTCATTATACCTGACATTTCAGTAGCAGTGGCCACAGTTGACCATTCCTTTCTTCCTGAAACTTCCACTTCCTTTGGCTTCTGTCTCTCCTGATCTCTCATCCACCACACTGACTGCTGTTACTCTACCATCTTTTCTAGTTGTTTTCTATGTGATTTTTTAAAAATGAAGTTTTGTAGCATATATCCCCCAAAATGCATACATACAGAAATACATATTCATACATGCATATATGTATTTGTGTGTATACATATACACACACACACACCCTCAAGTGATATCAAGTTTAGATAACTCCTTTCAGGTATCTATTTTCAGCTTATCCCACAGCTTACTTATGATATCCAGGTTAGTATACTATATTCCACTTCCCGTTCAACATATATAATTGAATATTTAAAAAGCAACTCAATTTCAGCAAATCCAAAACTGCGATCTTGGTCAATACTCCCATAACCTGGTTGATGCATAGCATCACAAATGTGTAGGTCTAAATATTTATTATGTTGAACAAATGTAGAAACCATCCTTCATATCTTTGTCTCCCTTCCTCCCTGCATCTAGTTTCTTCATCAGTTTCTGGTAATTCTAAGTATCTCTTGATAGCATTGCTCAAGTAAATAACTGCAAACTGTTTTGCTGTAGCAGTTTCTAAATAAGGACATTTTAAAAGCCTGCTTAAGTCTGTAATGGTGCCCTTACCTTTAAGCTGAGTGTAGCCTCCTGAAGTGTGTCGCATTAAAAAAAGCAATTTGTGTTATGGTTTAATAAGCTCAGTTAGCTCTAATGATGCATCTTCTTTCTTCAGAGATCAAAGATAATTTCCATAATTGTAGGTTCAAGCAAATTTTACATTTCTTTATTACTTTTTCTTTTTCTCTGTTGTTTGAGCCACACACTGTGAATTTAACACAAACCCAATTTTTCTCTACCTTCCTCATGGAAATAAATTATATTTTCTGCCACTGTTCTCTCAGTCTGCCATAGAGGAAACAAATGCAAAACAGGCCTGATACCATGCTATTATAGGGCCATTTCACATCATGTTGTTAAATCACGAAGGCGCAAGTCATTTGTCAAAAATACATTTACTTGAATCATATTTGCTTTATGTGCAAGGGGTGCTGGATTCATATCTAGCTTTCACTCTATAATTTATCAAAGTCTAATTTGTTTGAGATATAATGAAAAACAAGCCATAATAAAATTAAACGAAAATTTCTGTACCTGAGAATAGTTCATTGGATAAAATATACAGCTCATCACAATATAGCAACACCATTATGCAGATTTTGATAGTTAAGAGGTTGGTACAGCATTTCAAAATAGACATGATAAATTCCATTTAATATAATTTTGTAAATTTCTCTGCATTTTAAAATGGTTGGTATTATATACTTCTTTATACTTTTCCAATTTTCTACTCACCCCATGCCTCTTTTCTGTATGTGTTAAGAAGAAAATAATAATCTCATTGCTATAGACAGAGGTTTTGTTTTTCCTTTTGGCTCCAACTGAAATTCAGTAACTAGAAAACTATTATCTCTAGTCTATCAATATAACACTCTAGTGTACAAAGGAAAATGCAGTACTTGCTATTTACTAAACCTTAAAGACACTCCTGGAATTCTAGAGAAAATACTTCTCGTGCTTCGGGAAATCAAGGGTCCTTAGTCAGGTGGCAGTGAATTTAGGGCTGGTGAGCTAATATGCTTCCTTGCCCCCAGCCAAAGTTATCCCAACAAGTAGCGGGGCCATTATAACATACTGGCTAAATATGCATGTTCTACAATTTGGCTTTTCTGCTTCGAATCATGGTTTTGTCACTGTCTCAGCTATGTAAACTTGTATAGATTACTTAACTTCTCTGTTTTTTAGTTCCCATGCAATATTGATCATAATAACGTCATGAATTTGAGTTAGCAAAATAACAAAATCATAGGATCATACACCTGACTCGTAACAGGCACTTAGTTTGGAGGGACCGAGGATAGTTCCACCAGCTTAATCCATTTGATCAAAAAGAACATTGAAGCAACCTTCACTTCTCCCATCTCCTTTTGACTGGAGTTAACGGGGCTTTTGACATCTCTCTACCCCTAATTAACTTCAGAGACATTCCTGAGCCATGGAATTTAAGTAGCACTTCTGGCTGCTGAATAATTCACAGGATTTATAATGACTTTTTAGTTATTTTATTTTATATTTTGAAACTGGGTTTTTGTAGCCCAGGCTGGAGTACAGTAGCGCAGTCTTGACTTCCTGAGCAAAAGCAATCGTCCCTATTACCCTTCTAAATAGCTGGTACCACAGGCGTGCACTGCCATGCCTGGGTTAATTTTGTTTTTTGTAGAGACAGGGTCTCCCTATGTTGCTGATGCTGGTCTTGAACTCCAGGGCTTAAACAATCCTCCCACCTTGGTCCCCCAAAGTGCTGGGATTACAGGCATAAGCCACTGTGCCTGGCCTATTATGTCTGTTGTGTGATCTGGATATAAATGTGTCTATAACATTACTGCCTTCTCAACCTCATCTTCCTGCCATGTTGGTTCTGGCCATAGGACTGGGCATTTCTCTCTTGGCTTTTTTGTACTAGACTTGAGTTCCCACATTTGGTTTCTGAATCTTAGCCTACTTGGCAAGGTCTTAGACATTCCATCCTGATTTTGTGATCAACTTCTCCCATAAAGATGAATTTTCTTCTTTCATCATCACCCATAGGCTAGCGTCTTGTGGCAAATGAACATATTACCCAGAGGGATAGTAATTCAAACTTAGAGAAACATGTGTTTACAGGAATCATGTTGGCACTTCTGGATTTGATATCCATGAATATCAGAACATGTCCGAAACCCTTCTAAGTTTGTTACATACCTTTGGATACATGTTGTGGATGGCTACCTATTTGCAAGGGTCAGCCCTTCATCCCTGTCATTTGCTATAGAAGCAAGAAAGGCTTCTTTTACTGGCTATGGCTAGAATGGTGATTTCCAAACTTGCTCATAATTTAAGCCTATCTGTAGTCATTAAATAAATAAAGGATGTCAAATTTCCCTTTGATTGTCAAGAAGGATTTTCATTTTCAGTCTGGGTGGTAAGGGTAGAATGATGGTATCAGTGAAACTCAGCTTTTAGGCATACTTCTTTTAGAGAAAATTATTCTTCTCTATGCCAAAAAATCTCACCATCAATGAGAATTTCAAATGTCTTGGAGTCTTTGTTCTACATATATTAGATTCATTGTACTATACTTCTGGTACTATGGTTCTGGTGTTGATGAATTATTTCACCATTTGTATTTCTGAAAAGTTTTGTTTTCTTTTTATCACCTGTGTTGAGCTATATGACACACAATAAAATGCAGACATTTAAGAAGTGTAAGTGACTTCATTTTGATATATGTACAAACCTGAAAACCATCACTGTTGCAATATAGCAAACAAAGTCAGCATTCCCAAGTCGTCACCTGTTCCCCTTAAAATATCTTTCTCCCACTCTTACCAACCCACTCTAGACAAACTTGATCTGCTTTCTGTCATAGTAAGTTAGTTTGGATCTTTTAGACTTTTATATAAAAGAAAGCATTAAGTATAAACTCTTTTTTGTCTGACTTCTGTAACTCTGCACAATTATTTTGAGATTCATTCATGTTGTAGAATATATCAATAGTTCATTCCTTTATTGTGGAATAGTATTGTGTTGTTTTTATTGTAAGGGTATCTAAAAACTTGTCTATTTATTCACCTCATGGTAAACATTTGGGTTGCTTCCAGCTTTTTACTATTACAATTGCAGTTTCTATAAACATTCTGTACAAGACTTTGCAAATACATTTGCTTTCATTGGGTAAATACTGAGTGGTTGATGCCTGGACAAGGTACTTAAACAAATTAATAAAAAAAAAATTAATAAGCAGTCAAAGGACAGGAACAGACACTTCTCAAAAGAAGACACATACATGTGGCCAAGAAACACACACACAAAAGCTCAAGGCCCGACGGGGTGGCTCACGCCTGTAATCCTAGCACTTTGGGAGGCCAAGGTGGATAGATCACTTGAGGTCAGGAGTTCGAAACCAGCCTGGCCAACATGGTGAAACCCTGCTCTACTAAAAACAGAAAAAATTAGCTGGGCATGGTGGTAGGTGCCTGTGCCTGTAATCCCAACTACTTGGGAGGCTAAGGTAGGAGAATCACTTGAACCCGGAAGGCAGAGGTTGCAGTAAGCCAAGATTGCACCACTGCACTCTAGCCTGGGCAACAGAGTGAGACTGTCTCAAAAAGAAAAGCTCAACATCACTGATTATTAGAGAAATACAAATCAAACCACAATGATACCATCTCACAGCAGTCAGAATGACTATGATTATTACTATTATTTTTTCTTCAACTTTTATTTAAGTTCAGAGGTACATATGCAGGATGTGCAGGTTTCTTACATAGCTAAATGTGTGCCATGGTAGTTTGCTGCCCAGATTATCCCATCACCTAGGTATTAAGTGCAGCATCCATTAGCTATTCTTCCTGATGCTCTCCATCCCCCAATCCCCCACCTTCCTATAGGCTCCAGTGTGTGTTGTTCCTTCCTGTGTCCATGTGATCTCCTCATTCAGCTCCCACTAATAAGTGACAACATGTAGTGTTTGGTTTTCTGTTCCTGAGTTAGTTTGCTGAGTATATTCTTAAGATAAAGCTACACAAGGAATTCGTTTCCTATCATTTACATCATATGTCATGGACTGAGCATTTAAGTCAGAAAAGAAGTGTTTATAACTATTTTCTAAAATAAAGTCATGGAATTTTATTAATAACTAGAAATTATATGATATGAAAAGGTAGATACAATTAGGTAGGATGACTAATTCAAGGCCAGGTTACAGAGGAATGTGACTAAATTATAGAACACTCAGGATTGGTGTAGATCCTGAGAAGGCTTCTCTTCCACAGCATTTCCAAAATGTGCTAACTTGGGTCAACATACATACAGAACAAATGTCCAGTCATTCTGAATGTATGAAAGAGGAGAAGGGAAACAAGAAGGGAAAAGCATAAAATGGATATTCTCAAGAGTAGGACCTCATATGCATGCTCAACAAAGTTAGAGCAATCATTTTATATCTAAATTTTGATATAGAATATTGATCATTAATCATTAATATTAATTAAAACATTGTATTTCAAGTGACATACTTTGGTCAATCCCATATCAAACTCATACATTTCAGTTCTAAAAAATGTTTGAAGAATCACTTAGATATAGTCCATATCTTACAGAAGAAAATAAAAGGTTCAGGAAAGTCAGTAATTATTTGAGATTATGCCATTAGCTAACAGAAGAGCTGAAATTACAGTCCAGACATTCTGACAAACTATTCAGTACATGGTCTGCTTTTCTATTAGTTAAATAAAATTCTGATCTTATTTGCTTTTTGTTCCTAGCCCTATTCAGATCTTATCTATTTAAATTTATTTTCAAATATTATTAATACCTTATTGCATGCTACCAGGAAATGACCAATCATTTGAATAGAAAATGCATGGTCTCTGCCTTCATATAGCTTATGTGAGGCAGACATTGAGCTAAAAATGCTAATTACGGGGTCTTTGAGGAAAGAAGTATAATATACTCTGATAAATGCAGTGTTAATATTTCAGTTTTAATATTATAGATGTAGAGACTGAAATAACCCAACAGTTTTTTTAGACAGAACCTGAGATAATTTTATTTCAGCTTTCTGCCGTTTTGTATCTATTTGCAGACATTATACAAGAGCATTGGTTTGTATTAGTTCTGTAAACTAAAATTAAAATTGTAACACCCCCACCCACTCCCCGCACATCTGAATGGACTTTCTCAGACAGGGCATTTTTAAAATTTAACTCAAGAGACTGGTTCAGGCCCTGCTGGGAAGTGGGGGTCAGATATGCCTCATTATACCCCTCCAGCATTAATATCATCACAGATCTTAAGTCTGATAAGAAACATGTTACAACCTGTTCTTTCTGAAGCCTGCTACCTACCTGAAGGATTCTTCTGCAAATAAGAACTCTGGTCTTCACAACCTCTTATCTTAACCCAGACATCCCTTTCTTTTGATCCCAGGTCTTTAAATGGACTCATCAAATTGTCAACCAGAAAATGTTTTAATCTACCTATAAGCTGGAAGCTCCCCCACGTCAAGTTGTCCTGCCTTTCTGGACCAAACCAATGCATTTCTTAAATGCATCTGATTGAAGCCTCATGCATCCCAAAACTGTATAAAACCAAGCTGCATCCCGACCACCTTGGGCACACATCCTCAGGATCTCCTGAGGGCTGTGTCATGGGCCATGGTCACTCATATTTTGCTCAAAATAAATCTCTCCAAATATTTTACAGAGTTTGACTCTTTGTCAACAGTTCCTAGATATTTTAAGGGAATTTGATAACATTGAATATCTTATTAAATCTACAGACTCCCTTTTGAGAAAAATACATTCATGAACTGTTGTGATTTTCAGTTTTGGCTTTCACAATATCCACCCCACTTCCAGTTATAAAGGCCTGATTTTTTCAGGAAACTCTCTCCACTGTTGTGTCATTATGATTTGAATCAGTGGTATTTGCCACTTTCTGGCCACTGTTATAGTTCAGGAATAATCCTTTATCCAAGTTAGCACATTTTGGAAATGCTGTTGAAGAGAAGCCTTCTCATTCTGCTGGACTCAAAGAAGTCCTAAGACAATAAGGCAATAAGGTGGCCACGTGGGAGACCTCATGCATGTGAAGCCAACACACAGGAAAACAGAAGTGAGAGAAACAGCGCAGGAGGTCCCTGATGATCACTACTGAGTCCATGGATCATAAGTGAAGCTGAATTCTACTCCTGAAATTATCTTATGTAGAAGTCAGTGTAGTCCCAATTTTGCTTAGCCAATTTAATATTAATTTTCTGATGCTTGTAATACAAAATATCCTCCCTAGATGCTATCTAAATTGTACAGCAGAACACCCATTATAGGAATCTCACCAGGTCGTTCTGTGAACTGCTTTTAGAAAGGAGAAAAACAATATAAAGCTGTCCAGCTTTGCAGGATATCAACAGGTTTTCTTTGAAAGTGCTACAGGAGTGAAAATCAGCCAGACATCAAAAGAAGCAGTCACAGGAAATTACCATGAAAATAGCAGCTGTTGCAGTTCTTCAGAGCAAAGGGCAGGGAAATCACAGCTCTGAGCTTCTGGGAGCTGATGAGAATCACCACAAACATTCACCAGCATGAATTATGTGCAAGAGCTTTTGCTAGTTTGATGAAAAGAGCCAGAAATATAAGACACAGCTCCAGGAAAAAAAAAAATCTCTCAGCATTTGCTTGTTTGTAAAGGATTGTATTTCTCCTTCACTTATGAAGCTTAGTTTGGCTGGATATGAAATTCTGGGTTGAAAATTATTTTCTTTAAGAATGTTGAATATTGGCCCCCACTCTCTTCTGGCTTGTAGGGTTTCTGCTGAGAGATCCACTGTTAGTCTGATGGGCTTCCCTTTTTGGGTAACCCGACCTTTCTCTCTGGCTGCCCTTAACATTTTTTCTTTCATTTCAAAGTTAGTGAATCTGACAATTACGTGTCTTGGGATTGCTCTTCTTGAGGAATATCTATGTGGTGTTCTCTGTATTTCCTGAATTTGAATGTTGGCCTGCCTTGCTAGACTGGGGAAGCTCTCCTGGATAATATCTCGCAGAGTGTTTTCCAACTTGGTCCCATTCTCCCCATCACTTTCAGGTACACCAATCAGAAGTAGATTTGGTCTTTTCACATAGTCCCATATTTCTTGGAGGTTTTGTTTGTTTCTTTTTATTCTTTTTTCTCTAAACTTCTCTTCTCGCTTCATTTCATTCATTTGATCTTCCATCACTGATACCCTTTCTACCAGTTGATTGAATCGGCTACTGTGGCTTGTGCATTCATCACGTAGTTTTTGCACCATGGTTTTCAGCTCCATCAGGTCCTTTAAGGACTTCTCTGCATTGGTTATTCTAGGTAGCCGTTCATCTAATCTTTTTTTCAAGGTTTTTAACTTCTTTGCCAGGCTGCACAGCTTGTGGCTGCAAAAGAGATCCCTCCCTTCTGCTTGAGGAGAGGAATGGGAAGTGTGGGGAGGACTTCGTCTTGAATTTGGGATACCATCATAGCCACAGCAGAATAGGACACTGGTCATAGTCCCGAGGCCCCCCACTCCAGGACCTAGCTCCCAGACAAAATTTCTAGACACACCCTGGGCCAGAGGGAACCTGCTGCCTTGACTACTTTGAGTTCTGACAGCATTCATCACCTGCTAACTGAAAAGCCCTTGGGCCCTGAATAACCAGCATCAATACTCAGGCACTACATTGAAGGCCTTGAGTGAGTCTCTGAGACTTGCTGGCTTCAGGTGAGACTCACCACATTACCAGCTATGGTGGCTATAGGATAAAACTTCTGCTTCAGAAAAGCAGAGGGAAAAGTAAAGAGACATTGTCTTGTACCTTAGGTACCAAAACTCCCACAGGCAGTAGAATACCAAGCAGGCTCTTGGGGTCCCCGATTCCAGGACTTGACTTTTGGACAGCATTTCTGGAACTGCTCTGGACCAGAGGGGAGCCCACTGCCCTGAAGGGTGAGTCCCAGGCCAGGCAGCATTCACCACAAGCTGACTTAAGAGACCTTGGGCCTTAAGAAGACTTTGGACCTTAAGGGAACATCAGGGTTAGTCTTCCAGTACTCCTCATGGCATAGGGTGACAGTGGCTATGGGGTGAGGCTCCTCTGCCTTTGGAAAAGGGAGAGAAGAGTGTGAAGGACTGTATCTTGCGGTTTGAGAGCAAATCAGCCACAAACTAATAGAACACCAGATAGACTTCTTAGGTTTTTGACTCTAATCCCTGACTTCCAGATGTCACTTCTGGACTCACTCAGGGCCTGGGGGACCTTGCTTCCCTGAAGGAAAGGACATGGGCCCGGCTGGTTTTGCAACTGCTGATTGTAGAGTCCCAGGGCCTTGAGCTAACGTAGGCAGTAGCCAGGGAGTGGTTATAGAAGGTCTTGGGTAAGACACAGCACTATCCTGACTTCAGGTCTGAACAAGCACAATTATGGCAGTGGTGGCCACAGGGGAGCTTCTGTCACTCCACCTCCAGGTTTAGGTGGCTCAGTTATACAGAGAGACTCTATGTATTTAGGGAGAAAGTAAGGGGAGATAATAAGAGTCTTTGCCTAGTAATCCAGAGAATTCTCCCAGATCTTGTCCAAGACCATCAAGGCAGTACCTATACAAGTCTGCAAGAACCACAGTGTTACTGGCCTTGGGATAAACCCTAAAGCAGATACAACTGAGATTATAAGATGAAAATATTTTCAAATATCTGGAAAGCCTTCCTAAGAAAGAGAGTTACAAATAAGCCCAGGCAGTAAAGACTACAATAAATACCTAACTCTTCAATGCCCAAACACTGAAGAACATGTACTAGTAACAACATCATCCAGGAAAACGAGATCTCACCAACTTAACTAAATAAGCCAACATGGATCAATCCTGAAAAAACAGAGATATGTGACCTTTCTGTCTGATAATTCAAAATCGATGAGTTGAGGAAACTCAAAAAGTTTAAGATATCACAGAGAATAGATTCAGATTCTATCAGATAAATTCAACAAAGCGTGAGAACTTCGTGAAGCATACGCAAGTATCAATAGCCAAATCGATCAAGCAGAAGAAAGGATATCAGAGATTGAAGATCAACTCAATGAAATAAAGCAAGAAGACAAGATTAGAGAAAAAAAGAGTGAAAAGAAATGAACAAAGCCTCCAAGAAATATGGGACTATGTGAAAAGACCAAATCTACATTTGACTGGTATACCTGAAACTGACGGGGAGAATGGAACCAAGTTGGAAAACACTCTTCAGGATATTATCCAGGAGAACTTCCCCAACCTAGCAAGGCAGGCCAACATTCAAATTCAGGAAATACAGAGAAAACCACGAAGATGTTCCTCAAGAAGAGCAGTCCCAAGACACATAATCGTCAGATTCACCAAGATTGAAATGAAGGAAAAAATGTTAAGGGCAGCCAGAGAGAAAGATCAGGTTACCCACAAAGGGAAGCCCATCAGACTAACAGCAGATCTCTCAGGAGAAACATTACAAGCCAGAAGAGAGTGGGGGCCAATATTCGACATTCTTAAGGAAAAGAATTTTCAACCCAGAATTTCATATCCAGCCAAACTAAGCTTCATAAGTGAAGGAGAAATAAAATCCTTTACAGACAAGCAATGCTGAGAGATTCTGTCACCACCAAGCCTGCCTTACAAGAGCTCTTGAAGGAAGCACTAAACATGGAAAAGAACAACCAGTACCAGCCACTGCAAAAACATACCAAACTGTAAAGATCATCAACACTATGAAGAAACTGCATCAACTAATGGACAAAATGACCAGGTACCATCATAACGACAGGATCAAATTCACACATAACAATACTAGCCTTAACTGTAAACAGGCTAAATGCCCCCATTTAAAAGACACAGACTGGCAAATTGGATAAAGAGTCAAGACTCATCAGTGTGCTGTATTCAGGAGTCCCATCTCACGTGCAAAGACACACATAGGCTCAAAATAAAGGGATGGAGGAAGATTTACCAAGCAAATGGAAAGCAAAAAAAAGCAGGAGTTACAATCCTAGTCTCTGATAAAACAGACTTTAAACCAATAATGATCAAAAGAGACAAAGAAGGGCATTATATAATGGTAAAGAGATTGATAAAAGGAATCAAAGAGAAATTCTGGAGATGAAAAATGCAATTGGCATACTGAAGAATGCATCAAAGTCCTTTAAGAGCAGAGTGGATCAAGTGGAAGAAACAATTAGTGAGATTGAAGACAGACTATTTGAAAATACACAGTCAGAGGAGACAAAAAAACAATAAAGAAAAATGAAGCACACCTACAGGATCTAGAAAATATCCTCAAATGGGCAAATCTAAGAGCTATTGACCTTACACAGCAGGTAGAGAAAGAGATAGGGGTAGAAAGTTTACTAAAAGGGATAATAACAGAGAACTTCTCAAATCTAGAGAAAGACATCAATATCCAATTACAAGAAGGTTATAGAACACCAAGCAGATTTAGGCCAAAGAAGACTACCTGAAGGCTTTTAATAATCAAACTCCCAAAGGTCAGTGATAAAGAACGAATCCTAAAAGCAGTAAGAGAATATTAAAAAAAAAACATATTAATAAAATGGAGCTCCAGTATATCTGGCAGCAGGCTTTTCAGTGAAAACATTGTAAGCTAGGAGAGAGTGGCTTGACATATATAAAGTGCTGAAGGAAAAACAAACAAACAGAAAACTTTTACCTTAGAATAGTATATCCAGTGAACATATCTTTCAAACCAGACAAGCAAAAGCTAAGGGTTTTCATCAATACCAGATTTGTCCTACAAGAAATGCTAAAGGGAGTATTTCAACCAGAAAGAAAATGATATTAATGAACAAGAAGTAATCACCTGAAGGTACAAAACTTGCTGGTAATAATAAGTACACAGAAAAACACAGAAGATCACACCACTTTAAATGTGGCATGTAAGGTACTCTCATTCTAAGTAGAAAGACTAAACATAAACCAATCAAAAATAAGTACAACTTCTAAAGACATAGTCAGTACAATAAGATATAAATAGAAACAACAAAAAGTTAAAAAGCCAGGGGACAAAGTTAAGGCATAGAGTTTTTACTAGTTTTCTTTTTGCTTGCTTGTGTGTCTGTTTATACAAATAGTGTTAACTTGTTATCAGGTTAAAATAATAGGTTATAAGATTGTATTTGCAAGCCTCATGGTAACCTAAAACCAAAAAACAATAGATACACAAAAAATAAAAAACAAGAAACTAAGTCATATCCCCAGAGAAAATGACCTTCACTAGAAGACACCGGAAGGAAAGAAAGAAGGAAGCTAAGACCACAAAGCAACTAGAAAACAAATAAAATGGCAGGAATAAGTCCTTACTTATCAATAATAAAAACTGAATAAAAATGAACTAAACTCTTCAATCAAAATGCATGAACTGACTGAATTGATAAAAAAAACAAGATCCGTTAACCTGTTGCCTACAAGATACACATTTTACCTATAAAGACACATATAAATTGAACATAAAAAGGTGGAAAAAAAGAAGATATCCCATGCCAATGCAAACCAAAAAAGAGCAGGAGTTGCTACACCTATATCAGACAAAATAGATTTAAAGACAAGACCTATAAGAAGAGACAAATAAGGTCACTGTATAATGATAAAGGGGTCAATTCAGCAAGAAAGTATAACAAATTTAAATATATTTGCATCCAACATTGGAACACCCAGATATATAAAGGAAATATTATTAGAGCAAAAGAGACAGATAGGTCCCAATACAATAATAGCTGGAGACTTCAAAACCCCACTTTTAGTATCATGCCAATAGTCCAAACAGAAAATCAACAGATACCAGACTTAAACTGCACTGTAGACCAAATGGATCTAACAGATTTACAGAGCATACAGATCCAAGAGCTGCAGAATACACATTCCTTTCCTCAGCACATGGATTATTCCCAAGGACACACCATTTATTAGGTCCCCAGACAAGTCTTAAAGCATTTTTAAAACATTGAAATAATATCAAACATCTCTGACTACAATGGAATAAAACTGTAAACCAATATCAAGAGAAATTATGGAAACTATACACGTACATGGAAATTAAACAATATGCTCCTGAATGACCAGTGGGTCAATGAAGAAATTAAGAAGAAAATTGAAAAACTTCTTGAAACAAATCACAATGGAAACACAATATACTAAAACCTATGGAATACAGCAAAACCGTTACTAAGAGGAAATTTATAGCTATAAATGCCCACATCAAAAAAGAGGAATAATTGCAAATAAACAATCTAATAATGCATCCTAAAGAACTAGAAAAGCAAGAGCAAAACAAACCCCAAATTAGAGAAATAATAAAGATCTGAGTAGAAAAACTGAAATGAAGAAATCAATACACAAGATCAATGAAACAAAAAGTTGTTCTTTTAAAATTAAACAAAATTAACAAACCTTTAGCCAGACTAAGAAAAAAAGAGAGAAGATCCAAATACATAAAATCAGAAATGAAAAGATATTCTGTTACTGCAGAAATTCGAATGATCATTAGTGGCTGATATGAGCAACTATATGCCAAAAAAATGGAAAATTTAGAAGAAAAGGGCAAATGTCTATAGAAGTACAACCTATCAAGATTGAACCAGAAAGAAATTCAAAACCTAAACGGACTAATAGCAAGTAATGAGACCACAGTTGTAATAAACTCTCCCAGTAAAAAATTTAAAAAGCCAAGGACTTGATGTTTCACTGCTGAATTCTACCAAACATTTAAAGAAGGACTAATACCAATTCTACTCAATCTACCCCCAAAAAATGGAGGAGGAGGGAATAATTTCAAACTCATTCTATGAGGTTTGTATTACTCTAATACCAAAAAACAGACAATGTATTAGCCTGATATAAAAAAAATCAAAAAAAGAAAACTACAGGCCAATATCTCTGATGAATATTGATGCATAAATTCTCAACAAAATAGCAAACCAAACTCAACAATATATTAGAAAGATAACACTATGATAAAAGGGGATTTATCCCTTTGATGCCAGGATGGTTCAATATACACAAATCAATCAGTGTAATAAGTCATATAAATAGAATGAAAGATAAAAACCGCATTATTTCAATTGATGCTGAAAAGGTATGATAAATTATAATATCCCTTCATGATAAAAATTCTTAAAAAAATGGAGATAGAAGGAACATAACTCAACATAATAAAGCCATCTACGACAGACCCACAGCTAGCATCATATTGAACCAGAAAAAACTGAAGGCGTTTCCTGTAAGATCTGGAACACAACAAGGATGCCCACTGTCACTACTGTTATTTAACATAATGCTGGAAGTTGTAGCTAGAACAATCATAAGAGAAAGCTATAAAGGGCATCAAAATTGGAAAGGAAGAAGCCAAATTCTTGTTTGCATATGATATTATCTTATGTTTGAGAAAACCTGAAGACTCCACTACAAAACTATTAGAACTGATAAACAAATTCAGTACAATTGCAGGATACAAAATCAACATACAAAAAGCAGTAGCGTTTCTATACGCCAACAGAGAACAATGTGAAAAAGAAATAAAAAAACTAATCTCAATTACAATCAGCACACATACAATTAAAAAGCTGGAAATTAACCAAAGAAGTGAAAGTTCTCTATGATGAAAAATACAGAACACTGATGAAAGAGATTGAATATGACACCAAAAAATGGAGAAATATCCCATGCTCATGAGTTAGAAGAATCAATATTGTTAAAATGTGCATACTACCAAAAAAATGTAAAGATTCAATGCAATCCCTATCAAAATACCAATGACATTCTTCACAGAAATAAGGAAAATTCCCTTAAAATTTATATGGAACCACAAACGACCCAGTATAGCCCGAGGTATTCTAACCAAAAAAAACAAAACTGAATCATATTACCTGACTTCAAATTATACTACATAGCTATAATAATCAAAAAGCATGGCACTGGCATAAAAACAGACACATAGACCAATGGAACAGAATAGAGAAGCCAGAAATAAATCTATACACTTACACCGAACTCATTTTTCACAAGGTGCCAAGAGTATACACTGGGGAAAAGACAGTCTCTTCAATAAGTGGTTCTGGGAAACTGTAAATCCATATGCAGAAGAATGAAACTGGACCCCTATTTCTCACCATACACAAAAATCAAACAAAATGGATTAAGGACTTAAATCTAAGACCTCAAACTGTGAAACTCCTTCAAGAAAACATTGCAGAGCAGAAAATCTCCAGAACATTTGTCTGAACAAAGATTTATTGAGCAATACCCGACAAGCACCAAGCATGGGGAAGCAAAGCAAAAATAGGCAAATGGGATTACATCAAGTTAAAAAGCTTCTGCACAGCAGCAAAGAATACAATCAACAAGGTAAAGAGACAACCCACAGAATGGGAGAAAATATTTGCAAAGTACCTATCTGACAAGGGATTAAAAATCAGAATATATAAGGAGCTCCAACAACTCTATAGGAAAAAAATGAATAATCTGATCAAAATATGTCAAAAGATTTAATGGACATTTCTCAAAAGAAGGCAAGCAAATGGCAAACAGGCGTAGGAAACAGTGCTCAACATCACTGATCATCAGAGAAATGCAAATCAAAACTACAACGAGATAATCTCACCCAAGTTAAAATAGCTTATATCCGAAAGACAGGCAATAACAAATGCTAGTGAGGATTTGGAGGAAAGGAAACCCTTGGACACTGTTGGTGGGAATGTAAATTATTACAACCACTATAGAGAACAGTTTGGAGGTTCCTCAACAAATTAAAAATAGAGCTACCATAAGATCCAGCAATCCTACTGCTGGGTATATACCCAAAAGAAAGGAAATCAGTATATCTAAGAGGTAACTGCTCTCCCATGTTTATTGCAGCACTATTTACAATAGCTAGGATTTGGAAGCAACCTAAGTGTCTGCCAACAGATGAATGGATAAAGAAAATGTGGTACATATACAAAATGGAGTACTATTCAGCCATAAGAAATAACAAAATCCAGTCAGATGCAACAACATGACTGGAACTGGAGATCATTACGTTTAAGTGAAATAAGCCAGGCACAGAAAGACAAACATCACACGTTCTCACTTATTTGTGGGATCTAAAAATGAAAACAATTGAACTCATGGACATGGAGGGTAGAAAGATGGTTACCATAGGCTGGGCTAAAGGTAGTTGGGTGTGATGGTTGGGGTGGGGTGAGGTGGGGATGGTTAATAGGTACAAAAAATAGAAAGAATGAATAAGACCTAGCACAACAGGATGACTACAGTCAACAATAACTTGATGGTACATTTTAACATGACTGAAGGGCTTTACTGGATTGTTTGTAACTCTTAAGGATAAATCCTTGAGTGGATTGATACCACATTCTCCATGATATGCTTATTTCACATTGCATGCCTGTATCAAAACATCTCTTGAACCCCATTAATATATAAACCTACTGTTCCCACAAAAATGAAAAATATAAATAAAAATTTTAAAAATTGATTTAATTTCACTTATGTGAAATTATATGTATGTCTGTATACACACAAGGAATTCAATGACAGCATTGCTTGTATAGCCACATAATTAAAACAATAAAATCACATTATCCATTAACAAAGGGCTGGTTAAATGAATTATAATTAATCTCTTTGTTAGAATTTCAAGCATCTGCAAAATGAATGAGGAAGCTTTCCATGGACCCATGGACATAATGAAGGAACTGTAATAGATATATCTAAATAAAAACTGGGAATAATAGACATGGCAGGCAAATTTTGTTTAGAAAAAGAGGTAGTAACAATTTATATTTGTTTATATTTTTGTAAAAAACAACAAAAAAAGATGTCTAAGAAACAGATAAAAGTGGTTGGTTATCTATGAAGAAGAGAGTAGAATCTAAGTGAACAAGGAAAAAACTGAGTCTTTTCTCCATACAGTTTTAAGATTTTTATATACATATTTTCACATATTTAAACCGTGTAAATATATACTCAACCATTAAATATAGAAAGTTGCTCATGAGAAGACTATGTTAAGCAGAGACCTGAATGGTACATGTAGTGTGGCTCCAATTCACAATTCAACATAAAACTACAAAGGAAGAACTGAAGAACATGTGCATCTATGCATTTTGGAGCCCACTTAATATCATTAATCCTTTTATGTCTCTGGAAGAATATATCTAATTCCTGTTCTTTATTATCAGGCAAAATTCATTGTTCTCCTAAAGCATAATGTGCTCTTAGTAGGGCTTTGACAATGACAAACTGAGATATGCTTAATGATGTAGAGATGACTATCATCATGGACCACCCCTAATGTCCCGCTCTCCTGGCAGAAGGGATCAGAGAAGGCATCACTAGTCACCGACCAAAGCTCAGTCTGTACATGCATGCAGTGTCAAAGGTTTTCCCTTCACTGTGTTCTGGCAAAAGACACCGAATAACGAGAGTAAACACTGATAATAAGCAGCAGCAAAGATTAAGAAGTTGCCTCTTTAGTTTGCCTCTGTACACATGAACAGTACTTGAAGTCTCAGTTGCCTATCAGCAAAATAGGGCAATAACAAATAATTAATAATTTAAATTTAAAAATTTAAAACACTTACACCTAGGTCTGATATACAGTGATGATGAGAAGAAGGAGGAAGAGGCGGCCAGGAAGGGATGGGGAGAAGCCACCTCTCATCTCCTGGTTGTGAATCTTCTGATACAGAACAATCTGAATCATGTTGATAATGAAAGCAGCAGGTCACTCTCATAAATATGTTTAGTTTATTGGCAGTAAAGGGAGTCAGAGGCACATGCACACATTCCATGAAAAAAATATTTTTCCTAGATTAGGTCTACATTAGACTGTGAGATTATGGTTCCCTCACCTATTTAAGCTATATTTTCAATTTGACTGATGTTTATCATAGATATTTATATTAATGACCTTAATGGAGCATTGGTCCCTTATATCTGTGTCATTTTTTAATGGACATTGTCACTTTTCCCACCGGAATTGAAGTACATTTATCATGCCCTAAAATCTGGGCTCGTCTTGTTATTTGCTTTAATCAATACAGAATGTGGTGAAAGTGATTTTGTGTTCTGCAGCTTAGACCTTAAGGGACCTATCTATAGGGTTTCCTCTTGGCTTTTGAACCCCTGAGATCACCCTACTGCAAACAAGCCCTATTTATTTAATCTAGTGGAAGAAAAGAAGGAAAGCTGAGCTGCCCCAGCTAGATGTAAATGCTCCAATAGCTAGATGTAAATGTCAGGCTACCTGGACTCTCCAGTTCCAGGTAAGCCATCAGTTGACTTCATCCACAAAAGTTGGTTGGAAAAAGAAAAAAAAAAAACAGTCGTCTGGGTGCCATGGCTCACGCCTATAATCCCAGCACTTTGGGAGGTCGAGGCAGGTGGATTACCTGAGGTCAGGAGTTCGAGACCAGCCTGGCCAACATGGCAAAACCACGTCTCTACTAAAAATACAAAAATTAGCCTTATATAGTGGACATACTTGTAATCCCAGCTACGAGGGAGGCTGAGGCAGGAGAATCGCTTGAACCCAGGAGGCAGAGGTTGCAGCGAGCCAAGATCCTGCCATTGCACTCCAGGCTGGGCAACAAGAGCAAAACTCCATCTCAAAAAAAAAAAAAAAAAGTCTACAACATTATGATAACTAAGAAATCATTTTTTGCTTAAGCCACTGTGCATCTTTTTAATGCAAAAATAACTGGTTTATTTGTTCTTCTAAGATAATTATCCTTATTTACATTGGCATGTTCTTCAGATGTGACCAGGAATAAATATATGACATAAAAGCCTGGTTTTCCTAGCTGGCTAACATTTCTCAAGTTCTGTGCCAAACACTACATCAAGCATCTTAATATATTTCATGTATTCATAAAAACACAGAGTTGGATTGGCTTATTAACCTATTTTACAGATGAAGCAGGTAAGTCTCACTTCCATGGTCACCCAGAAAATTACTGTGAAACTTGGCATTCCGTCTTAGACTGTCCAATTCCAGAGTTCATGCTGCCTAACCACTAAATTTTGTATTGTCTCAATAGAAAGTCTCAGGGCTTAAGAACTCTGGTATTGCTGACTACACCAAAGGGAATATTCTGAGCTGCTAGGCTTTTCCTGATTCTACAGGTATAGACTTATGAACTGCTTTTGCCAGATCAAATGTTGATATTCCGTAATTTTCTAAGGACGGCATGTAAAGTAGGTAGTGCTGTAACATTTCCCAAAGTGAGCTCTGTGGGACATCTAGAATCAGAATCATAGATTCTTACCCATGTAAGAATCACATGGGTAATTATTTAAGTTGCATATTCCTTTGACTCAGGACACCAATTCAATAGATCCGGTTGAAAATCAGCTTTTTAAATAAGCATTTCAGTTGATTCTGATTTGTGTTTTAGGGTCAAAGTAAGAATTATAAACACATGTAAAATAACTCTCAAAACACATGGTTTCTCTCTTTCTCGTTCTTTGTCCAGATAAATATGATGTAGATGATATCCACATAAACATAGGCAAGTATATAGATACAGATATAGCGAGAATATTACTCCGAGCAAGCTTAAATTATCAAAGCAAGCAACCATTTAACCATTTTTATTTATTCTTCAATTTGGTCATATTTTCCTTTGTAATTTTTCACCCAAATCATGCATGTTGAGATACGTTCATGTTTATCACTAGACTCCTGTACATCGAAATGAGAAGAGCAGGCACTCAGACGAGGAAACTGAAGCCTAACCAGGTTGAGTGACTTATCTACATGGCTCATAGTTGGTGTTATGACTCTTTGAGCCTACAGGTTCTTGCTTATGCCAAAGGACTGTGCCTTAAATTGTCTTAAATGAATACAGATATCTAAATACCTCCTGAGCAATCTTCTATTCCCAGGCTGAAGGGTATCTAAAACATCAGGATTGAAGGATAGGACAATCTCATAGGCTCCTTGCGTTTTAAGAAAAATCTCCATGTCCTCAGTACATCCTGTTGTCTGGTGTCACCAGCCAAACGATCCAGCCCAGCTTATAGCAGGCTTATGTACATTTCCTCAGCATTTCTCATGGGGTTAAAAGTTCTGAGGGCAGTTCTAATTTTCATAATGGGTGATAGTTTGGGGTCCTGCGTAGGTTGAGCTTAACTTCCTTCCTGTTGAGCACTCACAGCACTGAAACTTTGGGCCAAATGGTGAAGACCTCATTGCGTGAAGAAATCTTGGCACTCCACTAGCCCAATCATTGCGTTTATTCACGGAACAGAGATTCTAGAGAAAAATTGTGTCCTGAATAAGATGGTGTCTGTCGCTATTCAGTCAGAGCTAGAGCCAGTATGCAAGTCTTTGGAGGCACATGGTAGGGTGGAAAGAACATTAGGACAGGAGTCAGACCTGACTTTGAATTATTTGTCTGCTAGTTATTGGCTTTGTGACCTTGGACAAGTCCTTAATGTCTCTGAATGTCAATTTAATTGTCTGTAAATGGGAAAATATATACAATGAGAAGTCATCTTTGAAAATAAAGGACAGCATTTTTGAAGCTACTAGCTTAACAGGTATAAGAAGACTGGTGAATGGATGTTCTTCTCCCACTTCCAAAACTTCTTTGGGTTTTTCTCATCAGATATATTCTGACAACGAAAATAGTCCTCTTATCTACCAAAATGCAATGTCTCTTTAGATAACGTAACCTTTTTAAGACAACAGTCTGTTGTGTAATACTCTTGTTTAGAGTGGTGGCATCTTGTCTAAACACAGCCTTTAGTGCTGACTTTCTTTCTCTGCTGCCCCAAGCTCTGAAAAGGCTAGGAGCTAGAAGGGTATTCTGCAACCCTCTTGGAGATGAAGTTCATCCAGAGTTCAGCCTGGGCCACAGGGTCCTGTTTCTTTCTTCAGGATAAGTGTCCACTATACTAGAGAAGATCCAGTCCCCATCAACAGAATTCAAAATGGATTGGATTCTATAGCAAAGAGTTTTAATCAATTGAGGAGAAAGATAATGATGATGATGAGGAGGAAAAAGATGATGATGATGATGAAGAAAATGTTATAGTCACGACAATAGGCTTTGAGGCTGACTTTGAATGGTGGACTATTTTCAGGGCTTTGCAGAATTGAATACTTTTCTTTCAATCTCTAAAAGGAATGGCAGATATCTCGTGACTTTATTTCAAAAGATCTGTTAATTATATAATAAATGTCCTTAAAATAAATAAATATTGCCTACCATTGACAGGCATTTAGGTTGATTCCATGTCTTTGCTATTGTGAATTATCCTTAGCAAACTAACAGACGAACAGAAAGCTAAATACTACATGTTCTCACTTATTAAGTGGGAGCTAAATGATGAGAACACATGGACACATAGAGGGTGACAACACACATTGGAGTCTATCAGAAGATGGAGGGTGGGAGGATAGAGAGGATCAAGAAAAATAACTAATGAGTACTAGGCTTAATACCTGGATGATGACATAATCTGTACAACTAACCCCCATGACACAAGTTTACCTATGTAACAAACCCACACGAGTACCCCTGAACTTGAAAGTTAAAAATAAAATAAAAATAAATAAAAATTGTCTGATAATATCAAATATCAACCTCCATCTCTTTTGACTCTCTGGAGAAGTAGTTATTTGGTTATACCCTTAAAATTATGCATTTCATTGTTGTTGGTTTCTAGTCTCAGTCAAGTAATAATAAAAGCATTTACCTGTTAGTTTTCTCACCACCACGCAAGGTGTATAGCTGGAAGAAATTGTGAAGCAGATATCACCTTTTATCCAATCCTTAAACAAGATTTAAAAAATCAGGGAAGGGAGATAGCAGTGTAAGTAGCCAAAAAATAATAGGGGAAAGAGTGATTTGTTTTTCCTTCCTCTCAAGCCCTTAGGGTCGTATCATCTATAGCAGGTGCTTGGTCAGAGAGGGAGGCCGTCAAGTTATAGGCACAGGTTTGACATCCATCACAAAGGTAGGAATCCATACTAGTCACTTGTGCTGTTGTATATCCATGGAGGCATATTAAGCCTCATGGATACCAGAGTGTGGCCTTGATATTTTAAATCTTAGCATTAAGTGGGAGTGCTGCAGCATTAGTCCTTGCTTCAGCTGCTTGTCTTCAGTGATATACAATTTTCATAAATTACATTAACTAGAAAAGGGATGAACTAGAGCTAATAATCACCTGCATAAATATTTCTGCTTATTTGAGATATGGATTATTTTAGGGAAAAAATATTGCTTTTAGCAACAATCCTCCCTTTTTTGATATATAGATGATAGATTAGATAGGTAGATAATAAATAGATAATAGATAGATAGATAAACAGATGCATGTGTGCATATGTGTTGTTGTAGGAAACTATAAGGCTCATCTGTGACAGGGACTGAAGAATCTTTGAGTTATCAGCATCACCTGAATGTAAATTTTATGTGACAGACAGCGTAGATAGTGAATTCATCACACTACTCCCAGCTATCAGCACACCACCTGATTTACAGTAGCTGCTCAGTAAATATTTATGTATAAAATCAATAAATAATTTTGTACTTTAATTATTTATTCTACTCTTGGGTCTTTATTTTGTGTAGGTTAGCTTTGTCCCTCCATCTCTAATGTAAACTCTGTGAGGACAGGAAAAATAGTAATCATAGCAGTTACCATTTATTAAGTGCTTACTCCTGGTAACAGGTCTTGTGGGAGGCACACATCACACACAAATAAAGTCCTTTTTCATTCTGGAAGACAAAGAAATAGGCACAAAGAGGCTCTAAGTAACTAGCCATGGTCACTCAGCACGTTCCTAGCAGAGCATCCAAAGCCCACATTATTAACCACAATGGAACTGTGATACATCACATTTTGCACACAATGCTTAGCATGACGTTAAACCTTTGTGTAAATGAGGTTGGCAGGGATGGCTTAGTTACAAATCTGACAGAAGAGAGCCTGCTTTTTCTGCCATTTCCTTTTAGAATATTTATCATGTCCTTGGAGGGTTGCCCTGGCTCTCCAGCACTGAATCCCATTCATGCCCTCCCTGCACAAGAAATGGCCCATTACTGTGCTTCCACAGATCTCTATTTTCATGAAAACTTTTCTCTTAAAAAAAAACGAAAAACAAAAATAAAAAAACCTTTTTTCTCTGACATTTATTAAATGACTTTGGTAAGCCAAATGACAGGCCAAACTCTACAGGCTGTCTCATAATTCTATTAATAAACCTAAAAGGTAGTTTGAGTTATTACCTCCACTTTAAATATATAGGAATTGAGTCTCAGAAAGGTTAAGAAATTCAGCTAAGGTCATAGAAATATGACCCGTTTACTTCGTGTAGTTATCTGAGCCAATGTCCAAATTACACATTGAAAACTGTGGATAGTATAACCATATTATACTATTGTAACCATAAATATATATATATATATGTATTTGTGTGTATATATATATGTGTGTGTATATACATATATAATATTTACTATTTTAAAAATTTGGGGGTTCTGTTGTATGTTTTCTCCTAATATTTTCTCTCATTTATCTTCACACCTAACTTTTAAAAAGGACAGAGCACTGAGGCTCAAAAATGTTAAGTGATACTTAGATTGTCATGACAAGCCTGGTGCTAGGACTCAGTTTCTTGACTCCTTTCCAAGTACTTATTCCAAAACACAAAACATCAACCTTTCCAAGCAACACTATTGAATTTTAATAGGGCCCATTCCTCAAATCAGCAACTGAAGGCAGAAAATGCAGACCCCACAGTAAGATAATAAGGGAGATATCTGGGGACAGAAGAAGTTTTCTTCAAGGTTTCTTCAGGTAACAACTGAAGCTACCTATTCTGTTGTGGCTGAAGTTCTACCTCTTCTTCCACCCAAGTCATTCTGATAGTAAACTGGAGTCATATCAGACTAGGAGTTGCCGTATTGTGGGGCCCTAGACAGTTTAGAAATTGTAACTCTTCTCTTGTGGTGAAATAACATTTTGCTTCACTTTAGTTTCCTTTATCATGGGAATTTAAAACTTTTCTGTATAGAGAACTTGCTTGAAGATTTTTGCCAGATATTCCTGCTTCTTGGTGTTAATATATATTGATTTTACGTATATTCTCTTTATTATATTACACAAGAAGATGTTTAACCAATGGAAAAGACATACTTGCTTCTTTGTGTTATAGATTCCCATGAAGAGCAGCTCTAACCATGTTAACTCTCTGCTTCAGCTGGTCGTCTTATCCTTAAGGGATCCATCCATCCTGCTTGCAGGGAACAGTCCAAGTTTTTGGAGCAGGTTATAAAGAAATTTGTAATAGTATCCTGTTTTACTTTTGGCAGTATCCTGATATACCTAGCAAAATTTACAACTACCTTATATGTTCTTCAGCATGTGACTGCTGTGTTCTCCCACTATGATAAGACAAAACATGTTGATTGTTTTAAGTTTATGAGAAGCACTGACTTGATGAAAAAGTGTGGTCATTTCATTATGTTTTTCTCTAGACCCCAAATAATGAGAGGTGCTACCTTTAAAACTAATTGTCTAAGGCCAGTGAGAATTGATAACAGTAGACAGAGGCTGGGGCTGAACTGTTTCTCCTTATAGATCTAAGGAAATGCGCAGTGACACTGACTAATGATAATCATTTAACCTTTATTATTCTATTTTGCTGTAACCATACTTTTTCCTACAGCTCTCCTCCATAATTATGCCTTTAATTCCCTAACATATACCAAAGCATTCTGCTGTAGATTCTATTTGCTGGAGAGGATGAGCTCTGGAATCCCTTTATGTCTGTCTCTGGAAAAACTCATTTTCTTTGAACATACGCACGCATACACACAGAGATACACAAGCATATGCACATGCACACATACAAACCTTAACAAAAATTGCTTGTCACTCCTCTAATGGTCTCTGTGGCATTGGCTCCCAGAAGGAGGCTGTTGGGTTTTTTCAAATTTACAGTTTTCTTGCTAATGATATTTTCAATGAAGTTCAGAAAACAAGAAAAGACTCCTTTAGTAAACTCCTTAACTCCAAGAAGGATTCATTGCAACATGTCTTGTCTTAGTACTAAAAAAGTAGTGATTTCGGGGTAGTTTTATATCCTTTTTTTCATTTTTATTTCTCTATTTCTTCTTTATTTCCTTTTTAATGGTAGTATTTATTTTTAATAATAAATTATTCTACTAAGTGTAAGAGTAAGTACTACTATTATCTTCATTTTAGAGAACAGAAAACTAAGACAAGAAGATGTTATGTAATTTACCAACTGTGAGTTGGCTGGGATCAGCAAGGCAGTTCATAGGCAGGGTGTCACATGTTGAAGTTGGAGTTAGCTATAGACACTGATGGTATGAAAAACAAAGGTGGCTTCTTCCCTCACATGCTTGGCACCTCATTTGGAAGGGGTGGAACAATTGTTGACTAGTTGGCCATCTCTCTTTCTTCACATAACATCTCCATGTGACCAGCTTGAGCTTCCTCAGAGCATGGCATTTTCAGAGTATTTGTACTTCCTACCTATAAGCTATATAGATAAACATTTTGAAACATCAAGACACCAGCTGAAAAATATCTTATGATTTAGGCTCGAAGTCACAAGATGCCTTTTCTGCAATATATTATTGGTCAAAAGCAAGTGATAAGCCTGGCCAAATTCCAGGTAAAGAGAATTACACAGTGCATTGGTATTGGGAGACATAGTTCCTCGATAGGTCCACATTGGGAGACTAGCTACTTTAAAAATATAGAGGGAAAAATGTCCTTGCTTATAATAATTATTTTCTTTTGGTGTTAATTTAGGTCAGTATTTTTCCATAAACATTATAAGTAAAAATAATGATATTTTCTCAGTAGAGAACATAAAATACCTAAGGAAGAGCTTCAGCAAGAAATCACATTATCATTAGTGGTGAGTGTTAGAAGCATTTAGCATTTTTGCAGTGTTTTGCATAATTTGAAGGTTCTAAGAGTTTTTTCAAACACTTATTTGGATCTTAAGGGACAGTGTGCATACTCCTATTTGCCACATGTATATGATTTTCTTATACCGGATTAGCAAAATCAGTGCTCATGAAAGTATGCAGTTTCCTGTTCCAGGGCTGTGTTTAGCCATGAAGCACTTGCCTTTCCTGCTGAGGACACAAGTACTAAAGTCCTAGATATTCTGTTTAGTGCGGAAACCCTAGAATTAGTGTCTTCTGTTACTAGAGAATGTCATTTTCCCTTGGATATTCTTTGGCTCATTGAGAGGGCTTCTATTTGGGAAGCTTCTTCCCTGGAAGGCCTTTGTTTCTGGCTATATTTTCTTCGGTTTTATTTTCATAGCTTCTCAATGCTTCTGAGCACACTTAATCTTTCTTCATCAAGCATCCAAGCTCTTTTGCCCAATATTTGACTGCAGGTTAATTTATCTAGAATAATGATAATAGAATCTACTTGATGTCGATGCTGGTTTTGTGAGCAATATCTTCTGTGTGGTCATGCCTGTAATGTCTACTTCCTGTTTGATTGATTAGAAATAATATTGATAATATTTCTTCAGTTCTTACCATACATCAAAATTTGGCTACATAAATATACTCGCACTCTCTCATTTACTTCTTATACAATCCTATAAGTTTAGGGCTATTATTTTTCACATTTCACAGATGATAAAACTGAAGCTTCAAGGGCGAAAAAGCTTTGGCTAGAGTCACAGACTTAGGCAGTCCTAAATTTGCTACTCGAAACCAGAAATTGATTCTAAGCCTCACTTCCAGCTACTATGCCCATTCTCATTCGACTAAAATCTCTTGAAACTCAAATCTGGGGAAATAATATAATTAGTGGGATTTTTATATTTAATGGACTTATTGAGAAACCTCTTCAAACTCAAATATTCTTAGTTAGAGAAACTCAAAGACAGAGAACTGGCTAATTTTTTATTTTGTTTTTCTTTATCTTTTTTTCCTTTCAATAATGATGACTAGAGCCTCCAGTTTTGTGACTTTTTGCTATTCAGCTAATAATGTTGCATTTTCTCTTCTTATTTGCATATGATAGGCTCAGATACTTTTTATTTTCATACAAATTTGTAATAAAGTATCAGTCACTGTATAGATTTCTCCTTAATGAATAGAGATATTTTGAGACTTGGGAAATTCTGCAAAATTTGGCACAATTTTTTTTTTCATTTTACACAAGCAAAAGTTTGTCACAGGACATTCCAAAATATTGTGGGTTACTCCTTCCTCTACCCCCTCATCAATGGCCACCATGGGGTCCTTTCATTTGGCAAAGTAATCCATTATAATATTTATAATGACCAATTGATAACTCATGATAGCATATTTTAGTGGTGTTTTGACTTAATAGTAAGGCTGTGTGGAGAAAGTAAAATGTTTACCTTAAATAAATGTGTTTTAAGTCACAATATTTGTGTTAGGCAGAGTTCGCCAAAGACAAGAAATCAGTAGAAGATAAATTTAAATTGGCTCAGGCGATTTTGGAGGCTGAGAAGTATAGATGCAGGAGAGTCAGTGGTATAGTTCTAAGACTAGTCCAAAGGCCTGGGAAGCAGGAGAGCTGATGATGTAAATTGCAGTCTGAGTCTGTCTGAAATCAGGAGAAACCCAATATTCCCGCTTGAAGAGAGTCAGGCAGAGGGAGAATTCTTCCTTACTCAGGCTCTTATTCTATTTACCTCTTCACAGGTTTGAATGAAGCCTTCCCACATGAGGGAGGGTGATCTGCTTTATGTCGTCTACAGGTTTAAATGTTAATCTCTTCCAGCAATACCCTCACAGACACACTAGAAATGTTTAATCACATACCTGGCCATCCCATAGCCCAGTCCGGTTGACACATAAAATTAACTATTACAATATTTTAAGTCAAATTATCATTTATTATGCCTTTACTTATGCCAGCACTTAATCCTCACCTTACCTTACCAAGGATGTTGATCCCTATTTCACATGAAAAATATAACAATAAAACACAAAAACACAGCCAGGGATGGTGGCTCACACCTGAAATCCCAGCACTTTGGAAGGCTGGAGAAGGAGAGCCTTGCTTGAGCCTAGGAGTTCGAGACCAACCTGAGATACGTAGGGAAACCTCATCTCAACAAAAAAACATTTTTTAATTAAAAATTTAAAAAACACAAAAACACTGCAGCTCAGAGGCTAGTTAGCTTGTCCTACATGATAGAGCTGGTAAAGAGAGCAAAATGACCATCTCAGCCTAACCATCCTACTCTAAGATAGAATATCTTGTTATAGGGGACAATTGGGTGATACTAAGCTAGAAGTCCACATAAGTTTGATAGAAAGTTAACTGGGATTCCCTCAGCATTAACAAAGCAATAATGTTTCCTTCCTATTTAAGGTGGTCATTTGCCTGATTATTAAGTAGAAAGGTATTTCCTGAACCTTAACTTCTGCTGAGGAAGGAAGTCTCTGTCAGTCACTAAAAGGGTCTTCAGAATCTCAGAAAGGAAGGACGCAGAGTGCCCTATATGAAGACAGAAGGGGATCCTTTTACAGAACACCTATTTAGTACCAAGTACTGTGCTAGGAACTTTCAGTCAAGTATATTTCACAAAAACCACAATCTCTTTTATTTTTATCAGAGTTGATGTGTCAATACTGTTTGCTAGAAGGATGGAAAACAATCCCTTGTTTATACAGTTCAGTTTGCTAAAATACTGTCATTCAATGAGTTTGCATGACTTTAATTGCAAAACAGAGGGTATTAGAGGAAAGCTGTGCTGGATTCGACCACATTAGAGCTCTTCAGGATCACCAGATAGAAGCTGCCAACTTTGGGAACAAACATCTCTGCCTTGTTCCTTGGATGACAGTTTTTAAACCAACTCTTAGTAATTTCTAAAGGCATGCTTTGTAGCTGTCAGAATGAGTGTCCCCTTGCCCTGGAGATGTGCAATCACATAATTCTGGGTTCCTTTATTCCCACCCCAACAGAAAAGTAAGGTGGAAAAGGAGCACTGTGTGCCCGAACAGTTGGCAATGTACCCCGAGGTTTATGTCACTTTTCTGCTTTAGAAGATGGACCCCTTAAAGAGAAACAGAAACTGCAAATGTCATCCCACTCATTTCTAATTGGAATGGTGGGGACCAAACAGCTATGAGAGCTTCCAGTATAAAATGGCACAATGAGGGATAATATGTCACCTTCAGTGCCACTGTGACTCAACAGCTTCAGGCTGCCACTGTTTAAACATGGAGTCAAATTTAATATGCCTCTCCCTGACAGATTTAATGTCCATCAGGACCTGGGGAAAGAGCACCTGACAAGCCTGAAGATGAACTCTGTTCTCAGAGAAATGAGTGAGAAAAATTCAGCAGAGGAGTATTTAACAGGATGAAACACATAAATTTATCAGCAAACTGTACTCGCTATGTACATGAAATTAGGAAAGCTTTTTAAATGCAATTTTGAATTATGTACTCTGCAATATAGATCCATCAACTGTTGTTTGTTTGTTAGCTGATCATTTGAAAGACAAGGATGGATTATATTTCCATGTCAATCTGCTTCCGATTCAGTAGTTAGGATGCTATATTGTCAGGCATCACATTTAAAAATGAGTTGTAAGAGTAAGTGCAAATCATTTCTCATAATGCCCATTGAGATATAATTGGTCCTATTAACAACACTCTGAATTGAATTGATTTTTTTCTTTAACATATCTTTAACATAGTTCCCCCTCTTATTCTGACTAAACTATGAGTTTTAAAATACTTAGTAAGAAAAATATATATTAATTTCTCTTTATTATATGTGTATTTAAGTTGCAATATTGACAGAATTAAATTTGCACATAAATCATCCAACCTAAAAATTATCTGCATTGTCTAATGTCATCCTCACAAAAGTCCTATGAGTCAGTTAATAATCTTTATTTTACAGGTAATAAAATTAATTTTCAGAATTAATAAATACACAGGGGAGCACAGCTGAAAAGTGGTCAAAATGGAATGCAAACTCACTTGAATCTGGCTGTGAAGCCTATATATTTATGTACCATAATATACTTGTTAGTGACAAAGGAAGGTTTTTATCATCCAATTCTGATTGCATTTTCTAGCAAACCACCTCCCTGTTTCTCCAGTTGTTACAAATGTCTAAGAGTCCTTTCCTCTTTTAGATTGTAAGCTTCTTATATGCAGAAACCACATATATGAGTTTTTCATAACACTAGATAGTTGCAACATGAGTACAGCTCTCAAATACTAGATTGTTTCCTTCTGCTTAGCTTAAGATTCACCTCCCAAAAATTTGAAACAAAAAATAATCAGAGTTGCTTTTCTAATCAACTGGCAATGATGGGAACCGTTGTCTTTATAATGAGTTTATTATGAAACAACTGCCACTGTTAGAAGCAGAATATGTGATCATACAGCCACTGGATTTTCTGGTAATTTGCATCACTTATGGTGATCTCATAAGCAAAAAAGATCCCTGTGCACTGACATCTCAACATTCCACTTACCCCACCCTGCTTCAACCCTAGAGAAAGCCTGGCATCTGACATTTACCAATACAAAAAGCCTTGCCTATTACATTGCCTCTATTAAAAGCAGACTCTACCAGAGCTCTCTATCATTACTGGCCAGCAAAACAATGGAGTATCCTTTATTCTTTCTGATTACTCCATGCTCCTTCCCAGGAAAGTGAGCTGAATAATACTCAGTTCAAACTGTTCCATATACAAAACAGAGCAAATAAGAATGATTTGGGGCCACAGCTTGAATGTTCAACTCTGGTCTGTCCCACATACTCTGCATGTAGGAGAAGGCCTTTCCCCAGCACCTTATCCTTGGGGTCTCTTTCTTTGCTGCTGAGCTACAAGAAAGAAGCATCTGGAACTACAGACACAAGAACCATGGGTAGCTCTGCTGATTAAAAACAGTTGCTTGACCTTAGGCAGTTTGCTTAGCATTCTAGCCTCAATTTCTTCAGTTGCAAATGGGATTGTTAAGGCTCACTCTATACTATCCCATAGAGGACTGAACAGATCTTATTCTTTTATAATTGTTGTTTAATACTATATCTGGTCACTGAGAGTGGCTGATACTGAAAACAAAAAAACAAACAAAATATTCTCCCTTAGTCCACTATGACAAATCTTGAATTTTCTAGAGGATCTTTAAAAAAAAAAAAATCTACAAAACAAAATAACAAATGAAACCTACTGCTTTGCTCTAGTACCTTATGACATACCATGAAATCTGGACTTCCTCTTCCCGTATGTGTGCTTTTATCTGTTGGTGATCCAGTCAGACATTTCTCACCCTGCTCCATCTCCCCCTTTACACGTAACAATCTGAAATCAAACAGAGGCTTTCAATGAGATCATAGACACCAAATATCAAAAAAATTCCTGTTGGAACTCAGGTCCTCCAGCACAGGTTCCTCAGAACCCCATTAACCTGGGGTGTTAGAAGAAGTGTTAGAGGACTAGATCACAATGGGTGAGACTATGAGCTTTGAATCGGACAGATCTAGCCTTAAATTCTAGCACTGACAATAAATAGCCATTTGGCCTTTGGGAAATCACTTTTCCATCCTGAGACTCAGTATCTTCAACCCTAAGTCCAAAAATCATAGAGATGGTGATACTTTCCAATTCATAGGTCATAATGAAGACTAAGTGAGACATACACTTATCCCAGGGCCTTGGGCAGAAAGACCTCCAGAATTTCAGCTGTTAGCGTACCATCACTGCCATTATTAGGAATAATAATGTTGATCTAACATGGTTTAAATCTTTGTTCATCCAGAATACCCAGTTAGTCCCCATGCTTTAGCTAGCCCTGTAGAATCCATGCCCTGCTTTCTCCCAGGATGCTGGGATTAAGTGGAAATTTCTGTAGGCCTTTGTGAAGGCCAAGATCTACTCTGCAGAGATCTACCTTCCTCAGTTAGTCAGACGGAGAGCAGTGGATTGTTAATTGAATTAGATTAGAGCATGGATCATGAAAGCCAAGTCTGCTTGTCTGCTAAGTCAGGATGACAGTAGCTGCAGACACAGCAACGTGGCTGGCTGATCTCTGGCTCCAGAAGACACATCTTGTTTTCTCAAAAAGGACGTCATTCATAATTGATAAGAACTGAGAACATCTCCATCATATACCACCGTAATTTAATAAAATATCTTGTTAACTAAAACACTGGGACCTGAAATAGCTATTGATTTCATCTTCATTTGGGAGCAAGCTAATTTCCTATGGCCAGGTCTGGGAGTGGAAGTGAATCAGGCTGACAAAATAAGATGTACACCTAAGCACAAATTATCCTGGGCCATCTGAAGCTGGATGCCTCAATTAGTCAGAGCAGCTGGACACTGACATTGTAAGTACAACAAACTAAGAAAACAGACTCTGTAAAACCTCTGCAAAGGGGAAACTCTGCAGCCCACAAGGCCTGTGGCTCACTGCCGAAACCCACATTCTCTCATTTTCTGATAAAATTAACGTGTATCATTGTGCATTAAAAAGGAGGGGAAGTCTACTTACCTCCTTCTGGGTCTTTGTTTGAAAAAATCTCTGACAGTTCTGAAGGGAAGCAGCAGGTTAACTCAAGTGTCATTTAGCCAAGCAACCTGGGATAAGGCTTTTATGAAGGTTCCAAGGCCCTCAATGCGATCTAAGCCATGGTAGAGAACCTTCTGAGGAATACCATAGGCAGAGTTCTCCTGGATGCTCCTGATGACTTCCATTTGGAGAGTTATTTAAATAAATTATTTTCAGCCTCCTTGAGGAGTGTATTAGATACTAGTGATGCAGGATTTTTGCTCCTTAGCTCAGCTAGGTCTGGGTTCTTGTGTCATGACCAGGAAGAATTAGGCATGCAGACATCAAAGAGTGAATGGAGTAGAATTTACTAAGTGAAAGGAAAGCTCTCAGCAAACAGAGGGAATGCAAGGGGGTTGTTCTTCTGCCTGAAGACAGGAAAGTTCCCCAATATGGCTGAGCATGGGACTTTTTATGGGCTCAGAATAGGGAGTGTGTGGTGATTGGTTTATGAGTATGCAAAAAATGGTCAAAGCAAAGACACCATTCAAAGGTGGGCAAGACAGTGTAGAAAACCAATTAGGAAAGGGTAGGTATATGTAAAATAGGCAAAGTATGGGGATCAATCAGAGGACAGCGTGCCAAACAGGAAGTTGTGTTCTCAATCTGGTCTGAGGATTTACCCTGGACTGTTTTCAGCTTAAAAGTTGGGTTTCACTGGGGACCTGCCCCTATCTGCCTAGGCATTTGTCTGCCTGCTGTCTCTATCATTTTCCTCTCTGAAGAGGTACATCTAAGTGCTGTTAGAATAGGGATGAAGACTGATCTTAACTGCCCCCTGCTGACAGGGGGTGCCGTTTTGCAAAAACAGCAGTCAGATAGGCAGGCCTATCTCAGGGTCCCTAGTAAAAGGGAGCCATCGTCCAATGTTCCAGTTGCATGACCATTTGGAGTTTGATGGCCCATCCCTTTTGTTTCTTCAGAGCTACAGCTGGAGATCACTGTTGGTTCACAGGAATAAGCAGGGTTAGCCTAAAATGTAGGTAAAAATTTAAAAACAACTGATAAGATTAGAATTTAATGACAAGTGTATGATAAGTTTTGAAACATAATCTTTCTTTCTCCAGTCCTCATTTTATTTCTCAAAAATAAATAATGATAGGACTAAGTTTTCTGCAAAATAAACCTTAGTCTTACAATTGGCCTGATTATTTGCATAAAGTGCAGCAAGAATAATTATTTTTCATATAGGCTTTTAAATTGGCTTTGATGGAACTCTGTACCACAAGGAATCTCAGAGAGACCTTTTAAAGCTTAGCCCAGCCGTGAGTTTGTACCCTCAAATACCTATGAGTCAGGTAAATCTCTCTCTTCTTGAGGTCCCAAGAACATGGGGCTCCTGGTCTTGTCAGAAAGTGACATTCTGTACTCACCACAGGTTAGGAACCCTGTACAGGGACTGTGTAGACAAGGTATGAGGCCAGTTTTCCTAAGGGGGTTTTATTAGCTCTGCAAGTCCAGCTTGATTACTTAAAGGGAAACATATCATTTTAGTCAAAGCCTTGATAAAACAATCAGTTTTTCCAATTGTCTCCTGTTGCAAAAGAAAATGGATTCTTACTGCACTGATGCAAAAAACTATATTGCTGTAAGTTAGGAATACTCACAGATAGTTTCCAAATTCTGGAGAAGCCAGACAGAAAGAAACAAATATGCTCCAAATTTTATTCACAGGAATATACCTTACTCAATTATTAAAGAGTGTAAAAAACTCAAAATAAGTTTCCTTGACATTGATAAACTAAACAAGGATTAGCAACGTTTTAAACAAAAAGGTTAAAAAGATTACTTCAGTTTTCTGTTAGTTCAGTCCATTCTGTTAACTCTTGTTCTGCTTGATATTCATGAATATATCAACTCTCCATGAGTCTGGTAGGTTTTTCCAATGTCACAATCTCCAAGGTTATCAGAAACCTGCATTTGAGAACACCTGTAAAAGTCCTATACCTGATTATAAACCACCTTTTGAAAAGGATCAAACAAGACAATAATTGTCTGTGAATGATAAAAGGTCCAGGGTAGTTACAATAGAAAACATGATTGACAAAGAAATTTGGTTATTTCCGTGGCTTACATTAACTGAACCTAGTAACCTTAATTATGATTGATAGCATATACTCGAACATTAGAATTTTAGAACTCCCATATAATTTTGGAACATATATTAACATTACTCACTAAAATATAACCTGAAGAAGGTCAAATATTATTGTTATTTTGGCAATCCCACATGACTAAACATGTGAAATAATTCTGGTTACCTCACTCTTAGATGCTCCAGGGGCCCTCTGCATCATCCAAAACTCAGGGGTCAGGAAAGACAATTTTTGAAGCTGAAGTTTGATTTTTGGAAGCCTATTAAATATGTTAGAGGTTCAAATCACTTGATATTATGAACTAGAATTCCAGATTACTGTAAGTTATTTATTTTAGCCAAAATAATGACTCAAACATGTTTAAACAAGGCAAAAACCTTTACTCATTAAGGGGGAGGACTTAGTTTTCCAACTAGTCTATCTCTTGTTTCCTTCTTTTTTTTTTTTTGGTAGTATATTTGCAAGGCAAACCAAAATCTTTCCTTATCCTTTATTATTACATGAAAATCAATGGGGAGAAAGCCAAATATCACCCTTCCATTAGTCTACTACTAATGTCAACCCAATTTTTTAAAATGAAACTTTATAGATAATTCTACCCAATCTTAACCAGTTTGTCCATGAGGTGAGATTCTCATAAACTTTGTATAACCCTTTAAAAATGTTTGTTAAAGAGTAGATCAGTACCCTAATACAACCTTGTTGTGCTTTTATTCTGATGTTCAATTTATGGCAAAACCATATATTGCATTTTTGAAGTTAGTCAATATGTTCACACATACAATTTATTTTGTAAGACTAATTTTTACAAACCTTCCATAATTTATTTCAAGTTTCAGCTTTAACTTATCTAATTCAAAACAATCCTTTAACCCTCTAAACTAGGCAAAAATTTACATTCCCATGCCTTCTTATAATCTTTCACTACAAACACATTTTACTTTTCTTACACGCCTTGCATGTAAATTTATTTTCAGCAGTCTCAATTACATGTCATAATGGGAACTCTTAGCAATTTTTAACTTTAGTGTAAAACCTGTTAAGTTATTTTAATTATGTACTAGGCACGAATGAATTTTGTCTCTTTCCAGCATATTTAAGAATGTAGTTAATTCCGTATGTCCCCAGGCCTTATCAAATTGTAAATCAGGCAAGTTGAACAGTTCTCAAAAGCCAAAGAAGCAGTCTGTATCCTTAAAACATTTAGCAAACCGAGTATTTGACCACTCCTAATTTAGAACACATATTTACATTTTGAAGACATCTGTATTTTACCAATTATCTTTAAAAATGTTTGTATTTCTCAAACATTAAAGTCGCATGAACTAAAAGGTGTTATAGCTTTTATTTTTCCTTCAAAAATATTTGATCTAAATACTTATTTTTCTCTAGACCAATTAATTAGAGCTCTTTTTTATAAACATCCCACACACCACACATATAAATACACAGAAAGACAGGAGAAGATCCAATAGTTGTAAGATTTTTCATCTGTCAATCTCCTAATTGAATTATTGGCTGCAGGGTGAAGCCCTCCAAGAAACAGGGCTAGGAAAGCATGTGGTTTAATAGAGCCTAATAAGCAGAAATAGCTGGAAGACAAAAAGAGATTTTGAGAGAGATCTATCTGCTTTTAATTCCTGGGGTTCCATAAGGAAAACAGAAGTTTTTGTTTTCCCCAAAATTGGTTCTGTGCACCTTCTTTGTTTTTCTCCAGGAGTCTCCCAGTCCATCACAAGTTATCTTAGGGCCTCTCATGCATACATTAAGAGTGGCAAGACAAAATGGAGAAAGGCAATTCAATAGACAGAGAAAAAAATCTTTTCCACAAAAACAAGATCAAGGAAGAGAAAAACATAAAGGCCTTTTAAATATACCTATAGCTTGGATATTCACTTTAATTAAGCTGATTGCTTTTTGAGAAAATCCCTTTAAACCCCTTGTTACCTGACTTTAGTTATGTCAACTGGCCAATGTTTCCAGCTTTTGAACTTTACCAAAAGTAATGTCACAGGTGAAACCAACAAGCCTCGACTAAGGTTATGAGTTAACCATGAGTGTACAAGATATTTTCAAAAAGGTGATGAGCAGTTTTTACAAAATCTAGATTTGTAAAGGTAGCTCAGAAAAAGGAATATTTAAAAAAAGGAAGCTAGAAGTTGTTCACAGAGAGGAAGGGAATCAGCAAATGGCAAAGGTCACACAGATATTAACCAGTAATCAGAAAGCAGTCATTCCCTAAGCCAGGATTGAACCTAGGCCAACATTGTAAAAAAAGTGGAGATCAAAAGAAAGTACTGCCATGTGATTACAGGATCAAGCTTCCAAGGACATAAAACAAGATGGAGACCTGCAGCAAAGTTTTTTAATGACCAGTTTGGCAGGCTGGCTTGAACAGTGGGCTTATGGGGTCCTAGGCCCCCATTCTATCCTAAAGTACCCCTCTTCATGACATAACCATACAGAAAGACACACAATGTGCACCAGATTGGCTACAGCTGAAGACTAGCCTCAGAAATTTTTCCCATTAATCAAAACTTTACATAGGATATAAACAGTGATTTTATCATTCATTCAACAGGTGTGTTCAGTGAGAGGGAGACCAGATGTCTGACTGGTAAGAACTTTTACTCTTTTGCCAGCATGTCATGCTTCTGGGCTCTCTTCCCCCGAGTTCAATTTTAAGCCAAGCAGTTTAAGGTTTGGGGAAATTAACTTTTCTCAGTTTGGGGGATGTGTCCAAGGGTAGTGTTCCATGGTACGGGATACAATTACCCATTTGCAAATTGAGGACAGATGAGGACAAAGGAGAAATAAGGCTTTTCTTTTCCCCAAAGTAATCACAGTGATTCAGGAGGCATTTGAGTGAAATACAGAGTGAAGGTTATTGGTTACCCATGCAGAAAGAAGGGAACAAGGCGTTCCTAGTTTCTTTCTCTTCCCAGTCAATACCTGGGTATGTGAGGGAGAGAAAGAAGAAGTGTCCCCCTTTCTTCTGTCCTTATGTCCCTGAGTCCCAGCGACCTTGGCAGGGTTCCACCCATGGGTGCCATTGTGGCTTTCACCCATGTTAACAGGGAGGCATAGGGGTGGGAATTATCCACATTCACCCATGTGCTGCCTATTCTCCCTGCTGTCGGTAACTTTTGAGTTCCCTAAACCTTACCTATGCCATGGATGCTAGCACGTTCTCTGTCCATGAGATGGGATGAGGTGGCTAATCGGCAGGAATTAGTCATGCTCACCTGCACTGTGCCTTTTGACTTACATTGTCATCTGGCCTCTGGATCCAGTTTTCCTTGCTAGGACTTCAACCCAAAGCTTGGAATTGAGTTTGGGACAAAAATGTGCCTCAGAAGGGTTCATGGACTCATTAAGTCCCAGGTGGCCCTCCTGAAACAAGGGAGAGAAAAGGCAGTCCTGTGAATTGGGGTCCTGGCTTTGTAAGATGCCTTTCAAAACGAAAAAATAACCTCTCATATAGAAAAGCTCCCTGTATTCACAGGGCTATGTGTTAACTCCCGACATGGTGGAGAAAAGGGGAAAAAAAAGACAGCTTTAGTGCAGGGTGAGGAAGATGGCTGAAGGAACAAAAGCCTCCGGCTTTTTTCAAATGGGTTCCTCCAACATGGTGGAAAACTCATAATTGTTTGTACCCTCTTCCTGGTTCAGCCACAGGAGGAAAGACTCCGTGGGCATGAGGCAGGAAGGGACAGAGAACAGGAAAAACTGGCCAGCCAGACACACTGGGTCCTTAGCCCCTGAAACCACCTTGTGGCCCGGGTGGCAGCTGCAGCTCATTCTAGCCCCGCATGGCTATTGTATGCAGTGTGTGCATGAAGCAGACATGGCCATGAGCCCCAGCTGGGAGGGGATGGGGTAGCAGCAGGGAGCTACCACTCACCCGTCCATCTCGTGCTGCCTGAGGCCAGTAAGTTAGGGGTTGGGGATGCCTTTAAAAACAGACAGAAATTGCATGGTTCTGAATTGCATATCTGATGGCTGGGCCAAAGGCTCATTCTATCTAGTAATATCTTGGCAGTTTGCAATAACATCCCCAATATCCTTAAAAAAAGGTAGGTGCTATAATAGCCCTGAAAGGAAGAGGGAAAATGACATAAAAAAACACTGGATTGGGGCCAGGTACAGTTGCTCACGCCTTTAATTCCAGCACCTTGGGAGGCCGAGGCAGGTGAATCACCTGAGGTCAGGAGTTCAAGACCAGCCTGGCCAACATGATGAAACCTGTCTTTACTAAAACTACAAGTTAGCTGGGCATGGTGGCATGTGCTTGTAATCCCAGCTACTTGGGAGCCTGAGGCAGGAAAATCACTTGAACCCTGGAGGCGGAGGTTGCAGTGAGCTGGGATCATGCCATTGCACTCCAGCTGGGGAAACTGTCTAACACACACACACACACACACACACACACACACACACACACACACACACACAGGATTGGAACAGGGCCAACATTCCCAACCCCTGATGGTAATAGGGGGTGGGTAGCAGTCTCTACAGGTGTGCCATTCATTCTTAATTGGCTAGCAGAGGCCCAGTGCTGCATGTGTTTTCAGAAAAAAGGTCTGAGGATGAGAAGCCTTGAAAACAAAAGTGAAAGAGGGTTTTTAGGTCCACATTTTACTGACCATTCCTCCAATCTCCATACTAGCCACAAAAATGATGCAGGATTTTTGCTCCTTAGCTCAGCTAAGTTCAGGTTCTTGTCTCATGACCAAGAAGAATTAGGTATGTGGCCATCAAGGATTGAGTGAGTGGAGTAGCATTTATTAAGCAAAAGGAAAGCTCTCAGCAAAAAGAAGGGATGCCGGGGGGTGGTTCTCCTACCTGAAGACAGGAAAGTTCCCCAATATGGCTGAGCCTGGGGCTTTTATGGGCTCAGCATAGGGAGTGTGTACTGATTGGTTTGTGAGTATGCAAAAACAGTACAAGTGAAGACACCACTCAAAGGTGGTGACAACAGTGTAGAAACCCAATTAGGAAAGGGTAGGCATATTTAAAATAGGTAAAGGATGGGGATCAATCAAAGGAAAGTGCACCAAATGGGAAAGCAGGTTCTCAATGCAGTCCAAGGATTTACCTGAGACAGTTTCCAACTTGATATTCGGGTTTCACTGGGGATCTGCCCCTATCTGCCTAGGCATTTGTCTGCCTTCTGCCTCTATCACTAATGCTGCCTTAATAAAATGTCACAAACTGGTTAGCTTAATACAGCATGCATGTATTTTCTCACAATCCTGGAGGCTGACCATCTGAAATCAATGTGTAGGCAGGGCTGAATCATTCTGACATTGTTGAGGAAGAACAGGCCTTGCCTCTCTCCTGGTTTCTGCTGATAGCTTGCAATCATGGGCATCCTTGGTTGGTGAATACATCAGTTAAACCTTTGCCTCCATTTGTACAGGCTGTTTGCCTTGTGTCTCTGCATTCTCTTTTGTGTGTGTCTGTCAGTCTGACTTTCCCTTTCCTATAAGACCATGGGTCATATTAGATTAGAGCCCACCTAATGATCTCAGCTTAACTTGAGGACATCTGCAAAGACCCTATTTCCAAGTAAGGTTGCATTCTGAGGTACTGGGGGTTAGGACTTCAACATATCATTTTGCGGACACAAATCAACCCCAAACAAGGAGTCATTATGTGCTTGGTTCACTGACCATGCTCATTAGACTTTCTTAAGACCAAATAAAGGAAAGAGATTTTTTTCCCATAATAACATAGTTACTTTGAGAACTAGAATGTAAACAAAATCATAATTTAGGAAATAATAGTAGGCAGCAGGAGATGATAAAGTATTTCTAAAAGTTTAATTCACAGATCAACTGTAACAGAATTCTCAAAGTGAGACTTATTGATGAATAATAAAATCATAAATTTATTAGAACCACTCCAAAATTTCTTGAGTAAAGAACATTCAAAGGATATCTCTGTTTTTCCTCCAATCTGTCTTCCTCCATCTTATTTAATCTTACTGGAGTAGTAACTGTTGGATTTCAACCTGGAAATTATTCTTATTTGTATTTACAGTGACATGGGATAAGCTGGCATTTTTCTCTTATTTTCCAACAGGGTGATAACTATGTTTTCCTTTGTCAATCTCCTTTTATCTGCCAAATCTCCTAAAAAAAGTATTTCTCCCTCTGCAATTGCCAAGGTTAAATATTTATATATTTACTTATTTTCTAGCACAATCAAACCCACTTGCTCTTCAGATTTTCTTCTGCCTTAACTATGTTTCTATTTCTTGTCTTTCACTAAATTGTGAGCCCTTTCAAAGTAAATATCATGTGCTGTCTCTTTCCTTTCTCCAGTCTAGACACTAGCACAAATGCCAGAAAGCATGTGTATATTGAAATGAATTTCTTTGGGATTTTTAAAAATAATACATATAACATGTCATTGTAGAAGATTCTGGAAATTTAAAAGTCTACGAAGATTTTAAAAATTATTTCACCATTAAACCAACTTTATTCTTGGTATTTAAAAAATTTATTTGAAATAAACATGGTTCACTGGCAAGTTCTGCTTACAATTTAATCGTTTTCATAATGTTAATATTATATAAGCATTTCCCATATGGAATTACAAACACACTATTTTAATGGCTACTGTATTATTCACATGAATGCAATTGCCTTATTTTTTCCAATATTATTTTAGTGTAAATTATATCATGGTGAACATCTTTGTGTATAACTTTGTAAAGTTGATTCTAAAAGTTTCTCAGGGCCGGGCATGGTGGCTCATGCCTGTAATCCCAGCACTTTTGCAGGCCAAGGTGTGTGGATCACCTGAGGACAGGAGTTTTAGACCAGCCTGGGCAACATGACAAAACACTGTCTTGACTAAAAATTCAAAAATTAGCTGGGCGTGGTGGTGGGTGCCTGTAATCTCAGCTACTCAGGAGGCTGAGGCAGGGGAATCACTTGAACCCGGCAGGTGGAGGTTGCAGTGAGCTGAGATGGTGCCATTGTACTCCAGCCTGGTCAACAAGAGTGAAACTCTGTCTCAAAAAAAAAAAAAAAAAAAGTTTCTCAGATTGCATTTCCATAGATAGAATTACTTAGTTAAAGATTATTTTATAACTGATTATTGTTCTACTAAACATCAATAGCTTCTCAGTTTCTTGAACAGAATAAAAGAATACTTTGAATATATGCATATGTAAACTATCTTTGTAATTAAAAAAACATTTGAAAATCAGAAGAATCAAAAAATTTGCATTGTGATCAAGTTTGTGGTATACAGTGTTGGTCAAACTTGGCAGTATGCAAAAGCCTGGTAAGGAACTGAGTGGACAGTGAAATCCAGCCTTTGTCCCACTAGCCAAGCTGGGTATCAGTAACTATATCAGCCCCAACACTTTCTTTATCTAACTAGTACAGAGATACCATCTGCTTAATAAGGCATGTGCTTATCTGGAGAGAGTGACTTTTTTCAGATTAGCACATTCCTATAGGCCTTTTGCGACCCTTACAGGATTCTTCATGGTCAGGCAGGTAGCATGGGGTGTGATCTGAGTCCTTTATTCCTCTGCAATTGTTGTTTTCTTGAAGAAGCAGGCATTATCCTGTGGAGCTAAGGTATCAAAACATTGGTAAACAGCACTGTCTGTCTGGGGTGCTTGGGTAGCAAAAACCTCTGAAGATTTTTGAGTTGGCAGTCAAAGTCTTCTACAGTTTTCTGTCCAGCCTTATCGCTCACTACAGCTTACCTGTGCCTTTTCCTCCTGTCAACTCATATTCATTTGCACATCTATGCTTATTTTTCTCACTCTGATAGAGCCCCTTCATCTGCTCCTTTCTGCCCCTATAAATCTTCCCTGTGTTTAATGGTTTAGTTCATCTCGCTTTGAAACTTTCTCTGGTCTCTCTAATTCTTGACTATCAATGACTTCCCTCCTTTAAATTCATAACTTTTATTTTTTGAGAGTCATATGGTGAGGTTGTGATACACACAAGCTCTGGAACCATTTGGTTAAGGTTTAAACTTGGTCCATCACTTGCCTGCAGAGAAACAAGTGATGATACTTTCTAATCTATGCCTCTATTTCCTCATCAGTGAAACAGGATAATAATAGAAGATTTTTGCTTAGGGCTCTGGTAAGGAGTAACATCTTAATATTTAATTCAGTGCAGCATCTAATAGTAAGGTTTTGTTTGTTGGTTAAATTTAATATTATGTTCTTTTTGCAAAGTGATTGTTCAATTTTTTGAAAGGAGAAATTACATCTTACATTTAAGATATAACTCTTAAGCAGATGATCTCTTTGTATTAATACTAGTTAGATTAAAAAAGTGTCTGGGCAGATACAGCTTCTGATGCTTAGCTTGGCAGGTGGAATTATGTAGAGATTCTTCCACAAGACGGATGCTAAATAAGTATTCATTGGTTGAGGACATACATGCACATTAACTTTTTTTTTTTTGAATTTGACATTCTTCAATTTTTCTTTTTTTAATCCAGACAGTCAATATTTTTAGAGCATTCACCATACAAATAAGGTCCTTTTCCTGGACTCAGAAACCCACATAAACAGGCTAATGAATACATGTGGTGAGAATAGCACTACAAGAGACCTAAATACACATAGGAAGATGAGGATCCCAAAGGGGAAGCATTAGCCTGTGGATAGTTTACACAAAGTCAGAGCCAAGTTCACAGGTTCAGTAGCGTTTCTGACCAGAGAGTTGTCTACCTAATTCTAAGGAGAAGGTAGACAAAAAGCAAAACTGGATAACCAAAACATTTCTTTAACACTTGGCAACGGTTATCATCCCAGAAAGAGGAATGAGTCAGAAAAAAGGTGGTGCTGCTTTTAGTGCAAGAGGGGTTCAGATTTATCCAATTCACTGTAATGCTATTTTTCTTCCTGTGCTTGTACAAACAAGCAATAACAATCCTATTAGATATAGTTAGTATGCCCAGCAGTCACTAGCCCAATAGAAGAAAAGTACGAGGGTACATTTATGACCATTTTAGCTAAGTCAAGTTCTTTTATATGTAGCCCATTTAGGAAAGAGTCAGGCACTGAACAAGGTATTGTGCAATTATAGGATCATATTAAAGAAAGGCAATTTAATTGCAATTAGTTTTAAAATTATGTATTTATTGAAGTGCCATGATACGCACTATGTCCTGTCATTCATTTACTTCCAGTCTGGTGCTGTATGTGCCCCATTAAGTTGTAAAACACAAAGTTATTAATCTGCAGTTCTACTTGCTGTCATGTTACTAGATTGTGTTCTGTTCCCCTCTGTTTGATATAACATCGTTGAGCTCATTTTGGTCATTTATCTGCAGCTATTTAATTCCTCTGTGGTCATCTAAAGATGCTTTTCACTGCTAATTAAGCAGATGTAACCTGTGCTGAAAGCAGTTGGCTTTCTTTGGACATCTGGTAACAATCCAAAATTGAGTCTGAACTCTTTAGTTCTCACTAGTTGTTCACACTTGCCTTTTGTCATGGTGATTCAAGAAGCTCAACACATATCTCCATGTTCTAGACAGTCAAAGTGTTGAAGGTCTTCAAAAAGAGCATCTGTCACATGATGAAGCACACTGTAAGCACATTTTGAAAACTAAATTCTGAAGCTGAGATACCACTTAGCCATCTGTTTATCATTCTGGTGCATTGGTTAAAAGAGTGGATTTTTCAGTGTAAAACCATCCCCACTACTGGCTGAATGACTAACAGGTAGCAGAGCAGAAGAGACAACTGTTTATTGCGTTCCTTTAACTGATGCAGTAGAAAATGTTAAGCTAGAACTATCATGTTTACGGCCCCAGTCAAAGTTCTCAACAGCTCTGCAATGCATTTTACAGACAAATTAGATGAAGTACTGAGAGTCTATACAAAGTAATTTAGCTAGGGTTTTAACCCGGGCTTGTTGGACTCCAGAGCTCTTTGGAATTTTCCACATTCCATGGATCCCTGTAGCATCACTATATGCAGAGGTGATTCTTGATTTTACAGAAACACAGAAACTGATGATCCTGTCTGAGGATTAAGTATCTTGCCTTTATCCTCCTCCTTCCTCTTAATTGTCTATTATTAACCACTTATTGATTGCTAAAGTCTTCTACGCAGAGGGTAATCAGGAACTGAAGGAAGACATAAAAGGTAATTATAATCAAATTTCAACCACTGGTAACTCCTGGGAAGTGTGTGTGTGTGTGTGTGTGTGTGTGTGTTCATGTATGTGTGTTTGTGTTCTGAAGAATTGTTATAGATGAAAAACTGTGCGCATAGTTAAATACTAAATATGTGGATTCTGTATAGCTGTCATTGCCCAGGTTGCCCATCCCTGTCTCTCTCATTTGCACAACTTGGTCAGGACGAGACTTGTTGCAGATTTTTCAGTAGTTACTGAGTCTCACTATGATGTTTCCTCAGAACTGATGATATATGTTTTATTAAATGCACTCCTTGGGGAAAAATTCTGCTGTGTATTTACTACATCAAGGGTAGCAGCGATGGGAATTGAGTAGTTGGCTAAGCTTCATCAAGATAGTGCTACACATGTTATAAATAGAGCCTACTACCCTCTGTGAACATTAGAAACAAATGATTCATTGCCTAATTCTGTGAATGTGTTGTTGAATTGTTTGTTAATGAAGAATACAGGAAAACTTGTTTTTGTCACTCCTTAATTCAACAGGCTGCTGCAGCAGTTTAAAGGGTACACTGTGATGGTAATGCTGTTGAATATGAGGCGTTAAAAGAGGAAATAAAATATCTCTTCATGTTCTAAACTCTCTTTTGCCTCACAGCACCACCTTTCAAATTGGAAAGTATATGGGGGTACAACTGAGTTTATTCAAACATTTACTTAGGGCTTATATGCCAAGAAAAAGATATCAATAAAGACACATGATCTGTGCACTCTGATACCCAGGAATGAAGTCAGTTGTTCTGTAGAAATGTGTCGGTCACAGATGCTTGGAGATGGCTAGGTAACAGCGAGGCTGATACCTTTACACAACCATAGTCATTTTTGTATTTAGAACTTTATTGATGATTTATCTTCTCACCCTCATTCCAGTACTCTTCCCCTCTAGCTCTCTTTCAAAAATTAGAGAATTATACTGTATTGTATGGTTGTACATCTTCTTGTCTCTATTTTCCACTAGCTTGTGAGGAGACACTCAAGGCTGAAGCTGTGCTGTGTCTTATTTATCTCCATCTGTTGAGTGCCTAGAACAGTCTGGTACATAGTAGCAGACTACTGTATCTATAAAATAAAAGTCGTGGAGCTTAGAGTCAGAGAACAGAGTGATTTATAGGCCAAAACTAATGGAGATTTGGCTTCCTTATTTGAAAATTGGCATGATCATCACCTTTTTCAAAGACATAGTATGAGAATTAGACATAGGTAAGGAACTTTGATTATTGAAGAGTGCTATGTATGCTAGTTACGTGGTTGCACAATTTATTTCTCACTAAGGAAAAATCTTCCAGGGCCAAATGTGTTTATGTATTTTCTTTTACTACTACTGCTACTACACCACACACAAACACATTCACACACACACATGCGTGCACACGCAAACACACACACACACACTCACCAGGAAGGAGTGTAGAGCTTTAAAAATGGAAGACAGAGAAATGCTACATTGGTCCTCTATTGGTTTTGTGTCTTTTTTTTTTTACTTTGTTTTGTTTTACTTGCAAGAAATATCATCAATTTCATGCAAAAGTGCCACTATACCATTACCCTTTCCTTCTTGTATTATCTCTGTTGCAGTCCCTAGGAGTTCTGCAGCAGTAACCAGTTGTGGTTGAGAGCCCAGAATCTAGAACCAAATTATCTTCGAGTTCTGGCTCCATCCATTCCTGGCTATGTGGCCTTAAGTAAGTTATTTAATATTGCTTTGCAGCAAGTTTTCATCCTCAACATGGATGATGTGATAATAGCACCTACCTCATAGAGTTGGTGTGGCTTAACTGTCTATAAAGCCTTTAGAACAATGACTGGCATGTAGGAAGTGCTATACATGTAGGCTATTTATTAATGCTGTTATCAGTAGTAGTGCCTGAGCTATTCTTCCCCTTCTGCGTGAACTTTCATAGCATTATGCTGCGGGAATGAAAATATGGACGGATATATCCATCTGAGTGTCATGTACAAAACTCTGTGAGATACAACCATGACAATTTTATCATTTATTCTTACACTAAATAAAATAATTCTATTTGCAATAATAGCAAAACCAATATTACCATTTGCAAAATACTGTAATACGGGCCAGGCGTTGTGCTACTTTCTAAACCATATATTAGTTTCTAAATATTAGTTTATAAACCATACGCAAATTTTCAAGGACAGTATTTCCATCTAATTTTACAGTGGAGGAAACCGGTGCTCAGATAAGTTTTGGTCAATTTTCTGTGGCTCCATGAAATTGTGCAGCTGGTATTCAAACTCAGGCGTTTCTGACTTCAGAGCTTGTGCTTTGCCTTCCACATCAAATTTCTCATTTTAGGAAGAGTTTCTCACAGCCAAGTAATATGTAAAAATCTCCACTGTCTTCAGGATGATATACTAGAGAAGTTAAAAACCCAGGTTTGAGAGATGGGCCTTGATTCAAATTCTTCTCCATTATTTCCTTATAGTTCAAGAATGGACCAACACAGAACCTCTGAAAGTTTCTATTTACTCAACTCTATATGTGCTCATGATTTTTCTTGCTCCACATTGTTATCATAAGCATAAAGTAACTGAAATAAAATGTATTTCACAAATACTATCACAAAATTAAGTGAGCACTTAACTGTTTTGAATAATAGTTGTTGTTTGAGGTCTTGTTTTTTTTTTTACGGAAGGACAGTCTCTAGTTTTGCAATTAGAAATAGGTAAATGGCTTGTAACAGAGAAAGTATAGGTGACTGACATAATCAAATTAGTTGATTTTTAAATTTATGATAAAATTCTGGCAGGTAGCACATTTTCATTTAATATTATTTAACTTTGTCTGACTATTTCAGTGGATTTCATATCTTTCGGCCATGCAATCCATTCAGTCTCTTTTTTCCAGGATTATTCTTCCATCTTCTTCCTTGGGAAACAGACAAGGGAGAGAGGGTTGCTGCCTTGTTATTATACCAGCTTTTAAGATGGGAAAGTAAGGGTCAGAGAGACTTGCAGTTTGACCACCACCATGTAGTTTGTTGGTGGTAGAGTCAAATCTCGAGCCCAGTTTTATAGATCCCAAGCTACACTCCTGTCATGCTGTTTCCTTTGGAGCTGTTTTCCTGCCTTTATCTTAGCAGAAGGGTTTCATGCCTGTGCACAGGCCAACTGTGTTGATTCTTTTTGTTTTAAATAACAGTGATTGCTTCCATTCCTGCCTCACACAGTCAGGAAACAAGTTTACATTACATGGGGAGGAAATGATTTTGCTTTTGTCCAATGTGGAAAATAATAGTTTCTTTTATACAGTTGAGAGCCTTAAGTCCAATGAACTTAGGAACCTTGTAAATATTGCCTTAATTCTCATAATGTCTGGAAGTAAGTTATATAAAGTGTTGCATGAAAACAGTATCAAGATAACATCACAAAAATATTTATATAGATTTTTTGCCCCAGGAACATAGGAACACTGCTAACAAGGTAAGCCTGCTGGGATCCTACCTGAAAATATCCCCCTGAGAAGTTAGCTTGGGCTGGTAATAAAGGCAGATCTCAATCACTGAGGCTGGGGCAACTCCTTTTCTTCACTGCTGCGTGGAATGGAGGGATCCCCTACTGAGATACTGATGTTTAATATCTTTCCTCTTTGTTTGGGCAGTTACTTAATTTTTTTACTTTAATTTATTTAAACAAATATCATTACATATTCCTTAAAAGAAATACAAAATGGAAAAAATATATACCTAAAATTTCACACCCTAATACTTTGACAACTTTCAATTTCTTTTGTATACAGTTTTCCACTTCACACCTAGAAGCATCTAACTTTCTGTCTGGCTCTTTTTTTATGATGCACTTTTCATCCTAGATATTTACCAGCTCTGTAGAGAACTAACTAGAGGCCAGACATTTTGCTTTGCTTTGTGGAATGCAGAGTGGATTTAGACATGGTCTTAGGACTTGATAGACTTGCATTCCTTGGCTCAGGCATGCTTTCAGACAAAAATGTACAGTAAAGGACCACAGGTCAGGCATTTCAGGGGACCCTTCATGCGGAGATAAGGAAGTATGGGGCAACAATCATGTATGCTGAAATATATGTGGAAATGAGACCAGAAGATAGATTTGAAGATGACATTAAGGATCAATCCTGAAAGACATTTTATATGAAAGAAACAAACCATCCTATAAAATATAAAAATGATTCTATATGCTATCTGAAATTATTTAATAACAATAAAAAGTCACATTTTCACACTCTTCCATTTTGACACGTGGATTAACGTTGGATTTTCCCTAGAGAGGATACTATATTTTACTAGATATTTAAGGATATAATGATTTTGTTTGAAAGCCAAAATTGAAACTATTGACTGAGCACAGGGCAGCAAATATATTTAAGTTAGGTTAGTTGATGACAATATAGAAAAAAAATATTGCTTTTGCCATTGCTAGTGGCATCAGGCAGGAGTTGCTGGCGACTGCAAAAAGAAAATGAAAGGCTGAGCATGGTTAATAAACAATTAAATGGTAGGTATCAATGCCAGAAGTCCTCTTTGACAACATTTGAAGTGATTAAAATTTCCTGTAACCAGAGAGTGGAAAAACTGGCATACCAGGTGTAGCCCTTAATCTTAAAAGTAGCAGAGCTTCAGAAAAGTTTGAAATTTCAAACTAGCTGGGTTTTCTATACCAGGTAAAGACACAGATTAGAATAAGGCAGGACCTGGAGATAGAGAATGAGAACATCAGGAATGACCATTGAATTTTTTAAATTTTCTGATTACAATGAAACCTCTGGACTAGTAGAAATGGCTCATTTCTCACAGGTAAAGGCTAGTGTCACCCTGCTACCCTACCACCTCTGCTAGACAATAATCCAGTGCCCACTCTCTTGCAAGAAAATATATCATCTTCTTATGTTTTCCAGAATCTGATCCTACTTTTTCTCCTTACTACCAGTCCAATAATAAGGATTAAGTTACAGCACAATATGGCCAGGAAGATGCTAGACCTCCTAAAGAATAAAAGATGCTGTACCTTGTAACTTCCAAACCTAGACATTTCTTTCCGATGTGAACCAGAAAAGTACCTATGGGAGTACTAGATTCTGAGAGTTTTGTCTGGAGGAGGGGAGGGAATTTGAAGACAAAATCTGGTGAGGGATAGTTAATGATTTGCTAGCACTCATAAAAGATTACATATTTAACACCCTGGAAAGGACCAGAAAGGATGGGACTAACACACTGCTGGGTGGGTCCATTTGTTGAAAGTGATGGACCCACTTCAGAACGTGGATTTCTGGACCCTGCTGTAAGAATTGCAGCAGCAGATGGCAGAAGAGTGGATCAAATGATTTAGAGGAGAATATATGTTATAGTGAATATAATAAGTAAGGCCAGAATAACCACCAGATGGCTATATTCTTCAATAGGTGTTGGCGGGCATTATGTTACCAAAGCAAGGGTGAATGGTCTGGTAAGAGAGGCACCAGTATCACCAGAAGGTCTCAGTATGGAACTGGCCTCACTAATAGCAATGTGATAATAGACCTCTGAAATCATAGGAATGAAGTAGTGGCATTCAAGGTTCCAAAGAAAAGGCAGGCTGAATTATCATAATGAGCACTAAGACTAAAGTTGCGGTAAGAGGAATCTCACCTGTAGAGATCATGAGGATGGTTAGCAGAGCCCTGTATCTCTAGGAGAAGGAGGATTGTCCATCAACAATAGTATTTACTATTCTATACAAATAGAACAAAGGCAAATAATTAGGAGTCTGAGGGCAACTTCCTCAATAAAAATTCATAATTCCTTGGTTTCTAGACCCAAGATAGTTTCCTGATCCTGAACCCTTCAAATGAAGGAAAGGCTAGGCCTCCAGGAAAAAGATTCCACAACACTGTGGCACGTGTATATAGAAACAACACTCTCACAGTTGCCCTGAAGGGATGTTGTGATTTACCCTGTTATCCAGACACTAGGGAGGTAGGAATATCTAAACATAAAAAGAACTGTTGAATTCAGCCCAAGCACCACATTTGTTGCTTGTACAGTGGGGTAAGAACAATTATAGTAGAAAATCCTATGATAGTCTCTTAAGCCAATTTTCTCCTCTAGTCAAAATAGAAAGTGCCAACAAAATTGAGAGTGGAGTGGCATAAATTAGAGCCACCCTAAAACATTTAAAAGATTAAGCAGTGGTGTTTTTCATCTTCATTTACGCCAAGAGTCTGGTCCCTGTAAAACCTAGGTTTATTCCAGGAAAAAATTAGTGGACTACCACAAACTCAACCAAATAGTAGTCTCAATTCCATTTGCAGTGGTAACGCAGTATCTTTGCTAGAGCAGATTAACATACATTCAGGATACATGTGTGCCTCAATTACTCCAGGGAATATATCCTTTTCTATCCTTATCAGAAAGGGCACAGATGAACTTTTCTCATTCATGTAAAAGTTAACAGTAGATTAATTTATATCCTTTCCAAAGGGCTATGTAACTTCCCCACCTTCGGTTGTAATATAGTCTGAAGAGATCTAGACCATCTGACCCTCCATAGAACATTTTACTTGAACATTGTACAAGTAAATTTACATTGTACAGTGTCTTGATGATATTATGTTATTACATTGTATGTGCCAAAAGTAGCAATATATCTGAGACCTTATTATTATACATGTGCTCCAGAAGGATGGGAATAAATTCTACAAAGTTTGAAGTACATTCCATCAAAGAAATATTTAGGTCAGTGATTCGTGATAGGCTATGACTTTCCCTCCAAAATAAAAAACACGTTATTATATCTCACATCTCTTTCAACTATGCAGGAAGCAAAACGCCTTGTAGGGCTCTCCAGGTTTTAGAGGCAGCAAACATCACTCCTAAGAAAACTGCAACAGCTCATGTACCAAGTGACCCACAAGGCTGATGGCTTTGAGGGAAGCCCAGAGCACAGAAAGCTGTGAAGCAGGCTCAAGCTTCAGTTCAGGCAGCCCGGTCATTTGTACCACATGATCATCCAGAGCTTATGTTACTGAAAGTTTCTAGGATGGACAAGATGCCACATGGAATTTATCACGAGCTTCAAATGGAGACTCACAATAGAGTTTTCTAGAGTCCTGGAGCAAGGCTGTGCCAACCACAGCATGAATTTGTACACTCCTCTAAAAAGCATGTTACTAGGTCTTGGTAAAAATGGAGCATTGTGAGACGGTGGAAAGGAAGACCCAGTAGCAATTTATTGTGAGATGGAAATGTCACATCCGGGACAGGGCCCAATTACGCTGCACAACCAGTTCGCTCACCTTCATGTCATCCATCAGTGCACCAGGGCCTCTCTCTCAGCTCACACTCAGGGCTACATAAGACAGAGGTGATCTTTATGGCCAACTGAGAAAGGCAAACAGTGCTTCTTCAAAATTAAAATGAACTAATACGTAGAAAGTGCTTAACACAGAGATAGCAAATAGTAAAATCTCAAAAAATACTAGCCATTTCTTGCTATTATTTATTGTTTTAGTCACTAAGATTGGATCTCTCTGTCCATATAAATTATTTTCTTCTTACATCTTTCCTCAATTAATTGCCATAGTTTCTTATCCTTATACTGCCAATGCAACAAGCTATAGATTGTTGTTTGTGGCTGACGGGTGGCTAAGACTGAACCAAGAAGTTTCCCAGGCCATGACATGGACCAATGCCACACATTACTCAGAGGTCTCATGCATTCCACAGCCTCTTTTATACTTTAATGACATGGTTTAGCTTTCATCAGATTTTACATTAATGGAAAAGCTTCCTTGCTTCTTGTTTTTAAAAAAAGAATATACTTATTAGTATTATATTTCTTTTCAAAACAGTAATATCAGTTTTGCATGAAAAGATGTTATCTTTAAATTCTGATCTGATCTTCTTCTTATCTTGGAATGACTGGTTTTTAATGAGCCTTTTACTTTCCACCAAGAGCCCACAGGATTCCTGTTGTGGTTTGCTCAGCATTGATTGGCCCACCATGGCTTTCAGGGAACTCTTGCATTTTGTGACTGCTAATACAAAAGTAGAAAGGTTTGTTGAGAGATTTTCAGCTTTATCATTGAGTGAGAGAGCAATGTGGTTAAGAGGTTGACATTGGGAAGCACTTTGCACTTTCTATAGGAAACTTTTTTAGGCTACCCGAAGTTATGGGGCTGAGAGAAGCCTCAGATACATTCTAAGACAGCTCTAGTATTTACATTTATAAACCCATTTCTGCAACAGCTTCTTCAACTCATGAGAATATGGAGCTGTGGACTCCAGTACAACTTCTATTTGTATATCTCCAAAGAGGTTAGATGGATATGTTGACCACATTGTCACTTTATCAGAAATTCCCCCAGGAGCTGGAAAGGCCAGGAGCCTGGGAAACTATGCACTGAAGGGAAAAAACAATTGAACACATAGAAATTGCACTTGTCACAGATCATTTTTCTCTGGATAGAATAGTCCCTAGGGTGTACTAGGTGAATGGCTCCATCAGATAATTTTGCTGAATTTCTCCTAGTCAGTGAGTAAATAATTGGCCCCCTCACATATGTGCTATAGTACTATATTTACAGAAGTGGATTAACTACAGTCCCACTCTGAGTTCCCACCGGGTTTTGTTTTGATTTTTACTTTTAGTAAACCTCTACTATTCTTTCTGCTTTTAGTTTTGATAGGATTTGTAGTTAATTTAAAAGCCTAAAATTATGTTTTTTGGCCAAAACATTATGTGCAATCAGAAATTACAATGAATTTGAGTTAGAAATTTATTAATTTATTCATGCAGCAAGTATTCATTGTATACTTACTGCATCTTAAGCACTGTGCAAAACACAGATAAATAAAACGATGTTTAACATCATATTCTGTCTTCAAGAGCTCACCATCCAGAAATGGAAACGATTAAGCAGACATTTATAGTAGAAGCAAGAGTCCTGAGGGGAAAAATACACAGAACATGTCTAGGAGAACCTGGGAAGGCTCTCGAAGGAAATAACTGTGGACATAAGTCAAGAATTATTAAGAATGAGAGAGCAAATGGAAGCAAAGGAAAATTCGAGCTAGAAGTGAAACCCACAGAGATTTTGACACAGTGGAGGAACATCAAGTAGCTCACATGGCAGGTTCATGGAGTTCATGGTCTGAATGGAGAGAATTGAAGTTTATCAGGTGTGCGGGGCCAGATGATAGAGACAATAGGAGGGCCCTCTATGCTTACAATCTAGAGAGCAGCAGTACCCACTCCCCACACCCATGTGGCTTGTGGAAATATGTATTATCACACAGATAACATCATCAGCTAAAAATGGCAATAAAAGTGTCCATGTTCCACCTCCCTGCCCTGTGAGGACAAATCCGGTCAGCCCATTCAAAACATCATCCTTACAAGGAGACTCCCGACATAAATTAGGGAGTTCAGAGGTTGCTGCAGTGTCCACAACAATATGTAGGGGTAAAAGCCAGAGAAATTCTGTTTTGTTTGTTGTGCTCATTTTTAAATGCCAAGCAGATGTGACCTGGAGAAACAAATTGTGTATATCAAAACTTAAATTCCTAACACTTCCATGGCAATTTGAAAAAAAAAAAGAAAGGTCTTATTTAAAGTCTTAGGACAGGTGCTATAATAGAAAACAAAGAGTGTCTAACACTTGGCAAGGATGACCGTGCTCTTGAAGGCCATGCTATTTGGATTTCAAAGGTGAACACAGATGCACGATCCTTAGTAGAAGCACAAAATGTGTGTAACAGAAGAGATTTGATGCAGGATATGTGTGCATTTTGTATATTTTGGGACATTAGTGGTACTTCAGTAAACCACTTAGAAAAGATGCTAAACCCTGAAAGAATCAAATATTCCCAGAGTGTGCCCAATTAGAAGGAAATATTTATTAGAAAAAAAACTTGAAAGCCATTCCCTAATTCTAAAGAAAATCCACAGACTCATCATGTTGAGAAAGTATCTACTATGCATTATCAAACTTTAGACATCCTTCTTTTGTCTTTTCCTGAAACTTAACCTCTATTTTATCCTATTTGAAGATCAGTAAGGATCAATAAACCACTATCATAGAAGGGAAGGGGGAATCTAAGCCCCAATATTTATTCTACTCTTATAGCCTAACACATACAGACACACACACACACACACACACACACAGAGAGAGAGAGAGAGAGAGAGAGAGAGAGAGAGAGAGAGAGAGAGAATCAGAATGTATAAAGCATGACTTTCCATTTGAGCTTGATTTGCGCATTATAAGCCATAGAACTTTGAAAATCTGAGAGTAGCTACTCTTTTCTACTCTACTTCAGTTTATCATACGAATGTTGTGGCCTCAATTCTAGATCATTAAGGGAGCTGTAGGACTACCCATGTGCTCACCCAAGGAAAATCCCCTGGATCTCCTATTTTTCCAACTCATTCTCAGTCAAGGTTCCTGAAACCTAAAATCCCCCTTGGCTTTCCACCACCAGAAATATCTCTTCTCTCTTCTTCAGTAGTATCTAGCTCCTTGATAGATGCAACTAGGGCATTATTTTGTGTTCTTAAGATACTTACAAGAGGAAAGAGAGAGAAATTGTTAAGCCAATGAGGGCTCTAAACAAACCCTTCAAATGTAAATTGAGTGAGATGTGGTGAATTGTGAATATGGTAAATTATTTGCTGACCAGATTAATGGATTACACAATACAGACTATAGTGGAAAGAACAGCTCACAATCAACATTTGGCTCTACCAGTCACTTAGAATTCAAATGGAAAGAAGTGCCATTTATAGCTTTAGCTGTCTTATTTATATAGTTCTGGTATAAATCATAGCTATCTCACAGGATTACAGTTCAGATCAAATGGAAAAATTGAAAGTACTAGGTAAGTGGTGTTTATCTTTCCTATTGACACTCTGGGGATTGGTATTTAAAATTTGGTACAGTTATTTTAAAGACAAACAGACATGTTTTGTGTTATACTTCTTTCTTTGCATGACTTAAATTACCTCTAACCATGAAAAAATGACCTGACAAAGGGATAGAACCAAATAAACTGTATTGTAAAAACACAGGATTGTGATGCAATCAATGACAGAGGGTAGTAGTATCCATCATTCAAGGGAAGGTGCAGTGATCAGTGTTGGAAATATTGTTGCCAGAACTTGCAATATGTAATATTTTCCTGTTATTATGCATTCAGCCCTCTGTAGTGGTAAATGAATAGCTGTGTGAGAAGAGATACCAATATTATTACTACAGTAGAAATTGTAGTACTAATAGTAATATCATCAGCAGCAAAACCAACAATAATAATAGTAACAGCAGTAATAGTTTTTGAGCTCCTTCTATATGTGGGTATGTAGTAAGTACTTGATATTCACGAGCTCATTTAATCTTCAAAAATTATGATGTAATAAATATGATTATTCTCATTTTGTAAATTCTGTAACTGGTGCTAAGGAAAGTGAAATAAATTGTGTCAATTTACATAACTGATTAATGCTTGATACATTCTGAATCCAGAACACTATGATGCCAAACCTTATGCAATTATCCAACAGATTACTACTGCCTCTTAATAATTTACCTTAGGGAAACTGAAACAGCTCTCTTGACATAATAATAATATTACTATTAAGAAATGGAACCAACTTCATAGAGTAGAAAAAACCAACATTCTGGATATTCTAAAACTTACAGACTGTCACGGACTCTTAGAGCCATGCGGGATTTAAAAGGTCACTCATCCCATCCACCGTTCCTACTTGATTCTGGGACACACCTGAGATAATAGCTTTTTAAAAAAACATAAAATACAAAATTTCTATTTTTTCTTCCGAATGGACCAATGTTGTTTTCTCTGAGCAGTGAGAACAGGCAATGAGCCACATTACTACCGCTCTGACTTCTGACTTCAGATGTGTCTGATGGCCCACCTCCACAATTTTTTTTTTTTACTTGCACTTTGTAAGCCATTAACCTCCCTCCCACTTCTTTATTTCATAAATTCTTATGAGTTGAGATTATCTCACAATAGAAAGCATCACAAGTACAACATGTAATCCACCTTCCAACTCTATGAGTCCCCAAAGGCCATTCAGTGAATTGATGCTATAGCTGAGAACAGAACTTTTTCTTCCTTAACTTCCCAGCCTCAAATTGATGACATGTGCTTCCTGAATTTACCTTCTTTCACGTTATTGTTTTGCTTTTAATCCTGGATAATTTGCCCTTTACTCATGTTCAGATCAAGGATTATGACAAACTTTCTCTGATGATAAAAAGCCTCAGTAACGAAAACACATGCCGCCCCCCAACCCACCAACTCTGCAACACACATACACATACAAACAACCAAGTCCTCTGTGGAGACCTCAGGTTTGGACACGAGTTTTCATAATCAGACTCTGACCTACCAGTAATGAACCCAGATCTTGACTCTGTCTCACGAGCTACTTCAGACAAATTCTCCATTGCTGTAAATTCCTGAGTTCTCAGCATTTTGTGCCTCTTTATCTTGAACATGATAAGAAAAACATTCACTGGTTTATTCAGTAGCTTTCTGACATGGTGATATATACTCATTTATTTGTCCTGCAGAGACTTCCTGTAGTACTTAACCTAAGTCTGTCAGTCCTGACGGAGCACTATTATATATCTTTACTGTGGAATTAAATAAGAGGTTTTTTTTATTTAATAGGAGAACATGAAGTCACCTGTAAACACTTACCTTTAAAGCCTCTTTTTAAACTCTTTATTGAGCTTGGAATTTTGCTGAGACCATTTTTTTCTTTATCTGTCTACAGCAGATTTGATGTATTTTCATGATTAATTATAATAGCTTTATTTCATGATTCAGTACATTTATAACATTTCTTATTTATGATCATTTATCACTCAAGTGTAGAGAGCCTGCTTTTTCTTTCTAGGTTGTACTTTATTTAACATGGAAAATAACCTGATAATTTTTCACCTTCAGCTGTATCTGGTTAAGAATTTTGATTTACAATTTTCTCAGTTTTGCTGTGACATAAATGAAGATTGTTTACACACTAAATAATAGAATTTCTGTTGAGCAAAACTTTTTATCCTGGTTGAAAAATATGGTTATATATGAACTTTAAACATAACATCTTATTTAACCTAATATGTAACTATCTATAAAAACTCAAAAATAATCTATAGAAAGTCAAAAATATTTATTTCTTAAATTTGGCTTATGTTCCAGTACATTTCTTTCCAGTTTTTTTTCTGTGTACAGCTTATGTAAACATATTAATAAAATATGGTTGAAAAGACTAGAGAAGAATGCAAGATAAACATAAGACAACTAATTTGTGTTCCATACAAACTACCAAAATTAATGATTTAAACACCAATTATACTGAGTCTTGGTCAAACTTGGCCTGTGCAAGGGTAATTGGGCTTTAGTACGTCTCTAAGGTTCCTGAAAATTGAGTGTGTACGCACATTTTCTTCTGATTTGTCTGTAGACTTATCAGATTCTCAATGGAGTCCATGATCTAAAATCTTAAGGTTAACATCAAAATTTATTTATTTGTAAAATAGAAGGAATTTGATTTTATTCTCTCTCATGCCCATTTCAATTTTGTATTTCTGATCTTTCTTCCTGTGTGACAGTACATGTTGTCTGCTGTTTCTTTAGAAGAATATCCATAGAAGGAACATAATCTATACAAATCATACAACTTGACGATTCCAGAGTGGGGAAAAGAAATGGCCCAAGCTCTCCTTCTCTATTTGGGGGATACTGGATTGTAAGGTGTTAGTTACAAAGATCCTTTCTTTTCAAGGGAATCTTAAATTGTGAAAAGAAGGGGGTAAGAATGAAGAATAAACACACACAAAAATCCACGTAGTCTACAGATTGAATTTGGAACGCTGAATTCACTAAGCCAGAGGGCTGGGAGCAACTTTGGTTTGTCAATAAGAAAAAAATCTAGGAAGAATTATGGTGAACCAGTAGTGTTAGAATCATAGAAATGAGAAACAGTAATGAAATAAAGCACAGCAAAGTTCTCTAGAGGAAGCAGTGTGGGCTGAGGTGCCAGTTTTCACATGTATAGGCTGTACAGTTGCATGGAAAGGCTGCTACACTTAATGGACACATTAATAGAGTCATGGTCTCCTGCTTCTGTCATTTTTCTCTACCGTACACAGAATACCTTGTCTAAAACAGAAAACTCATCCTGTTTAAAAATGAAAGCCCATGAAGTGAATTGGTTAAAGTAGAAATAATTTTTTGAAAAGAATAAAGGAGGGTAATTGAGGACTTTCACAAAGAGGTCATTGCAGCTGGGCAACTGCCACACCAAATGGAGAAATAATAGATCACAAGTTACCAGTCAAGAACACAAACTTATTCACGAAGCATCAGTCCAAATGCAGATTCCTCTTATCTGCAGTAAGAAGAGGAGCACATGTTTCCGCTGTGATGTGTCTTCCTCATGGAAGAAAGTATATCTATAAAGCAAGAGCCATTCTCAGCATCCACATATGGAATATTAAGACTTAGGGCCCCAGAATGCCTTCTTCAGATTTCTGCAACTTTGAGTAAATAAAGGTCATTAAGAGAGAAGCAGATTGGTAAGAAACAGATTGAAAACATAAGGACAAATTTCAAGTCCACACAGATTCCTCATATGAAACTTTAGGATAGTAATTCAATGGGGCTTGCACAGGTTTAATGAGATGATAGGTATGGCAGAACTCCATAAAACTCTTTACAAATGTTTAATCTTATATTTACCCCAAAATAAACAATTCATTCCTGGGATTTGCAAGGTGCAGATGCCATTTAGAGGTTACATTTGCAGTAAGTACGTAGATCTGTGCTCAAAAGGGGCAAGTAATGCACAGTAATCCTCTCTTTCTTGGCCATTCATCCAAAAAATAGCTCAAAGAAGCCAAGCCTCCAGCTCCCACTATGAGGCCCACCAGAAAACTTCTAGGGCATGATCCTTGCCCAGTGTGGGGTTTCTTTCACTACTGTCCCTTTTGTATTTTCTCTGGGTCAAAGAAACAGAGCAGGTGGGAGGAAACCATGATTCCTGAGTGGCACCAGTGGCTGTCAGAGTTTGGCTGTGTAACAACTGTCCACCTTTATGATCTACTATCTTGTATGAGGAAGACAATGTGGCTTATTTAGCGAATAAATCACTAATGTCAAAATAAATGAGACCTTCTCTCTTTCCATCTCTTAGCGGCAGAATGTGGTGGAAAGTATTCAGGCCCTGAAGGTAAGATGTCTGGCTTATAGGCTAGTCCTACCACTATTTTTGTTGTTAATTCTCCTAAGTCATTAGACTTCTCTGTCTGTTTCCAAAAGTACAAAATATTATTTAAAATGTGTATTTTCCAGAAATTGGTAATACTGTTCTGGAAAAATCACCTCTTTCCATTTCTCCATTTAGGAGAACTTCATTGATACCATTCTGTCAAATTCCTTCTTAAGTAAGAATCGCAGAGGGTGATTTTGCACAACAGATAAATTCTTGCCTTTTAATGTGATGTGAATCAAAGAACATGAACTCTAACAGAGAAACGTAAGTTTAAATCTAGCTCCATTACTTACACGTTAGGTAATCTTGAAAGATTTTTTATAGCTCTATCCATCTGTTTCTGAGAAACTGAGGGTGTCTGTTTTATCATTTGTGTGACGGACTCCTCTTTCTCTTTACAGTGTTATACTCACTGACAAAAGTGGATTCATTGGGCATTAATTGTGTAAATCCATAGGTTTCTTGATTCAGTTTCTTAGTGCATTCTCTGGATTTTAGAGATGAAAAAATAATAGAAAATCAGTGGTATATATGGATTTTAAAGAAAACTTACAACATCTGTATATTTATGTAAAGAAAGGAGAAACTTCATTGTAAGGTTTAATTTCTTTTGGAATTTAGAGAAAAATAAAATGAGTTTTGAAATGAGTGAGTAGGCAATAGGAAAGCTAAAAGAGAGGCTAGCAATGGAGATCTGCTTTCTTGTTTCTTCAGATTTATGTAAACTTAGGCCAAACATGTAACCACACTGGGCCTTAAGTTCCTCCCTCATAAAATAATAAAGGCCTATATAAGGCCTTTTCCAGCTTTGGCAATTATAAATGTATAATCCTAAAATTTCATTTCTAAATATTTAGTGTGGTTTATAGTTTACCCTTTAAAGAAGGTTCAGATTGGAGGCTAAATCCCAATGGGTAGCATGAATTATTGATCATAGATCCAGATTCACTTCTCTTTTATCACTGAAATAAAACCTGGCGACTGACCACCTCCAAAGGGCTGTGCTGAATAGATCACTGGAGGAGCACCTGTTATCTCAGCAGCCAGCCAGTGTTCTTCCCACTGGCCTTCTCCCAGGGCAGTGCTTATTTGTAGTTTTCTCTCAGTTGCAGTTAATCATTTGGAAACTCACTGTAATCCTAGTGACTAGGAAGAATGAGCAAAAAAACAAAACAAAACATAAAATCTCTCTAACCCAGATCACCAGAGTGAATTCAACCTGTAGCATAACCAATTCTTTAGGATACTGGCTCAAAATTTGCAAGGGGTAGAAGGAAGACTTTTAATGTGTAAATGCTTTTTTCCCTATTTTTTTGGTGGGAGTAGGGGAGGCAGTCCTTGCTCAGGTGGCAAAAGAATCATGTTTCTTCCAGAGAGAAGAGCTGGGAGGATGGGTAATGGAGGGATGAGACATCTGCCCTGTCTAGGGCAAATGAACATCTGAGTGCGCTCCTGAGATGGGTCATGGCAAATTTGCTTTTACTACCAGCCTGCTTGCATGGGGCACCATGTGCAGAGAGCCCATCTAGCACGAGAGCATGAACTTAACATGCAAACAGGTGCTGGGTAACTTATAGCCAAAAAACAAAGACACATTTTTAGCTGGATAAATAGATGAAAAGGCCGTATAATAAAAGGCCAGTTATGGTGTCATCATTGGAGCACCTGTACCACTCTGGGTCTGAACTATTAAGATAATAAGCTAATTAGAATTGAATTTCTGTCACTTGAAATGAACACATAGAAAAGAATCCTAAAACAACCACACTTAATAATAAGTCATTTTCTAGAACAGTACTCAAAATGCAAATATATTCAGCCCTTTTACTGGCCAAGATTGCCTTATATTCTCCCTCACTTTGAGAAAAGTTTAGACAGATTTCTTCCTGACTACAGGCCCCTGACCTCCCTTTTCTTAGAGTGTTTACATAAGAAAACTTATAAATTATTTATTTGCCCTTTTGACATACAAGTCTTCTATAAGCCAGGAATGTCTTTCTCAGTACCTAGGAGCCATCCTTTGAAATGTAATTATAAAGAAAGATAGCATCGCTATCTCCCAGTCTCTTCGAGAGGGTGGGAGAATAACTTTGATATCCACCAATGAGCAAACACAGATGTCCTAATCACATTAGCCGCTCCCCCTTAAAGCTCTCCAGGACTTTTCTGCTAGCTCACTCAGTTGCCTAAAAACCTTCCCACCTTTTAAAAAATGTAATTTACAAATAATAATGTACATATTTGTACTAGGATAGTTGAGTTCAATTTCTTTTTCTTCTTGCAAAGGTCTTCAATAAAGTTTTTCTTGCCCATTTAGCTGGCTAGGTACTTCCCCCTGCTCCCAATACTACTTCATGACTTCATGGCTAGAGGAGTCAACAGAGAATTTATGGTTAGAAGACTTGGATCTTCTAACGCTTAACTCTTGGATCTTCTAACTTAGACTCTTCCTTAAACACAGCAGTTAACTTCAGAGTACCCTCATTTTCTTATTCATAAAATTGGAACCTCAAAGATTCCTATGAAGATGATACAAGATAAGGGATGTAGAAAGCATTGTAATTATTTTTTTAACTGAATATTTAATTTCATTTAATTTTTTAAGAATTTATTATACTTTAAGTTCTGGGATACATGTGCAGAATGTGCAGGTTTGTTACATAGGTATACACGTGCCATGGTGGTTTGCTGGACCCATCAACCTGTCACCTACATTAGATATTTCTCCTAATGCTGTCCCTCCCATAACACCCTACCCCACAACAGGCCTCGGTGTGTGACGTTCTCTCCCTTTGTCCATGTGTTCTCATTGTTCAACTCCCATTTATGAGTGAGGACATGTGGTGTTTGGTTTTCTGTTCTTGTGTTAGTTTGCTGAGAATGATGGTTTCCAGCTTCATCCATGTCCCTATAAAGGACATGAGCTTATCCTCGTTTATAGCTGCATAGTATTCCATGGTGTATATATGCCACATTTTCCTTATCCAGTCTATCATTGATGGGCATTTCGGTTGGTTCCAAGTCTTCGTTATTGTGAACAGTGCTGCAATGAACATACGTGTGCATGTGTCTCTATAGTAGAATGACTTATAATCCTTTGGGTTATATACCCAGTAATGGGATTGCTGGGTCAAATGGTATTTCTGGTTCTAGATCCTTGAGGAATTGCCACACTGTCTTCCACAGTGGTTGAAATAATTTATACTGCCACCAACAGTGTAAAAGTGTTCCTATTTCACCACATCCTCTCCAGCATCTGTTGTTTCCTGACTTTTTAATGATCACCAATCCAACTGGCATGAGATGTTATCTCATTGTGGTTTTGATTTGCATTTCTCTAATGACCAGTGATGATGAGCTTTTTTTCATATTTTTTTGGACCCGTAAATGTCTTCTTTTGAGAAGTGTCTGTTCATATTCTTCACCCACTTTTTGATGGGGTTGTTTTTTTTTTCTTGTAAATTTGTTTGAGTTTCTTGTAGATTCTGGATATTAGCCCTTTGTCAGACAGATAGATTGCAAAAATTTTCTCCCATTCTGTAGGTTGCCTATTCACTCTGATGATAGCGTTGTAATTCTTAAATAAATATATACAATTAAAGGCATAAATGAAGGATTTAATGATATGACTATCAACTAAAAACCATTCTATATCTTGGAGACTATATAAACAAAGCTTAAACAATAGATAAGTGATGGAGACATCATACAGCAAACACAATGAACTACTATAAATCAATACAACTTAAACAGAAGTTGGTTTCGAGAATATAAGTAATCAATTCATAAAAATAGAAATAGAAATGAGCAATGCAGAAGTCAAAAATTCTTAACCTCATAAGGAATCAGGATAATTGTCAATTAAATTACAAGTCATTGTCTATTTTGGTATTGAAACCTATTTATGTTTTACTTAATTCTGACTTTATAACTTAGCATGTAAAACCCCATTTCTACCTATTCACCCTCCAATGACACTTTAACGGTCTTGAAATCAATGCCAAAATTCATGGGTAATAATTTGTTATTGTTATAACAAGTGGAGTTGCCAATGTTGAAAACAATAAAGGACACTGGAAAGAAATGTCAGTCTCATAGAACAAAATTTAAATATTTAAAATTTGATTTTTAATTTTTGCATTTCAATGTGCCAGATCTATGTTAGGTACTTTTATATATTGTTTTATTAATTATCTTAATAATAGACAGTCTTTTGACTGCTTATTTCAGTACTGTAGAGTCTTAAAGCAGAATGGTGTGAACCTTATGGGCAAATTTGAACATTTTATTTACAATTCCTTATCTCTCACTCTCTCATCCTAGGTATTTAGCAATTAGCTTGAAAATGATTGATTTTTGAGTTCTTAGACACTGGCATAGACTTTCCTTTTGTTCGCGTTTTTTTTTTTTTTTTTTGGTTCAGTGTTTTTTACATTTCAGGGTATGTAAGAATTATCATCAAGAGTTGACTACCCTCAAATAACATCTATCATATTTTATGATTTTGGAAGGTAGTTTTGCCTATATGTAATTTGTATGTTATTCACTGACTTAATCTCACTTAAAATGCAACCCCATTGTATTATTTGGTTTTAACAGGTTAGCAAATCTCTACAAATAGAATTAAGAATTAGCCAAGTGGGGACATGGATTTTCTCGTATACTAGTGCTGGAAGTGAGGCACATTTTTAGGGAATTTGGCAATACATATCAACATGTTAAATGTGCAAATGTTTTGAACTGATATTTCTGCTTCTATCAATTTTATTACCCTGAACCATTTTTAAAATATGTATAAAGCTGCATGTATGAGGATGTTCAAAACTACAATGCTGCAATAGCAAATTCCAGTGTTGATAAACATACCACTTAAATGCTTTAGATTTCTATATACTTCATTTTAAATAAAATAACAATTTCTTACTTTGACCTACATGGCCCTAAATGCTTTGCTTTTTTTCCTTTCTCTCCAGCCTCATATTGTTCCTCTAAATGATATGCTTACCACATTCTATCCCACAACCTTTCTCTAGAACCTTGGACATCCATAAAGTAGGATGGTTAAAAAAATAAAATGCTTCCAGTCTAATTTTGCAAAACAGCTAACAAGTTTGATGCAACTCTCCATTTCAATATAGAGATATCTTAAATGCATTGTTTATAATGAATAGTGTTCTGTTTGTGTGTTTGTGTCAGTGTCTATATTTCAATTCACTATTAATTATGTGATTTTATTTTGGTTGTGGTCCTTCTACAGACGAAATACAAAAAGACAGGTAAAACTTAAGTACTTTCAAAGACACCCTCCAATTCTTCATACTTAGAAAAGGCCAGGCTGTTTCTCTCTGCTCTTCTCCTGCAAAGTGCCCTGCTATCCTCTGAATTCTGGCCTAGAGAATTTAACAATTTTTGATAATAATAATAACAACAAGCATTTTTAAAGTGCTTATTTGGAAGGCACAGGACTGAGTAATTAACATGAATTATCTCATTTTATCTTCACTATTTTGAGAAAGTAAAGTCATTTTATGGTGAGGATCTCAGAAGATGAGACTTTTCAAAAACCATTGCTTGTAAGTGGCAAAATCAGGCTTCAAATCCTGTTTAGATGACCATAGTGCTTGCTTTTGTTCCCAAAAGTTCCTGATTTGGGGGGTAAAATATAGTCATCCTAAAAAAGGAAGAGAATATTGGTATACAGTTCAAGAGGCTGAAATGAGGAGTCGATACTGCAGCATTTTGTAGAGTTTCCTAGAACAGAGTCTGGACATAGATGGCTAACGCATGAAAACTGCTGCTTCGTAGATGTGTAGCTGTCTACAGGTTATCCAACGTCTTAGACATGAAACATTGAAGTTGGTCTACCTTTTCCAGGAGGTGTAGGAAGATTAGGAACGGATACCTCTGCATTGTATGGTCTGTATCTAAACATCCTTCCTACACCTGTAGGTGAGGTAGATTAGAAAAAAAGTTTTGGGACATTTAGAATTATGAATATTATGTGAGTAGAGGGTTGAGAAAAGATTACTTATTGAACATTTATAATTAAAAGTAAAAATAAACTTGTCCCAGAGCGAAACCTATAATGCTTTATTTTTTACAAAATTGTTTTAACTCTGCTAGCCCGTAACGAGTAGAACTAATGTTAGATGTGCTTGTTCTAGTAATGGAGATGAACTTTGATTCATCCACAGTTTCTGGCAGAGTCCTCTTTATGTGAAACCTGGATGGAGTTGAAGACTGTCTGAGCAAGACAGCAAAGCTAAGCGTTCCACACAGGGATCACATTCATGATACTGGCTTTATAATCATCTTTGTTTTTCCCGGAAGAAGAATTAATGGGACTCATGGACTAATAAATGTCATAAGTAAGACAACTTCCAGGAAAATGGTCTCCAGCTTTGTTAGAGTTTCCTGAAAGTGTGATCAACTAAACTCATCTGACTGTTTACTCTCGCAGCTGGCCCCGATCCAGGCATTTTCCAAGCTATTCGGATAAATGGGTTCCAGGTGTTTGAGGGTATTGGAGAATATCTCAATTATTTTATCTGTGGATGGGACAGGCTAGGCCTTCCTTTGGTGTGGTGGGCTGGTTAGCATATTTACAGTCAGTAATGGGTACAGACCATACTCACCCATTGCCCTTACCAGTCTCCTTACTTCCCATCACACACCAGCCAGGTGTTCAGGGGTTTGGCATCCCCAGCTGCTCAGTGATCCCTTTGTGCCATTCTGCCTATTCCTACCACCAGGTGAGAAGCTGAAGGAACCCTACTGTCACCTGTTCTTGTGCCTGTCTCTTTTAGAATGGCTCATAGAAATTGATTGGACTTTTTTTTCTTTATAAATTAGCTAGTGTCTAGGACCAAATAATAAAGCAGATGTCAGGTTAAGCATAGGCAAGGCACAAAGATAAAGTCTATCTCAGTTTTATAGAATAGATGACTGACTTCTTAGTTCAGGCCGCAGGAGTGGAAAGACATGCATTTTGCAATCTCTAGGTAAAACGTGGCTCAAATTCTATCTTTTTAACATACTAGCTGTTTGACCTTAGATAACTTATTTAATCTCCCTGAACCTCAATTTCCTTCTCTTAAAACTAGGAATTATAATAACAATCTAGAAACACTGTTGGAGGATTTTCTATTTGTATTATTGGATTAAGACTGAGGTGTAGCTAAAACTAGTAAGAGCAAGAGATTGGAAACAAAGAGCAGAGGTATTTGGTTTTGTTGTTGTTGTCAGAATCACTGACTTCCTTGGTCTTTGACACATGCTTCAATTTCCTTAAAGATTACTCTGTGTTTCTCCTGATGATCCACCTAATCACTGTGAATATTTTACCCATTTATGTTTACAAAATATTATATCAGCAGAGGGAGAGGATTAGTTCTATATCTTCAGCACAATTAAAGTGAGCTTTGGGGATCATGGCAGATGGGAGGCAGGACTTCATTGCAGCTCCGACTCGGATGGACATAGCAGCGTGTAGAGGCTCGCATCATGAATTTTCACTCCCAAATGACTGCAGGAATAAATCAGGAAACCTAAGAGGACCCCAGACCCCGTGAAGGGAGTAGATTGCTCCTGTAGGACCTGGGAGACAACCGAATTACTGTGAGTGCCCAAACTGGAAGCGGGAAAGGCAGATCATCTGCCCCCAAATATGCACCCCAACGGGGGAAACTGAAGGCCTAGATTATGGGAGAAGATTTTGACCTTACCTGCAGCTGAGTCAATTTAGAGAGCCAAGTGAAATACAGGGGTAGAGGAAGCAGCGGGAAAAGCCCTGGGAGCGTGTTGGATCCCCGAGCAAGGCATTTTTGCCTGGCCTCACAGGGGTCCTTCAGGAGGGTGGCAAGATGCAGTGGGCAACGGCCACAGGGAGAAGGAAATTTCCAGCTGAATTTTGTAAAAATTTGAACTCATTTAGAAGCCTCCTGGCAGAACTCAGGCGAGGACGTGAATCTGGTGTGCAGACTCCACAGACAGGGGAAGAAGAAAAGCCATATTTGCTTTTGCAGCTGGGAGGCAGGTAGACTAGGGCAAGTTCTCAGCCCTGCTTGCCACTGCCTGGAAACAGACTCGGTGCTATTGGGTTGGGGGGCATGGTGGGAGTGAGACTCCCTTTGGATTGCATGGGAGCTGGGTGAGGCCTGTGACTGCCAGCTTTCCCCCACTTCCCTGCCAGCCTGCATGACACAGTAGAGACAGTCATAATCCTCCTAGGAACATAACTCCATTGGCCTGGGAACCTCACTCTCATCCCCAACAGCAGCCGCAGCAAGATCCACCCAGGAAGAGTCTGAACTCAGACACTCCTAGCCCTGTCCCTATCCAATGGTCCTTCTCTACCCACTCTGATAACTGAAGATGAAGGGCATATAAGCTTGGGCAATCTGGAGCACTGTCCACCATTTGTTCCTCCTCATACTACCACAGCTAATGCTCTCTTGAAACCACCACTTCCTGCTAGGAGGCCAACCAGCGCAAAAGCAGTGCATTAATCAACCTAAGCTAAGGACCCTCACAGAGTCTATTTCACCCCCTGCCACCTCCACCAGAGCAATTGCTGGTATCCATGGCTGAGAGACACACAGATGGTTCCCATCACAGAACTCTGTGAAGACAACCCCCAGTACCAGCCCAGAGCCTGGTAGACTTGCTGGGTGGCTAGATCCAAAAGAGAGATAACAATTACTATAGCTCAGCTCTCAGGAAGCGATATCCATAGGAAAAGGGAGAGAATACTACATCAAGTGAACACCTCATGGGACAAAAGAATCTGAACAACAGCCTTCAGCCCTAGACCTTCTGTCTGACAGAACCTACACAAATGAGAAGGAAGCAGAAAATCAACTCTGGTAATATGACGAAACAAGGTTCTTTAACACCACCCCAAAATCACACTAGCTCACCAGCAATGGACCCACACCAAGAAGAAACCCCGATTTACCTGAAAAAGAATTCAGGAGGTTAGTAATTAAGCTAATCAAGGAGGCACCACAAAAAGCTGAAGCCCAATGTAAGGAAATCCAAAAAATGACACAAGAAGTGAAGGGAGAAATATTCAAGGAAATAGCATAAATAAAAAACAATCAAAACTTTGGGAAACAATGGACACACTTATAGAAATGCAAAAGACTCTGGAAAGTCTCGGCAATAGAACTGAACAAATAGAGGAAAGAAATTCAGAGCTTAAAGACAAGGTCTTCGAATTAACACAGTCCAACAAAGACAAAGAAAAAAAATAAGAAAATGTGAACAAAGCCTCCAAGAAATCTGGGATTATGTTAAACAAACCTAATAATAATCTACTTTCCTGAGGAAGAAGAGAAATCTGAAAGTTTGGAAAACATATTTGGGGGAATAATTGAGGAAAACTTCCCCAGCCTTGCTAGAGACTTAGACATCCAAATACAAGAAGCACAACGAACACCTGGGGAATTCATCACAATAACATAATCGTCTAGGCACATAATCATCGGGTTATGTAAAGTTAAGATGAAGCAAAGAAGAACTGTGAGACAAAAGCACCAGGTAACCTATAAAGGAAAATCTATCAGATTAATGGTAGATTTCTCAGCAGAAACCCTACAGGCTAGAAGGGACAGGGGCCTATCTTTAGCCTCCTCAAACAAAACAATTATCAGCTAAGGATTTTGTATCCAGTGAAAGTAAGCTTCACTTATGAAAGAAAGCTTCACATAGTCTTTTTAAGACAAGCAAATGCTGAGAGAGCTTGCCACTACCAAGCCACCACTACAAGAACTGCCAAAAGTTAGAGACCTAAATTTTGAAACAAATGTTGTAAACACATCAAAACAGAACCTCTTTAAAACATAAATCTCACAGGACCTATAAAACAAAAATACAATTTAAAAAACAAAAAACAAAACAAGAATACAGGCAACAAATTACATGATTAATGGAATGGTACCTCACATTTCAATACTGAGATTGAATACAAATGGCATAAATGCTCCACTTAAAAGATATAGAACTGCAGAATGGATAAGAATTCACCAACCAGCTATCTACTGCCTTCAAGAGACTCACCTAACACATAAACACCCTCACAAACTTGAGGTAAAAGGGTGGAAAACTACATTTCATGAAAATGAACACCAAAATTGAGCAGGAGTAGCTATTCTTATATCAGACAAAACAAATTTTAAAGCAACAGCAGTTTAAAAAGACAAAGAAGGACATATATAATGATAAAAGGTCTTGTCCAACAGAAAAATATCATAATCCTAAAAATATATGCACCTAACACTGGAGCTCTGTAATTTATAAAACAATTACTAATAGACCCAAGAAATGAGATAGACAGCAACAGAATAATGCGGGGGACTTCAATACTCCACTGACAGCACTAGGCAGGTCATCAAGACAGAAATTCAATAAAAAAACAATGAATTTAAGCTATACCCTAGAACAAATGGAATTAACAGATATATACAGAACATTCCATCCAAAAACCACAGAATAAACATTCTATTCAACAGTGTGTAGAACTTTCTCCAAGATAGACCACATGATAGGCCACAAAATGAACCTCAATCAATTTAAGAAAATTGAAATTATATCAAGCACTCTCTTAGACCAAAGTGGAATAAAACTGGAGATCAACTCCTAAAGGAACCTTCAAAACCACGCAAATATGTGGAAATTAAATAACCTGCTCCTGAATGATCACTGGGTCAAAAATGAAATTAGGATGGAAATTTAAAAATTCTTTGAACTGAATGGCAACAGTGACAACACCTATAAAAACCTATGGGACACAGCAAGGGCAATGCTAAGAGGAAAGTTTATAGCCCTAAACACCTACATCAAAAAATCTGAAAGAGCACAGTCAATCTAAGGTCACACCTTAAGGAACTAGAGAAAAAAGAACAAGCCAAACCCAAACTCAGCAGAAGAAAGGAAATAACCAAGATCAGAGCAGAACTAAATGAATTGAAACAAAAAAGATACAAAAGATAAATGAAACAAAATGCTGGTTCTTTGAAAAGATAAATAAAATTGATAGATCATTGGCAAGATTAACCAAAAAAGAAGAAAGAAAATCCAAATAAGCTCAATAAGAAATGAAATGGGAGATACTACACCTGACACCACAGAAATACAAAAGATCATTCAAGGCTGCTATGAACACCTTTATGTGGCCAAACTTGAAACTCTAGAAGAGATTGATCAATTCCTGCAACTATACAACCCTTCTAGCTTAAATCAGGAAGAACTAGATGCCCTGAACAGACCAATAACAAGCAGTGAGATTGAAATGGTAATTACAAAATTACCAACAACAACAAAAAAGTCCAGAACCAGACAGATTCACAGCAGAATTCCTCCAGACATTCAAAGAAGAATTGGTACCAATCCTATTGACAGTATTCCACAAGATAGAGAAAGAGTGAACCCTCCCTAAATCATTTTATGAAGCCAGTATCACTCTAATACCAAAACCAGGAAAGGGCATAACCAAAAAAGGAAAACTACAGACCTATATCCCTGATGAACATAGATGCTAAAATCCTTAACAAAATACTAGCAAACCAAATCCAACTACATATCAAAAAGATAATCCACCACAATCAAGTGGGTTTTATATCAGGCATGCAGGGATGGTTTAATATATGCAGGTAAATAAATGTAATATGCTGCATAAACAGAATTAAAACAAAAATCATATGATCATCTCAATAGATGCAAAAAAAGCATTTGACAAAATCCAGCATCCTTTTATGATTAAAACTCTCAGCAAAATCATCATACAAGGGACATACCTCAATATAATAAATGCCATCTATGACAAACTTACAACCAACATAATACTGAATGGGGAAAAGTTGAAAGCATTCCCTCTGAAAACTGGAACAAGACAAGGATGCCCAGTCTCACCTCTCCTTTTCAACATAGTACTGGAAGTACTAGCCAGAGCAATCAGACAAGAGAAAGAAATCAATGGCCTCCAAACACTGTTTGCTATTTGATATGATCTAAAGACTACTACAGAAAGCTCCTAGAACTGACAAAAGAATTCAGCAAAGTTTCTGGATACAAAATTAATGTACAAGAATTAGTAGCTTTTCAATACACCAACAGCGACCAAGCTGAGAATCAAATGAAGAACTCAACCCCTTTTTCAATAGCTGCAAAAAAATAAAATACTTAGGAATATACCTTACCAAAGAGAGGAAAGACCTCTACCAGGAAAACTACAAAACACTGCTGAAAGAAATAATACATGACATAAAAAAATAGAAACACATCCCATGCTCATGGATGGGTAGAATGAATTAATATTGTGAAAATGACCATACTGCCAAAAACAATCTACAATTTCAACACAATTTCCATCAAAATACCACCATCATTCTTCACTGATTAGAAAAAAAAATCTAAAATTCAAAGTGCTGGGATTACAGGCATATGCCATGTATCTGGCCAAAAATTTCATTTTTGATATCTCATTGTAAGTGTAAAGAAAACCCTGATTTTTAAATGTATATTGAGTTTGTATTCTACAACTTTACTGAATTTGTTTAGTATTTCTAACAGACTTTTAATGGAGTCTTTAGTATTTTCTATATATAAGATTATGTTGTCTGTAAATGGAGACATTTAATTTCTTCCTTTGCAATTTGAATGATTTCTTTTTCTTGCCTTATCTCTCTGACTAGGACTTCCAGAACTGTGTTATATAAAAATGGCAAAAGTAAACATCCTTGTCTTGTTCCTGATCTTAGAGGAAAAGCTTTTAGCTTTTTCCCATTTAGTATGCTGTCAGCTTATCATATATGGCCTTTATTTTGTGACACTAATTTTGACAATAGTTTTTTTGGATATGATACCAAAAGTACAGGCAACAAAATTTAAAAAATAATAATTTGAATTGTATCAAACTAAAAAGCTTCTGCACAGCAAAGGAAACAAGCAACAAATTAAAATGTCAACCTGTGGAATGGGAAAGAATATTTGCCTAATCATATATCTGATAAGGAGTTAAAATCCAAAAAATATGTAAGTGATTAACAGAACTCAATAGCAAAAAATAATAATAATAAAAATCAGATTTTAAATGGGCAAAGGACTGGAATAGACATTTTTCCAAAGAAAACGTACAAATCCACAATGAGTATATGAAGAGATGTTCAAAATCACTAATCATGAGAGAAATACAAAGCAAAACAATAATCGATCATCACCTCACACTTATTAGGATGGCTATTATCAAAAAGATAAGATATAACAAGTATTGGTGAGGTTGTGAAGAGAAGGGAATGTTTGTACACTGTTGGTAGGACCGTAAATTGATATAGTCATTATGAAAAGCATATAGAGGTTCCTAAATATTAAAAATAAAATTATCATATGATTCAGCCATTCTACTTCTGGGTATGTACCCCAAGGAAATAAATTAGTATCTCAAAAAGATATCTCCATTCTCATGTTCATTGAAACATCAGTCACAAGAGATAAGATGCAGATGTTGAAACAATTTAAGTGTTGGATGAATGGATAAAGAAGATGTGAGATATATACACACCAATTCTCTCTCTCTCTCTCTCTCTCACACACACACACACACACACACACAGAGAATATTATTCAACCATAATAGATGGATGAATGGATAAAGAAAACGTGAGATATAAACACACACACACACATACCTACACACACACACAGGGAATATTATTCAGCTATGATTGATGGATGAATTGATAAGGAATATGTGATATGCACACACACACACACACACACACACAAAATGTTATTCAGCCATAAAATGTAAGAAAATCTTGCCATTTGCAACAACATGGATGAACCTGGAAGACATTTTGCTAAATGAAGTAAGCCAGAGACCAAAAGATAAATACTGTATGATCTCACTTATATGTGGACTCTAAAAAAGTCAAACCTACAGAAGCAGAGAGTTGAAAAGCAACCACTAGGGCTCGGAGGTAGGGGGATTGGGGGGAAGTTGGTCAAAAGGTAAAAACTTTCATATATAAGATAAATAAGTTGTGGGTATTTAAGATACAACACGAGTAGTGATGGATGTGTTAATTTGATTGTGGAAATTATTACACAATGTATATGTATATCAAATCATTATATTGTACACCTTTAATATATATGATCTTTGTCAATTAAATCTCGAAAAAAATTGAAAAAATCTCAACATAAATTAGGGGCCATATGCTGCATTGCCTCACATAAGATAAATGAATAAATCTTCCAATTTTCTCCAAGATGTCTCAGCATTCTATGCAGTATTTTTAGATATATTTTCTTAATTTTAAATAAGTTTACAAGGAGTATTTGATCCAATCAACTTTAATTGCCTACCAACATAATCCAATAACCTCATTTCACTTGTATTGTTAGAGGAGTTAATTGGACCTGCACAGCCACCAGCTAAAGATATTGGTTTATGCAAACAGTAAATCCAATTTCTGCTATAAACACATCTCTGCAGGAGGAGTACAGACAGAGAGAAAAGATAGAGGATACTGAATGCAACCTCAGAATATCATTAAGTCCAATTATCTGCTTTCATTAGATGGAGAAGGAAAAAAATATCATTAATGTATTTAAGTAAATATAAGTGACTGTGTATTTATAATGCAAATAGTATATTTTACATATATGACACTATACATAATATGTGATATGATTATGTATACAAACTTATGTGTAATATATACACACAAAGACACACACATATGTATTTGATTACATATATTTAACTTGACCCAGATACATTATTATTTTCCAATTGTAATATGTCAGTGTATTAGTTTGTTTACTCACTGCTCTAAAGAACAGCCAAAAACTGGGTAATTTATAAAGAAAACAAGTTTAATTTACTCACAGTTCTGCATGGCTGGAGAGGCCTCAGAAACTTACAATCATGGAGGGAGGGGAAGCAGGCATGTCTTACCCATGTAAGTGAGAAAAAGAGAGAGCACCAAGAGGAAAGAGCCCCTTATAAAACCATCAGATCTTGTGAAAACTCACTGACTATCATGAGAACAGCATGTAGGAAACTTCCCCTATGATGCAATCACCTGCCACGGGGTCCCTCCATCAACATGTAGGCATTATAGTTTGAGACGAGATTTATGTGGGGACCCCATTATCAGTCAGATGTTATCGGTCAACAAAAAAGGATGAGATAAAATTTAGAGCACAATTTAGTTCAGCCAAAATCAGCAGGGAGGGACTGTTTTTCCTCCAAGCCTATCATGCCTCCTACACATTGTCCCTAACAACTTGAGGAATTATTCTAGGAGTGATGAGAGTTTTGTATTTGATGAATTATTATTATTTTTTAAAACAGAGGCTCGCTCTGTTGCCCAGGCTGGAGTGCAGTGGTGCGATCTCGGCTCACCACAACCTCTGCCTCTCAGGTTCAAGTGATTCTTCTGCCTTAGCCTCCTGAGTAGCTGGAACAACAGGCACACGCCACCATGCCAGGCTAGTTTTTGTATTTTTAGTAGAGATGGGGTTTCACTATGTTGGCCAGGCTGGTCTCGAACTCCTGACCTTGTGATCCGCCCGCCTCGGCCTCCCAAAGTGCTGGGATTATATGCATGAGTCACTGCACCTGGCTGATGTATTATTTTTAAACCTGCAGTTTTCCTATGGGTATATCAACATTTGCCTCTAAAGAAAAATGCAATGTATTTAGACTTCAATGTGTTAATATTGGTGTAATTCAGATCCGTGGTTACTTGATGTATCAGAATGAACTGGAGTCTATTGCTTTCTGATCCCATCACATGACTCACACGTCTTCAGTCTCAGGAAATTCATAAATTGTCTTTAAGCCTCACATTCTTGCTCGAGGAAGTCTAGCAATTCTACTTTACTTACCTGATAGATCATGCAAGGTATAAATGAGAAGATGCTTTTGAACTGCAAAGTACAATACTACACAAAAGAATAAGCCATTTAGATGTTAAATTAAATGCAAATAATGTAACAAGTATAAAAGAATACATTATTTTACTTCAGAGAAAATGTTGTTTTCCATTATTCTGGGAACATTGTTGACACCCTAACAATAAATATGCTAATGCAAGCCTTCATGAAGTGTTCCCTAAACAAAGTTCTCTCTGTGGAGCATTTTCCTGTAACATTTTGTTTGTCAAATTCTAGTTATTGTGCCTTTTAAATATGGCTCAAAATGTGTTTTTCCACCGATTTAAATTGATTTCCATTTAATTACTTCAAATTAGTGAGCTGGTATTCTAATCACATTCACTGACTTGCATCACATCTGGAAATGTATGTTGAAACACAAACACCTCTGCCTTCTAGAAATTACAAAAAGTACCCCTTCTAAAAGTTTTCTGAACTTCCTCTTTACCTAAAAAGTTACCATTAGTAGAAAATTGAAGAGACAGAATAATGGTCTTTTCAGTCCACTCATTTATAGCAATTTATGGTGGGGGAGGGGCAGAGACGTATGTCTTATGTTACCCACACCTGTGTCTCAGCTTCCAGCCTGAGATCATTCCATAGCATATACTTCAGTGAGTCCAGGGAAATAGTGTGATGGTTAATTTTAGGTATCAACTTGGCTGGGTTAAGGAATATCCAGATAGTTGGTGAAACTGATTCTGGGTAGGTCTGTAAGAGTATTTTCAGAAAAGATTAACATTTAAGTCAGTAGACTTGAGTAAAGAAGATCTGACTTCACCATTGTTGGGGGGCTGGAGGGTGGGCATTATCCAATCCATTGAAGGCCCACATAGAACAAAAAGGGTGAGGAAAAGACGGTTCATCCTCTCTTCTGGAGCTGAGACATCCATTTTGTCCTGCTCTTGGCCATCAGAACTCCAGGTTCTCCAGCTTATGCTCTGGGACTTATTACAGTAGCTTCCCAGGATCTCAGACCTTTGGACTCAGACTGAGTTATACCATGAACTTCCCTGGCTCTCCAGCTTGTAGATGGCATATCATGGGACTTCTTAGCCTCCATAACTGAGTGAACCAATTCTCACTATTATCTATCTATCTATTTATTCATCTTCTACTGGTTCTGTTTCTCCGGAGAACTCTGAGTAATACAGTAAGTTTCCCTGGCACTCATCTGTTAGACTTACTGTGAGTCTAGCCAATCTTCTTTGCAAAAGCAATGCCAAGTCATAGCCTCCCAGAATCCATTCTTAAACATGTTTACAGAGAGTACACCTAGCACTGGTTCACCATGCAGGAAATAGAAGGTAGGTGATTGTTGCTAATTAATAGTCATATATTAATAATTGGCTCAATGCATGATCAAGAGAGGTAATGTGCTGAATGGTAATGCCTAGGTTTTCTTCTAGGGTTTTTATGGTTTTAGGTCTAACGTTTAAGTCTTTAATCCATCTTAAATTGATTTTTGTATAAGGTGTAAGGAAGGGATCCAGTTTCAGCTTTCTACATATGGCTAGCCAGTTTTCCCAGCACCATTTATTAAATAGGGAATCCTTTCCCCATTGCTTGCTTTTCTCAGGAACACTTTTACACTGTTAGTGGGACTGTAAACTAGTTCAACCATTGTGGAAGTCAGTGTGGCGATTCCTCAGGGATCTAGAATTAAAAATACCATTTGACCCAGCCATCCCATTACTGGGTATATACCCAAAGGACTATAAATCATGCTGCTATAAAGACACATGCACACGTATGTTTACTGCGGCATTACTGACAATAGCAAAGACTTGGAACCAACCCAAATGTCCAACAATGATAGACTGGATTAAGAAAATGTGGCACATATACACCATGGAATACTATGCAGCCATAAAAAATGATGAGTTCATGTCCTTTGTAGGGACATGGATGAAATTGGAAATCATCATTCTCAGTAAACTATCACAAGAACAAAAAACCAAACACCGCATATTCTCACTCATAGGTGGGAATTGAACAATGAGATCACATGGACACAGGAAGGGGAACATCACACTCTGGGGACTGTTGTGGGGTGGGGGGAGGGGGGAGGGATAGCATTAGGAGATACACCTAATGCTAGATGACGAGTTAGTGGGTGCAGCACACCAGCATGGCACATGTATACGTATGTAACTAACCTGCACAATGTGCACATGTACCCTAAAACTTACAGTATAATAATAAATAAATAGATAAATAAATAAATAAATAAAAAAGAGAGGTAATGTGTGAATCAAGCTACCAGTACCTCAGAAATGGACAGAAGAGAAAATTCAATGAAGAATATGACACTGGGGAAGTCTTATTAAAGGAAATTGAGCCTTGGAGCGAGCAGAATTTAAACAGGATAAAATGTAAGAAGTATCCAAGTTAGAATTGAGGGGTGAAACTTTTGAGGGCTTAGGGTGGGTATGTATCTTTGACTTATTTTTTTGTACTTTGCTTTGCAGGGAATGAAATTCAAATCTGTGATTAATTCACGGCCTTACCTTTTTTATACAGTTGAGATGACACTTAATTGTTCAGATTGACATTCAGATCACATTCTGGGACAGGTATTTCTCTTTGTCCAAGGAGACAGCTCCTCCAGCCTCTACTCCATCTATATTGTTTCTAGAGGTATAACATTTTCATGGGACTTCATTCCAGCTAAGTTCGATTGGGTACTTGACCCAAGCTCGGGCAATGAGTGTCTTCCAGAGGAAAAACAATATGATCACTCTCTCCCTGGGACTAAATCTGTGAGACATAAAACTAGGCAGCTCTTGGCAGTTGTGTTTTGGCCATGAGGAGAAAGCTGTTCTGAGGTAAGATAGAAGAACAAGGCTAACACAAGAAAAAGAGGATAGCATCTTGATGGTTCTAATATTTCTGAAGTGCAGTTACAAAACTGTTGGCAAGTTCTGTTGTTATTCCAGCAAATTCCCTTTCTGAGTAAAAAAGTTCACGTTTTTGTTAATTTGTTTGCTACCCTATTTGTAACCAAAAATCACCCTAAATTATACATTGCAAGTTAGTAATTATATAGCAAACTTAACAAAAGGTCCAGGGCCTGGTCTAGTCTATATAATGCCATGTAGTACCTTTGTCTGAATTAGAGAAAGATGCCGCCTCTGGCCAGGTACAACTCCATCGGGGCTGTGTCGATGAGGAGACCACAGACTAGATTCCAACTCTGCCAGCCTCAAAGCCAGATGCACAACCATATGCGGGAACCCTCAGCCTGAGTTGTAAGCACCACTGTGGTTTAAAGTCTCCCTCTATTTCCCAAACAGCTTATCCTTTACTGTGATTTTGTAGCTTGCATAAAGCATCTTTGGATATTCACAGAGAAAGTCTGTGGATAACGACCTCCATAATGACCCACAAATAGGAGAACTTTGGGTGAAGACAATGGATAGTGCTAAATGAGTATGCTAAGGAGTCGTGTTACTTGAATCTTCTGCAGAAAAAAAAAAAATAGTTGATTCCTAGCACATTAACACTTTTTTACATTTACACTTGGCTGAGTCACCAAATTATGTTCCCAGGAAAAATGCCAATTGGTATCTAAAAATTATATTACAAAGTAAATGAAGTCATAATACAAAAAAAAAAAAATGCTCACAGTAGAAAAAGCTATACTTGGACAGGTCTACTTTAGCTTTATGGCCTGCATAGGCATAGCTCTACTCATAGAGGGCGCTCTTCCCTTGGCCAGGTCTGGGATTCTGGAGACACCAAATAAGGCAGCTTCAATTCTCAGTGAAAGTAGTCAAGAAAGTCTCCAAAACAAAAAGCTGATTTTATTTGCATCTTAAAAAGGTGCCCTTTTCCCCATGGAGCAAGGATCTTTAGAATATATCATCCTTTTTGTAAAAATTTCCTTAAATAATACAATTTAGGTTTTTCACTCAGAGAAGGAAGAATGTTCTTTAACATTCAGGTTTGCCCAGGACTGAGGTGTTTCCCAGCACAAAAGACTTTCAGAGCTAAAACAAAACAAAACAAAATCTCTAGGCTTGAATGGCTCCTAAAGAAGAGCTGAGTGAAATAAATGCAGAGTGGTCCCTTCCCACCATGGACTTCCAGAATCTTAGCTGCAGGAGCCCCCATAACCCCCACAGACATTTGAGTTGGCAGGGAAATGGCCCAGAGAGTAGACAGACAGAGCTCAAATCCACCTGGAGCCCAGGTGGTTTGGCACGGGGACAGCTGCAGTGGAACACAGCTATAGGCGCCCATCAAGGCTCTCCATACTCCTCCAGATAGTTCTGGCCTTTGTTCACTGGTGGACATGGACAGAGCAGGGCTGTCTTTCTTGCAGGACCAGAGCACGTCTAATCTGCACATCCCCTTGTCTACCAGCTTCTCTGAGTCCCTGTCTGGCCACAGTGGCTCACAGTGCAGCCTCAGCTGCCCTCCCAGAGTGCTTTTGCCAGTGGCCACCATTATAGAACTTTCACTGGTGACCCCCGCTGCCTCACTGAAGCAATTTTGCTGATGACCCACTGGAGCACTTTCACCTATGACCTCATTGCCACCCTACCAGAGCACTTTCATGCACAACCCTCAGCAGAGTGCTGTTGCCAGTGGTCTGGGAGCACATTGGTCCTCCCCTACAATAGCCAGTTTTCAACCTCAAGGGAACAAAGCTGTGGGCCTTGTCCCGGCACCCCCGTGTTAGAGCACATAACCCAGGAGTGCCAAGATGAGCCTTGGGTCTGTGAAAGCAACCAGAAACAAAGCCATTTGACTATACTTATCTCGTACCACAGTCAAAACTCAAGGGCAAAAAAAGAACATAAAAGCAAAAAGCCATATCCAAAGGGCAGTAACATCAAAGGATAAAGGAACATCTGTCCTCACAGATAAGAAAAAACCCATACAAGAACTTTGGCAACTCTAAAAGCCAGAGTGTCTTCTTATCTCCAAGTGATCATACAAGCTCTTTAGCAATAGTTCTTACCACGTTGAAATGGCTGAAACGAGAGACATAAAATTCGGAATCTGGATGACAAGCAAGCTCAACAAGATACAGAAGAAGGTTGAAACTGAATCCAATGAAGAGGACACAATGATCTAAACGTTGAAAGATGACACAGCCATTTTAAAAGAGAACCAAACTGAACTTCTGGAAATGAAAAGTTCACTATAGGAATTTCATAATTAGAAATATTGACAACAGAATACACCAAGCTGAGGAAAGAATCTCAGAGCTTGAAGATGACTCTTTTGTATCAATGCAGGCAAACAAAAATATTTTCCTTGTGAAACTTTCCTTATTACCTCAGGACAGTGTTGGTCACCGTTTTCTCTAAGCTTCTATACCACTTTGTATATACCATTATAAAAGCATTTATTAACAACATAATTGTGTGCTAGTTATATGATTGTACATCTGTTTCTTTGAGGGACTAGAAGTTGTATGACTCAAGGGACCATGTCTTATTAATTCCTGCTGAATTCATACATATTACAGATTATTAAAGAAATAATGTGCGTAATGTGTATTCATTCAATTAAATAATCAACAAAGAAAGAAAGCAGCTGTACTTTAAATCATTAAAAGATCATTAGCATGGTAGATTTGTATTACATCAACTTAATTAGGCTTGAACTGTGGTTTCCAGAATTCTCTCTTCTGGATATTTGTTGTACATGTGGCAGAGTACAGGAGAAATCTTGTAATAGATTGGGAAGACAAAGAGAACCAGGAGTCACCTTTTGTATTTAGACTCAGATGGCTGAGAGTAGTACACAGGTACTTTTGAAGCTCAAGTATGGCGTCGGTCACCTGTTATCCCACCTGGTCGATATAGGGCTGTAGACCAATGACCGCTGTTGGATGCCTGCCTTCAACTTTTCAGTTTCTGGGTCAAGTAGATATTTAGTTTCATGATGAAATGCATCATCTTCTCCTCCAGTACACCTGTGTCATAGAAGGTGGAAGCTTAGAGGCCGTGAGAGACTGACCCCAGTTCCTGTTTACCACGGGTACCAGAACAACCTTGCAGATTCCACTTTGCCATTGTTTGCACCATTCAACTTTTGTCTACCTGCCCCTTTAGGTTTTAGTTTCTAATACCTGCCCCAGAAATGGCCACCTCAAAAAGACTGTTTAATAAGCTCCCACCACTACTTAAGATCAATAGCTAATTTTAAACCATATGTGTGTGTGAATGTGAGTGTGTGTGTGTTATGTGTGATCCATGTATCCCAGTGATTGCAGTGGTTGTGCTTTTCTGTGCTAATCTTGACATGGTATCACTAGCCATCAATGGCAACAAAGGCTAAAGTTTTAGATTTTCAATAACACAGGATTTCCTAGAAGGGAGCAAATTTTGTGTTTTAGAGCATTAGAGAAAGCTTCTGAATGAGAGAGACCTGGCATTGGGTCTTAACATTCGGAAAGAGTTAAGTAAGTATAGAGAAGAGTCATTTGGGACACCTTATGAGATAATGATACAAAAGTATGTTTTAGTAATTCTTAATACTAACTATTATAGACTAAACTGTAACACACACACACTCACACACACACAGACACACACATACACACACACAAATGTTAAGTTGAAGCCCTAACTCCTAGTGTCTTAGAATGTGACCTGATTTAGAAAAAGGGTCGTTGCAGATGTAATGAGTTAAGATAATGTCATCCTGGAACAAAGTGAGCCCTTAATCCAATATGAATTGTATTCTTATATGAAGATGACCATGTAGAGACAGAAACACAGGAAGAACACCATTGACAATGAACAGAGATTGGACTTATAGGAAGGCTCAAGCCAAGGGATACCAAAGCTTCCTGGGAAGAAGTAAGTAAGGATTCTCCTAGAGTTTTCACAGGGGCATGGCCTAGCCAACATCTTGATTTTGAACTGCTAGCCACCAGAACTGATGTTTTAAATATCTTTTGTTATAAAATATGTTGTTTCTTAGGGCTGCTATAACAAAGCACCCCTCAAGTTTCTCTCAGGTGTCTGCAGTCTAGTGGGTAGTCTAAATGGCCAAGCACAACACTCGGCTGTATTTTTAATGCAGGCCAACAATAGCAGCAAAGAGATCTTAACTTGGAAAGTGGCACAACCACAGCAGAAGAGTTATTATTTATGTATTTTGCTTACATAATAGTCCAAGGCATGTGTTTCTGGTCAGCTGATAACTTTCCTCCTTGCGGTGATTCAGGAGTTCAGAAGCTTTCATCATGTGGTCTCTCTATCCCTGGCAGTATAATCTTCATGTACGTTTGGTCAGGGCATGGCAGAAAGAACATGGAGAGAATCATGGGGGTATGTCTATTAATCAGATCTAAAAGTGGGGCTTTCTGCTTTTGTTTATTGGCTAGAACTAAGTCACATGGTCGCACCTACTGCAAGCAGATATGGGAAATGCAGTCTAGCTTTGTACCCAGAATTTTTTTTTAAGGATTTTCCCTGAATAGCTAGCAGTCTGCTACTCAGGACATCTTGTTTTAGTCAATAATTCCTTCTCCCTCACTCTACCAGTCATTATCTCCCCCAAAAGACTATACCAAGTTGTCATCTTTATCCAATGTCTGGAACATGACATGTTATACATCACAATCTGATCATTAACTATGCTGATTTTACAGGTATATTTTCCCCAAAGTAACACTTGCTGCATGAGCTAATACAGGGATCTGCTGATCTTAGACTGAATGTCATATTTCAAAGAAGAGTTGTCATCCAATCTAGAAATAGTTTAATTAATTTCTAATATTTTGTGTTTCTGTAAATACAGTAACTATTAATAACAATTGTTTCATTTTAACTGCTATTAAGCAACCTCTGAAAAATCACAATTTGACTGTAATCCCATTATGTATTAATGGGATTGTATACTTGGTACTTTACTAGTACTTTATATATAAATCTTAAAGAAAACCTAAAATAATATGTTATTATTACACTATTCTAATCCAGCAGTGGCCTAGATACATTAAGTAATTTGTTCTAGAGATTTGAATTTGTGTTTTTCTAGCTTTAGAGCTTATGCTATTTATTATAGAACATAATTCATTCTTTTCACATCCCAGTCAAGCATTTAAAATACGCAACATATTGTAATTGGGTCACCATGGACATGGAACTGCATATTTTTGCCCATCAGACCTGCACTAAATTGAGGGTCAAGACTCATCTGTATAAATCTCTTAGAAGAGTAGTGAGAATGATACCTTCTGAAAATGAAGTTTATTTTTTGTGCAATTGTTAGGTCTGTTTTAACAATGACATATATGTGATGTATAATTGGCAGATGATAGCAGTACCAAGACAGATAAGAGAAAGCTAATGATTCATATTCATAAAGAGTTAAGGTTTTATTGTTGGGGGCCCAGAGCTAAATCAAATAATTGTTCTTTAAAATGGTAACACTTATTTTAAGGAATCAGATAATATTTCCAAAGCTTCTTATGGGGCAAAGTGTCATCTAAAGAATCTCAAATTATTTTAGGATTATTATAAATCCAAACAAAAATATACATTTAATTGCAGTGATAGCTTAATTGAATTTGATTTTAAAATGTTCATTATTCAATTTTAAGCTTATATGTCATTACTAAAGCACACTGTCAATGCTGAATGGTAAGATGATATTTTGTACTGGTTCTGAAATTATCTTTTGAATAGGACAATTGTATTTCGATTTTTGATGTGTGTGTATGTGTAAAAGTATTATTTGTAAACGGTGAACATGTAAAGTATACCACAATTTTGTAAGCCTGTCTAGATGATTAGTTAATTAATTTCTATATACTGGCATTCATGGAAAGTAGAATAAGCCAAGTTTCCTTCAACTACTCAACTACTGAGAAGTCTTGGCTGTACTTCAGGATACTTGGAGACAGCAAAAGTTTTTTTCTAGAACTTTGGTCAAGTACAAATGTCATCTGGGCACTCTGGGAATGGGACAGCTGTAGGACTGTCCCTAGGCTGTTATTTGCCTATGATCCCAGGCACTGGGTGCACAGAGTTTACCTTCAGAGCATCTGAGCTCTGAGAGCAGGTGACTCTGTGTCACACTCTATGAGGCACACAACATTGTGCAGAGAAAATACAGGAGCCTGAAGATGAAGAGAGAGAGAGAAAAAAACCTCTAGTATATGACTGAAAGTTATTATTTATCTACTATCCGACAGCCGGTCTGTTTTGGAAAACATTCTTATATGCTCCCCTAAGATTAACCCTTTCTAGAGGAACTATAGCAAAAATTCATCTTTTTTTATTCTCTTTACTGCTCTTTTCTGGAATTTGATTTTAGAGCAGTCTCAGAGTCTACAGTAGATATTTAAATTTCCAAATGACTAAATGCATGCTGAAGTAATCATTTATGGCCCAGCATGAAGATATCACAGTGGCGCAGTAGTGGTGCAGTGAATTATCCCTACCTGTGAAACTGTGATGGATACAGCTAATTATCCTTTGAGGGAGAAGTAAAGTCCTACCATGTCCTCAGCATCAGTATCAATAGCTCCCTCATAAAATATTAAACTTGTAAGATCCCGACAAAAAAGAATTCTTGCAAGCCTAGCTTGAGGGTAGGAGTTGTGTGCTTTTCTGGAAGAAATCTGGGACCTTAACTTCTGTTCTTTGTTGCTTTTCATCTGAAAGCATCTTGGATCTCTTTAGTAGGACAATCCCAGAACCCGCCACAGGCATAAATTAACTTCTCCTTGTACCCTGTTGAGAGTAGAGCCCATTAATGACTACTAATGTCCATTACTAGACAGAAGAGGATTTTATCGAGTAAACCAACAATCAAAAAATGGAAGATTTTCACAGCAAATCAGTGTCACTGCTGGGAAGGAGAGACAGTATTTGAATGGCCGAGATTGGTGCTATAATAGCTGAAGTTGTTGCTGTCTTTCAATGTTTCTTCTTTGTTTCTTTTCAACAACTGGTTTTCATTATAGGGGAAGGTAACTTATTTATTTCACACTTGTGTTTCAGTTATTTTGTTTGTTCAGTATCCTTTGGTTGCTTTAAATACCTTACACTTCTCTCACAGTGGTCATGTAAGCTAGGTAATATTATTCTCATTTTGGAAAATATATAACTCAAGCTCAGAAAGATCCAATAAGTTCTTTAAGGTCATCCTTATTAAAATGGTAGAGTCAGGATTCAAAGCAAAACTGAGACTCCAAAGCCCCTATGGTCTTTTGGCCTGGTTATGATTGATGATTTTCCCCTTCATGTGAAAAGTCTAAATTCAGATTAGGATAAAGAAAAAAAGTTTGAGAGGGAGGGAGAACATGGAACTAAGAAAGAAATAAAAGGACCATGACCAGATGGGGATTGTGAGCAGGCTAGAGAGGAGCCAACTACTATAAGAGGGGTGGGAGGGCTGTACAGGGTCTGCTTGTCATATTTGCCTAAAGCCGTTCCATCAATGCCCCAGGGAAGAAATTGTGACCTGACACAGTGCGTTTGTTTGTTCCAGACACTGTCCTGTGTACCATTGACATGTCCTCTCTCCCTCTACATTCACTGGCCTAAGGTATTACAACAAAATAAAGGTGGATATAGTCGAAGGGAAATATGCACCAGACACAGGTAAATGGGCAAGGAAGGGTTTATTTTTACTTTTTTAAGATTTATGTTTTACTTAACAAATAATAATCGTATATATTTATGGGATACATTGTGATGGTACATGTGGCTCATGTTATTACATGCGTAGGTTGTGGAGTGATTATGACTATTTCAGTAGAGAAGAGAGACTAAGCACAACTTTGATAAAACAAAAGGTAGGAGGGTTCTTAAACACTGGGATGAGCTAGTAGAAAAGGGCTGGAGGACTTTAGAGGGAAGGTTGGTCAATGTGTTTGTTAATTGATGTTTGTCAAAGGTAGTCTCCTACCTTCCTACAGAGAGCAAGAAATAGGACCCTGCCTTCCTTAATCATCACATTTCAGAAGAATGGCTATCAAGCCCTTGAGAAAGACATTTCTGGGTTATAAAACTGGATAGGGTCTGGGAGAAGATTTAAAATCTCAAAGAGATTTGAACAAAGACAAAGAATTTACAATTGCAAGTTTTATAAAGTAAGTGCTCTAAAAGCAATTTAAAAAATAGGACAGAGTCTATAGTCAAAAAGAAACATGTCTAAAATTTAGTTCAAGCTGAGGAGAATGATACAATGTCTCCCAATGCAACATTTCTTGTCTTCAAGCTTGGAAGGACAGATGATATAAAGGGAAATTCTATTTTAAATAGTTAGGTGGATAAAATAGCTTATTGAGTAAACAATGGTTATCTCTGGGGAACCTGAACATGGGATGAAGAGAGGTAGAAAATAAAATTGCTGAGTTTGTTATAATTGTTGTTAATAAATTAAAACAGGTTACCATTTTAAAATAAGTGCTTGAAACAGATTGGTAAGATAATATAATAATAAAAAGAATAACAACTCTTAGTGGTGTGATTACATGTGTGAGCCAGTGCACCCAGCCATAAATACACAACTTTGTCAAAGGGAAGAGAGAGCTAGCTGCTCCTGCCTCAAGATACGTTAGCCCTCGTGTAATGATCAAAATCCTAGTATGTGCCAACGAGTCTTAGATGTGTCCACAGGAAGGGTTCAGCTATTGGCACATAGTGGGTTCTCAAGATATGGCTATTGGACCTGTCTCATTTCCCTATAGCAATATATACTTGTCAGATAGTTTCCCTAGCCAGTCAGTATATGTTTTCCATCAAACTTCAATCATTCAGTTACATGTGGATGTTTGCAAGTAAGAATTGATGTCATATAAACTAGAATGAAATCTAAATAAGAAATCAAATCTTCCATAAATAAAGTAGCCCAAACATCAAGCTAAAAGGATATTCTTGATTTTACCAATTCCCACCAAGTAAATGTGGGGCTCTGCCATCACACTTGTGAGATTTGGAGTCAGTGAGTCAGGAACCACCATCTAAATCATTAAAAGGAATTGTTATCAGAGAACGTAAGCATGGATATTGATGAATTACAGAAAATGGCACACCAGCTTGGAGACAGTTATCTGAGTTTGTTTGTCACTTGTTTCTTAGTTGGGTTACATATAAGTGTGCCTAGACAAGAACTTCAGTGCAAGCAGTTTATTTGGAATATTAAAGAATCACTGTCAGGAAAATTAGTGAATAAGATAGGGAGTAAAAGATATCTGGAAAAGGATTATTATTTTGGAGTAGAGGTCAAGTAGCAGACACCAAGATGAGGATGCTTGGGAAAGTGATTAATTATAAAATATGTGCAGGAAAAGAACAAGCCAAATCAGCAAAAACAAAACTCCCCTAGGAGGTAGGAAAGTAGGACAAGAGGGAATAAAATCAAGGAAGCATGTGATATTCATCTGTCTACATTTGTCTCCATCCATGTCTGTGCCTGACCTCACACTTTCATGCTTTCTCTCTCTTTATCTTTGTTATTGAACTCCTGTGTTACATTCACTCATTTTTTATATTTATGCCAATATGCACATTCGTGTTGGCAAGATACAAAATAATGTTGAGTCATTAGAATGTTTAGGAAAATTATAAACACCTAAAATAAAATAGCCTATAATTGAGAGGCATCTTTAATTGATTTTGTTTTACTTTAATTTAAAAGTTGTTGTCAAAGTCTGGATTTCTTACACTTTCCATCTTTATAGCTTCCTTATTATGAAAGGTAACAAAAAATATAAGAAGCCTGGAATGACCTGTGGCTTCTGAGCTGTGGGGTTGGGGTGAGAAAGAGAAGGGAAAGATCCTTGAAACAGATAATATCTGCATCTCATTGTGATTTTAACTTATAAAAACCAGAGCATAAGGATCAATTTAAAATTTCTCCTGATAACCACTCTTAAATGTGTCACAACAAAGACCAAGATGCCATCTCAGCCAGACCACCACAGCCAGTTTCTGGGAGGTTTGGAAGCAATGATGGCTTCTTTCATTGCTTTTAGGGCTACTAAATTATTTGACCAGTGTTTAAGGGCCATCATGAATAGATAATTCATATTTTTTAAGCACTAAGATGGCATGCAAAACAGCAATGTGTTTACAATATAAGGAGCATTTTTGAAGTGCTCTAAGTAAGGGAACAACAGAGTCAGGTCTTAGTACCTTCTAGAATCAGAGAAAGTGGTAGTGAGTGCTTTGCCCTGTTTGAATCTGTGAATAGTTTCCCTCTTCCTCTTTCTCTATCTACACATTTCCCCCGGATATATTTTGTGGGGAAATGCCTATACCCGCAGCATAGGCTGCACTTATGCACAATGGCTGAAATTTATGTTAACTGCATTTGAAACCAGTCTCCTTGATTTCCCTGTGATGTCACCTTGGGCAAGATCCTCAGTTTCCCTAAGCCTTAGTTTCCTTTTCCACTGGTTGTTGAGAGATTAAGATAGCAACCATGTAGCACTTAGCACAATGTGCACAACTTGTAAGCACTCAGTAAACACCTGCTGCAGTTACAGCCAGCCTCTGGTGGTCGTCCATGTATAAAGGACTTGGTGCCGATTGAAATCTTGACTCCAAGAGCATCTCCCACTCATATCTCCTTCAGCTATGTGTTTCATTGAATCTCTGTCAAGGTCCAGGACTTCATAAGTTGTCTAAAAAAAATGAGGTGCTTACATTGAGCTTGAGATTCATTGCTAATAGATTTTGTTGGTGTCTGCTCATGTTCACAGAGTTAGATTTTAGGAAAATTGTCTGTGATCTGGGCTAGGACTTATGTTCATGTTCCAGGTAGGTCACCTTCTATCTGAACTGACCTGCTGTGGTAAATTGAAGTAGTGGTCAGAGAAATAAGAGTCTTGAAGAAGTCCCTGAGGTATCTTGTAATGCCCACTGATAGTTTTTTAAAAAAATTCTAAATTCTTTCCCTTTTCTCTGCATTTTCTCAGCCGGTGAATAGACAAGGGGACCAGGGTGACAAGCTGCAAAGCTGGAGGAAATTTAACTGAGCACGTGCAGCCATTAAGACATCCTTCTGTGCGCTAATCAAATCATTCGTTTGGGTAAATGCTGTTACCTTGACAATATTATATTGAAAGATAGCTATTTGAAAAATGAGCACAGTAGAAGGATATGGGCAGTGAAAATGAACTTTAGGTATTACAGAGAAATTAGAGGAGAGAGCAAACATCTCAGCAACTGGGGAACCTATATTAGTATCTGTCAAGAGGCAGTGCTATCCATCTTAGCATATTAAGCAGAAATGTAAATACTGAAACATTCATGAAGGGGAATGAAAGCAGGGAAGCTGAGTTACAATCTAGGGCTCTGACTTGTGTGGACACTATACTGACAGGATAAAGGGAGAAGTGAAAAAGGATACACAGAAGGGCAATTTTGCATGTTCAAGTTTGTTTTCTGTGTTTATAAAATTTCATTTGTATCATGACAATAACAAACAATTCTTTTTATGTAGTCCAGCATGGAACTTTTGAGACCAAGTACAGGCTTGAACACGTATTCCTATGAACAAAACATCCCCAGGAATGTTGCTATAGATATTTATCTGCACATTATTGGGGGTCCTGTTAGTGGTGAGTGGAGTGAGAGGGAAAGAGTGAGAGAGAGAGTCTGAGGAGTTGATGGCTGAAGTCTCCGCAAAGTCCCACAGCCTGGTGATTTTGACTCTCCTCTTGCATGCTTGAAAGCTAGAATTCAGTTAGCACTACACTTCAACAACCTTGCCCTGATTGGAATGAGAGCAGATGAGACACTTCCCCCCAAAAGGTATACCAACAATACCAATATGGGAAGCCTGGTGGGATCCAGTCTACAGGATCTTCAGGAATGAGGATTTCTGTTAATCAGGACCTCTGCGACCCTCAGCACTGTGCCTCTGCTAGGATTAAACTGAAGTGATTTTTTTTCTCCTTCCCATGAAAAGAAACTCATTTGTAGAAACAAAGCTAAAGTGACAGGACAATGCAGAAACATATGAATCCATTGATTAGGTCAAACAGTGATGGCTGTAGGAAACCTTGTTCCTAAAGATGCATAAAGAAAGGTAATAAATTGTGCTCAGATGTGTAAATTGCCTGGAATGCTAAAAATACTAACTGCATTTGCTTAATAACAATTTAAAAGGAGTACAGGCTGCTCTCCACTGATGTACTTTACCTTTCCATTTTATGCATAGGCAATTTAAATTTCCTTCAACAACTTTGATTTAAGGAGAGATTGTTCTCATTATTAAACATGGATTTGAAAAAATGTTAAGATGACACCTTGGATAGTGTCTATAGCAGAGAAGAACTTTTAATAACTTGATAAATTAAAGATCAAAAGGATATTAACAGGTTGAGTTATGAAACTGCCTTTACTTCTGTTGTGAACCATAACTCTTTTAAATTCTATTCCAAATTAAATATGGAAAAAACCCTAAGTTGATTCATGATGAATAAACAAAGTATGAAACAATAACAAAAGTTTAGAAATATAAACACACTTTACTAGTGACACTAGTGTCATTAGTTAAAGCAGACAATCTCCCTAAAATTGTAAGATTAGCCTTGACTGATGAAGGTATGATTATTGAATTTGCTCATTATTTTTTCTTTCAATTTTTATAAAAAATTACTTTTAATTATAGATACATCAGCGTTGCACATATTTATGGGTACATGTGATATGTTGGTATAAGTATACAATATGTAACGATCAATTCAAGGTAATTGGTGTATCCATCACCTCAAACATTTATTATTTCTTTGTGTTAAGGAAATTCCAATTCTATTCAGCTATTTTGAAACATACAATAAATTATTGTTAACTATAGTCACCCTATTGTGCAAACAAACACTAGATCTTATTTCATATTCTTTCTATGGCAATTTTTGTACCCATTAACCATTCCATCTTTATCCTTCCATACCTAATGCCTTGCCAGACCCTTCCCATATTCTGATAGCCATCATTTTACTGTAATCTTCATAAGTTCAATTTTTCTTTTAGCTCCTACATATGAGTGAGAACATGTAATATTTGTCTTTCTGTGCCTGGCTTTCTTCATTTAATGTAATAACCTTGAGTTCCACTCATGTTGTTGCAAATGACAGGATTTTATTCTCTTTATGGCTGAATAGCATTCTATTGTGTATACATACCACATATAAAAACTCGATTCATTCATTGATGGACACTTAGGTTGATTCCATATCTCAGCTATTTTGAATCCTTTTGCAATAAACATGGGAGTACAGACATCTCTTTGGAATACTGATTTCCTCTCTTTTGTAGATATAACCAGCACTGGGATGACTGGATCTTACCATAGTTTTACTTTTAGTTTTTTGAGGGACCTTCAAACTATTATCCATAGAGGTTGTACTAATTTATATTCCTACCAACCATGTACAAGGGTTCCCCATTCTCCATATCCTTGCCAGCATTTGTTATTATATTAGTCAGTTTTCACGCTGCTGATAAAGACATACCTGAGACTGGGTAATTTATAAAGAAAAAGAGGCTTAATGTGCTCACAGTTCCACATGGCTGGGGAGGCCTCACAATCATGGTGGAAGGTGAAAGTCACGTCTTACATGGCAGCAGGCAAGAGAGAAAATGAGAACCAGTTGAAAGGGGTTTCCCCGTACAAAACCATCAGATCTCATGAGACTTACTTATTCACTACCACGAGAACAGTATAGGGGAAACTGCCCCATGATTCAAGTGTCTCCCACTGGGTTCCTCCCACAATGTGGGAATTATGGAAGCTACAATTCAAGATGAGATTTGGGTGGGGACACAGCCAAACCATATCAGTTATTGCTTGTTTTGGATAAAAGCCATTTTAACTGGGGTGAGCTGATATCTTGTTTTTGATATTGTAGTTTTATTTGCATTTCTATGATGATTAGTAATGTTGAGCATCTTTTTACATGTCTGTTGGATATTCGTATTTCTTCTTTTCAGTAATGCCTATTTAGACTATTTTTAAATTGGTATTTTTCTATTGAGTTGTTTGAGCTCTTTAAATATTCTGATTATTAAGCCTTTTTGTCAGATGGATAGTTTGCAAACATTTTCTCTTATTCTGTGGGTTGTCTCTTGACTTTGTTGACTCTTCCCTTTGCTGTGCAGAATCTGTTTAGCTTTATGTGATCCTATTTTTCCATTTTTGCTTTTGCTGCCTGTGTTTTTGAGGTATTGCTCAAAAGTCTCTGCTCAAACCAATGTCCTGGAGTGTGTCTCCCAAAGTTTTCTTGGAACAGTTTCATAGCTTGAGGTCTTAGATTTCAGTCTTAATAAATTTTGATTTGATTCTTGTATATGGTGAGAGATAGGAGACTACTTTCATTTTTCTAAATATGGATATCAGGTTTTCCCAGCATCATACTTGAAGAGACTATCCTTTCACCTGTGTGTGTTCTTGGCACCTTTGTCAAAATGAATTGACTGTAAATATGTGGATTTATTTCTGAGTTCTCTATCTGTTCCATTGGCCTATGTGTCTGTATTTAAGCCAGTATCATGCTGTTTTGTTTACTATAACTTTATAGTATAATTTGAAGTCAGGTAATGTGGTGCCTCCACCTTTATTCTTTTTGTTCACAATTGCTTTGGCTATTCTAGGTCATTTGTGCTTTTATATAAATGTTAGCATCATTTTTTCTTTTCCTTCTTTTTTAAAAAAATGGGTTTTGCCCTATTACTTAGGCTAGATTACAATAAATAACACAATCATAGCTCACTTTAGCCTCAACCTCCTGGGCTCAAGTGATTCTCCTGCCTAAGTCCCCTGAGTACCTAGGACTACAGGTGTGTGTCACTACACCCAGCTAGTACCTAAATTTTTTGTAGAGATGGGGTCTCACTATCTTGCCCAGTCTGTTCTTGAACTCTTGGCCTCAATGATCTTCTTATCTCAGCCTCTGAAAATACTGGGATTACAGGTGTGAGCTATCATGCCTGACAGAGTTATTTTTTTCTATTTCTGTGAAGAATTGGTATTTTGATAAAGATTGAACAAATCTATAGAGTGTTTTGAGTAATATGAATTTTTTTTTTTTTTTGAGACGGAATCTTGCTCTGTCCCCAGGCTGGAGTGCAGTGGTGCGATCTCAGCTCACTGCAACCTCCGCCTCCCGGGTCCAAGCGATTCCGCTGCCTCAGCCTCTCAAGTAGCTGGATTTACAGGCATGTGCCACCACGCCTGGCTAATTTTTTGTATTTTAGTAGAGACTGGGTTTTACCATGCTGGCCAAGATGGTCTCAATCTCCTGACCTCGTTATCCACCTGCCTCAGCCTCCCAAAGTGCTGGAATTACAGCCGTGAGCCACCGCACCTGGCCAATATGAACATTTTAACAATATTTATTCTTCCATCCATAAACAAAAAATATATTTTCAGTTTTTCTATCACCTTTAATTTTTTTTATCAATGTTTGATAGTTTTCATTGTAGAGGTTATTCATTTCCTTGGTTAAGTTTATTTCCAGTTATTTTATTTTATTAGTAGCTATTATAAATGAGATGGCTTTCTCTTGGTTTATTTTCAGATTGCTTGTTGTTGGCATATAGAAATGCTATTGATTTTTGTTTGTTGATTTTTTATGCTGCTACTTTACTAAATTTATGGTTCAATAAATGCCAAAAAACATTCGGTAAAATTCAACATCATTTTATAATAAAAACTATCAACAAATTGGGTGAGTAGAAGCCTCAACATGGTAAAAGCCATATATAACAAATCCAATAGCTGACATCTACTGAATGGGGAAATCTGAAAGCCTTTTTTTTGGTGGAGTCCCTAAACTCTCTAAATATAAGATCATGTCATCTGAAAACAAGGATAATTTGACCACTTCCTTTCCTACTTGGATGCCCTTTATTTCCTTCTCTTATTTAATTTCTCTGGCTAGGATTTCCAGTACTTTGTTGAACAAAAGTGGTAAAGCTGTGCATCCTTATTTTTTTCTAGATCTCAAAGGAAAGGCTTTCAGATCTCTCCATTCAGTATGATGTCAGCTGCTGGGTTTGTTACATATGACTTTAATCATGTTGAGGTATGTTTCTACTTCCCCAGTTTGTTGAGAGTTTTTATCATGAAATGATGTTGAATTTTATCAAATTTTTTTGGCATCTATCGAACTGACCATATGGTTTTTGTACTTCATTCTGTTGACGTGATGTATCACGTTGATTGGTTTGCATACACTGAACCATCCTTGCATCCATGAGATGAGCTCCGGTTGATCATGGTGAATGATTTTTTTTGGTGTGTTGTTAAATTTTGTTAGTCTTTTGTTGAGGATTTTTGCATCTATGTTCATCAGAGGTATTGGCCTGTAGTTTTCTTTTGTGTTTTGTGTCTTTGTATCAGGGTTAGTATCAGGCTTCGTAAAGTGAGTTTGAAAGTACTTCCTCCTCTTCAATTTTCTGGAATAGTTTGAGTATGATTGGTATTAGTTTTTCTTTAAATGTTTGGTAGAATTCAGTAGGGAAGCCATTAGGTCCTTGGCCTTTTTTTTTTTTTTATGAGAGACATTTTATTACTGGTTCTATCTCATTACTTGTTATTGGTTTATTAAAGTTCTGGATTTTTATGGTTTAATCTTTATAGGTTTTGTATATATGAATGTATCCATTACTTCCAGGTTTTCCAATTTATTGGCATATAGTTGCACATAATAATCACTAACGATTTCCAGCATTGGACAGATCATCTAGACAGAAAATCATCAACAAATGTCAGGCTTAATCTTCTCTATAGCCCAAATGGACCTAACAGACATTTATAGAACATTGCATTCAACAGCTACAGAATACACATTCTTCTCCTCAGCAAGTGAAACATTCTCAAGAATAAACCACATATTAACCTACAAAACATGTCTCAAAATTTTTTTAAAATAGAAATCATATCTGTTATCTCATCTGACCACAATGGAATAAAGCTAGAAGTGAATAACCAGAGACACTTTGGACTAGCTTATTGTTTTTTCCTGCTCCAGATATGGGATGAGTCTCTGATAATGGCTGAAATTTGTGATGACTGTGTCACTGGTGTGTGTGCTTGAGAATCATGCTGTTGCTTACCATCTGAGTACACAGGTGCAGGGTCCAGTCAAAGTTCTTTTGTTCTTTCCATATGTTATGGGCTGTGCTTTAGTCTGTGGTCAGAACTACCTGCTTAGGAAACTGGTTGTGGACAACTTTGACCCTAGTTGCTGTTTAAATTAAAGCATTCCTTTAGACTCAGCCCATGTAGCTCTTAATTTAATATGACCCAGGCCAGGTTATTGCTGTGCTTTCCCAGATGTCTTTAGTGATGTCTCTGTATTGGCATGTTTGCATTAAGATACCTTGAATGTATTACTGATATTTTTCCTATCATCACACCATAGCCATTTGGGCATAGATGTAATGAAATGTACAACCTTCGTCCATGAGAGTGCTATGAATTTCACAACTGCCTGTTTTTTTCACTGTTTGTAAAGGGAACTGAGAGCTGAAATTATAACCTAGCCATCACAGGAGTCTCACACTTCATTTGTTCTGGGTTATGATGGGTGATAAATAAATACATATTTCAATTTAATTGTGCAATCAGCCTTGTCTTTGTATATTTTATGTCCTTTTTTTCTTCTTTCTTTTTCCCCTTTGGTCATTGCACAGTTCAGTAGCAACATCCCTTTTCCACACACTCAGTTTTAACAACCAAATAACAAGGCAAATATGGGTGAGTTAGCTGCTGTGTGTTGTCTACTCTGGTAGTTGTTTGAATTCCTTGCTATTTCTGCTATACCGTCAGGCTGTTTCAAAAAGTCACAAGATTACTGAAGGCTCATAACTGTGGCTGAGTGCCAAGGATTCTGGCTATCATTTATTTTCCTTCCAATCATCTTAATTTATTGTGATCTGCTTTTAACATTCACTTTCACCATAAAAACTGCAGACTCCTATGAAGAATGATTTGTTTCCCCACAGTAGCTTTTTGTTCTGGCATTTTTTTTTTGCTTGCTTCTCTCCAAATAACTTAGACCAAAAAAGATTCAAGGTTTTAGAGAGACTTAAACTGTGACATCTGCTAAGGCAGCTGGATTTCCGTAATGGTCTTTAATGCTGACTGTATTAGGTCGTTCTCACATTGCTATAAAGAAATATCTAAGACTGGGCAATTTAGAAAGAAAAGAGTTGTAATTGGCTCACAATTCCTGGCATCTACTCATTCTGGGGAGATTTCAGGAAACTTACAATCATGGTGGAAGGTGAAGAGAAAGCAGCCATGTCACATGGCTGGAGCAGGGGAAAAGGGGAGGGGGTTGCCACATACTTTTAAACAACCAGATCTTGTGAGAACTCACTATGCAGTACCAAGGGGGAATGGTGCTAAATAATTCATGAGAACTCTACCCCCATGACTCAGTCACCTCCCACCAGACCCCTCCTCCAACACTGGGGATTACAATTTGACATGAGATTTGGATGGGGACACAGATCCAAACCATATCATTGGCCATGAGACTGCATCATATTGGGGTACAAATAATATCCAGAGTTAATGGTGCTCATTGGCTAGCATGGGTGCCTTTGTAAGCAACTCATAGCTCATTCTAGAAGTTTCTGCCTCACAGCTCTATCCTGGGACAGTGTGTTCAAATTGAGATGAGACAAAGAATTGCCTGAAATGGGTTCCAGTAGTGTCAAAACCTGATTTACATGTCATTACAAAGCCACTACAAACTTATTTTATTCCACTGCAAATTCTGCTAATTTGAAATGCAGGAATCTTCAGAATAGCAATTCCAGTTAAGGAACACCAATAACTCATTCACCCATAAGAGAACAGAGCACATACCAAGAATTGTGGCAACAGCTTTCCTGATCTAATTGTTCTTAGACAGGTTCATGTGAAGTGAAGTTTCCTCACGTGTTAGTTGTGGTTTTCTCTTCTCCTTTCCCACTGTCCTAATCTTTCACCTCCTTCTGATGTTCTCTGCTATGGCATTTCCTCATCTCACTTAATAAGACATGTTCCCCTTTCTTTTTATTACATTTAGTCACATGCTGTTGCTACTTAGGGTGAAAAGGCTGATTTCTGAAGGGCATCTCAATTTAGTGTTATTAACACCTACAGTCGAGGCTAGAGTTCTGGCTGGATAGTCTCTCAATTTTTCCACATTGAACTCCCTCCCTCTTCACTTAATCACATTACTAACTCTGTGGTCATATAAGTCAGATATAGTCATCAAAGTCCACAACCACAAACTTTCCTGTGATTCTCACATCTAATTGGTTCACATTGCATATTTGCATTTTAAATATCCTTTTCCAAATTAATCTACCCCTTGTACACTGTAGGAGTTACCAATATCTTCGTTTTTTTGCCTGAATTCCCACAAAAGCTTTCCAATAAATTTCCCTGCTTCCAGCCTTGCTCCATTTCCAACCCATCCTTCATGATGACATCAATGTGATTTTGCTGAAATACAAAGATGAATATGTGTATTCCTATTTAGAATCTTTCAGGGGCTTCTTGACTCTCACAGGCTAAAGCTGAAATTCTTTAGAAAGGCTTATGAGACTTCTCATAATACGACACTAGTCTGCTTTTCTAGCCCCATATTCTACTATCTTCTACATAAATTCTTAGTTTTAACTATGCTGAATCACAGACAGATCCTCTAAAGCAGCAAACTTTCAAACAATTTGATGTTACTACTCCTGAAAAGCCTCTCTCTTGCCTCAGTCATATGTCTGACTCCCTGTATTAGTCTGTTCTCATATTGCTATAAAGAACTGAGACTGGATAATTTATAAGAAAAGAGCTTTAATTGACTCACAGTTTTGCATGGCTGGGAAGGACTCAGGAAACTTAAAATCATGGCAGAAGTCACCTCTTCACAGAGCAGCAGGAGAGAAAAGTGTGTGAGTTCAGGAAAAACTACCATTTATAAAACTATCAGATCTTGTGAGAATTCACTCACTATCATGAGAACAACATGGGGAAACCACTTCCACCATCCAATTGCTGCTCTCCCTTTACATGTGGGGATTACAATTCAAGATGAGATTTGGGTGGAGACACAAAGCCTAACCATATTATTCCACCCCTGGCCCCTCCCAAATCTTCTTCCTTTCACATTTCAAAACCAATCATGCCTTCCCAACAGTCCTCCAAATTCTTAATTCATTTCAAAATTCACCCAAAAGTCCAAGTCCAAAGTATCATCTGAGACAAAACATGTCCCTTCTGCCTATGAGCCTGTAAAATCAAAAGCAAGTTAGTTACTTTTAAGATAAGATACAAAGGGGGCACAGGCATTGCTCCCATTCCAAATGGGAGAAATTGGCTAAAATAAAGGGGCTACAGGACCCATACAAGTCCAAATCCAGTGGGGCAGTCATTAAATCTTAAAGCTCCTAAATAATCTCCTTTGACTCCATGTCTCACATCCAGATCACATTGATGCAAGATACGGGCTCCCATGGTCTTGGGCAGCTCTGCCCCTGTGGCTTTTCACGGTACAGCCCCACTCCTGACTGCTTTCATGGGGTAGCATTGAATGTCTCCAGCTTTTCCAGGAACACAGTGCAGGTTGTTGGTAATCTATTATTCTGGGGTCTGGAGGATGGTGGCCCTCTTCTCACAGCTCCACTAGGCAGTGCCCCAGTGGGGACTGTATGGGGGCTACAACCCCACATTTTCCTTCTGCACTGGCCTAGCAGAGATTCTCCATGAAGGTTCCACCCCTGCAGCAGGTTTCGGCTGGTACATCCAGGCATTTCCATACATCTGAAATCTAGGTGGAGGTTCCCAAACCTCAATTCTTGACTTCTGTGTACCTGCAGGCCGTATATCACATAGAAGCTGCCAAGGTTTGGGGCTTGCACCCTCTGAAGCAAAGGCCTGAGCTGTATGTTGGCCCCTTTTTTCTATGGCTGGGATGCAGGGCACCAAGTCTGGAGACTGCACAAAGCAGAAAGGCCCTGGATCTGGCCCACAAAACCATTTTTCCCTCCAAGGCCTTGGGACATATGATGGGAGGGGCTGCTGTGAAGACTTCTAACATGCCTTGGAGACATTTTTTTCCCATTGTCTTGGTAATTAACATTTGGCTCCTGGTTACTCCTGCAAATTCTTGCAGCTGACCTGAATTTCTTCCCAGAAAATGGGTTTTTCTTTTCTATCACATGGTCAGGCTGCAAATTTTCCAGACTTTTATGCTCTGCTTCCCTTTTAAACATAAGTTCCAATTTCAGATCATCTCTCTCAAATTCAGAGTTCCACAGATCTCTAGGGCAGTGGCAAAATGCCTCCAGTCTCTTTGCTGAAGCATAGCAAGAGTGACCTTTGCTCCAGTCCCCAATAAGTTCCTCATCTCCATCTGAGACTCCCTCAGCCTGGGCTTCATTGTCCATATCACTATCAGCATTTTGATGGAAACCATTCAGCAAGTTTCTAGGAACTTCCAAACCTTCCCACATCTTTCTGTATTCTTCTGAGTCTTCCAGACTGTTCCAATCTCTGCCCATTACTCAGTTCCAAAGTTACTTACACATTTTCGGATATCTTTATAGCAGTGCCTCACTACCTGGGTACCAATTTACTGTATTATTCCATTCTCCCACTGCTATAAAGAACTGTTGGAGACTGGATAATTTATAAGAAAAGAGGTATAATTGACTCATAGTTCTACATGGCTGGGGAGGCCTCAGAAAGCACCTCTTTCTGGTGGAAGGCACCTTTTCACAGGGTGACAGGAGAAAGAATTATGTGAGAGTACAGGAAAAAGTATCATTTATAAAACCATGAGATCTGTGAGAGTTCACTCGCTATCATGAGAACAACATGAGGGAAACTGCCCACAAAATCCAATCGCTTCTCTCCCTTGACATGTGGGGATTAAAATTAAAGATAAGATTTGGGTGGGGACACAAGGTCTAACCATATCACCCATGAAACAAGATCAAACACCATATATTTTTGGGAATGCTTTCTCCTTCCTTCCTTATCTAAATATTCAGAAAAGACAGGATTATATATTTTTTTCCAAATGAAGCAAATCAGATAGGAAACCAATGATTTTTTTGAAGAGAAAAGGATAGAATCAGAGGGTTCTAACTCTATCTTAGGATTTTGTTGTGGTGGTTAATTGTTGTTATTTGTTGTGCTTTTTTGTTTTCATTTCATTCATAGATTTTTTTTGTTTTTTTTTTTAATCATTGGCAGTCAGCAAACACCAGGTTTCATATGGAGATGCAGCTAGATAGGAACTGAGCACCAATAAAATGCTTCGTCTTCCACTGGCAAGATTTTGGAGTCTAATAAAAGTCACTTTTCCAAATACAGGAAAATGCTATGAGTATCCTGAATACCTTGAGGTGGGGCAGCTGGGTCAGCACATGGCTGAGGACTGTCAACCACACATCAAATAATGTTCTGGATCTCTCCTAACAGGCATAAAAACAGACTCACAGACAAATGAAACAGAATAGAAAACCCGGAAATAAATCCATGCACCTACAGTGAACTCATATTCAACAAAGGCTCCAAGAACATACACTGGAAAAAGACAGTCTCTTCAATAAATGGTGCTGGGAAAACCCAATATCCATATGCAGAAAAATAAAACTAGACCCCTGTCTCTTACCGTATACAAAAATCAAATAAAAATGCATCAAAGACTTAAATCTAAGTCCTTAAACTCTGAAATCACCAGAAGAAAACATAGGAAAAAATCTCCTGGACATCGTTCTGGGCAAAAATTTCTCTAGCAATACACCACAAGCACAGTCAACCAAAGCAAAAATAGACAAATGGGATCATATCAGGTTCTGCACAACAAAGGAAACAATCAACAAAGTGAAGAGATGGCCCACAGAATGGGAGAAAATATTCGTAAACTAACCATCTGACAAAGGATTGATAATCAGATATGGAAACAGCTGAAACAACTACAGAAAAAAAAACTAACAATTGGATCAAAAAATGAGCAAAGGATTTGAATAGACATTTCTGAATAAAAGACATACAAAGGTCGAACTGGCATATGAAAACATGCTGAAAATCACTGATCATCAAATAAATGCAAATCAAAATTACAATGAGATATTATCTCACCCCAATTAAAATGACTTACATTTAAAAGACAGGAATAACAAATGTTGGTGATGTGGAGAAAAGGCAATCCTTTACGCTGCTGGTGGAAATGTAAATTAGTACCACCACTATGAAAACAGTTTGAAGTCTCCTCTAAACACTAAAAATATAGCTATCGTAAGATCCAGCAATCCCACTGCTGGGCATATACCCAAAAGAAAGGAAATGAATATGCAGAACAGACTCCTGCACTCCCATGTTTTTTGAAGCACTATTCATGATAGTCAAGAATTGGAAGCAATCTTAGTGTCCTTCAACCGAAGAATGGATTTTTTAAAAATGTGGTACATATACACAGTGGAATACAATTCAGCCATAAAAGAAGAATGAGATCCTTTCATTTGCAATGACATGGATGAAACTGGAGATCATTAAGTTATTTTAAATAAGTCAGGCGCAGAAAGACAAATATCATATGTTCTCACTTATTTTGGGGATCTATAACTCAAAACAATTGAACTAATGGACATAGAGCATAAAAGGATGGCTACCAGAGGCAGGGAAGGGTATTGGGGGGCTGGGAGGGAGGTAGGAAAGGTTAATAGGTACAAAAAATAGGTAGAATGAATAAGACCTACTGTTAGCATTGGTGAATAGCCAGAAATGAGCAAGCAAGTGAGCCTGCGAAAAGAAGACTTGGAGACACTGCCCACTGATAGTCAGTGCTGCCCATTGATGGTCAGCAAAAAATACATTGGCTTCATTGACTGCTTCTAGCCTTATAGTTGGGCTCCTCTGGCCCTAAAGGAGACCTATCAGGCCCCATCCAGAGATAACGATGGTAGGGACTTTCCCTGCTGCCAAGCATGCACACTTCTCTAATAACTCACCCCAGAGTAGCCTTTTGCTTGTTATAATAGTAAAACACACACTCCAGGGTGAAGATTTTAAATACTAGTGATACATGTCATATGTGTACTAGCATGTACAACCACAGAGCCTGCACATCCAAGGGTACCACCTAAAACATGATTGCACAGAACACTGTCATGCCCCTTCATGAATAATCATGTAAGATTCTAATAAAGAGATTCTCCCAGGGCTGGCTGCTGCTAGCTCATTCTTTTCCACCAGCCCACTCTGACTCATTTTCCAAGTGTACTGTCTCTTTAAATAAACACTACTACTGCTATTTTTCTAGCCACACCAACCAGGAGCTGTTTTCCAGCCAAGCTGGCTGCTCCTCTCTTGGAATGTACTGTATCTTCCTTCAATCAACTCTGCTACTTAACCCTTGCTGTGCATCTCTTGACTGAAATCTTTATTTCAAGAAGACAAAAACCAAGGATGCTCACAGTGCTCAGTAACACTAGTATTTGATAGCACAACAGGGTGACTATGGTCAATAATGACTTAACTGTACATTTAAAGATAAGTAAAAGAGGATAATTGTGTGTAACACAAAGGATAAATGCCTGAGGGGGTGGATACCCCATTCTCCAGGATGTGATGACTGTATATTGGATGCATGTATCAAGACATTTCATGTATCCCATAAACATATATAACTACAATGTACCCACAAAATTTAAAAATCAAAACATTCAAAAATAATTGGAGGCTTCTTTGGTAAATGACCTTGGATGTGGTCTGTTTCTACTTTCCCTAAGCCTGAGCACCTTAAGGGGGATTTGCATGGTTCTGAGCTGAGACTGGGAACATTGCTGGGTATCAACCCTGGGTGTGGCCAGTAGAATGAATGTCCTTCCCCCTCTCTTTCCCAAAGATGTTTTTCCTTTGATGACTCTGGTATTTTTTCTCGGTCTTATGGTTAGGTTGCAGAGAGGGAACACTCTCTTGATGCTCCTGAGAGAAGGCTTTTAGAACTATCTTTTAAACTTTTAGAACTCAGCAGTTAAAGCTGTAATCCATCCTCTTTCACTCATTTCTCTGGGTTTGACTTCATTATATCATCAGTATGATTCTTCTTCACTGATAGAGATAATCTTTAAAAAATACAGCTCTGCTTACTTTCAGAGATTACGTGATAACTAGTTTCTATAATATGTCTAAATATCTCTGCATAATAGACAATTGCTAAATCTATTTTAAGGGTTTCAGTGAGTATTAAATGTCTTACTACAATAAAATTTAAAAAACAGTAACCTAGATCATAGGTAACTATAAAATTTTAAGTTTTATTGTCATTACTAACATTGCTAGTAGGACTGTTACAAAGCCTTTACACATACAAGTGATATTACTATTACAAACATTGCAGGACTTTCCACTGAAAGTACTCTTATTTTCTGAGTGGGCTTGGTTAAATCACTTATTTATTTTTTTGATTCAGTTATTCTGTTACTGAATAAAAATAAGAAGGTAACAATGCTTATTAAGATCATTAACAGTACTTATTAATGTCATTAATCCTCACTCACAGTGTCTTTATTAACATTCAGAAAAATGAACTTTATTATTATTACCAACACCTCTCCCCTTATCAACTAGAGAGAGGGTGGAAGAGACACAGAGAAAAGGGCACTGAGAGGGGTATTGAAAGCTGAAAAAGAACACGATCCTTATACCCTTAATCCCTATACCATACTTTTCACCACTCTTAGATGGCAGGGAATCACACTGCTAAGTGTACGAAATTGTTAAATGAGAAAAAATGAAGCAGATAGAATAGTCGGGCAAAGAATCAATCACTGCATAAAAAACTAACAAGCAAACACTGTGTCTTCAGCTAGTGATAAGAACTATAAAGGAAGAGGAAGTTGTACTGGGGGAGGAAGTGACAGTACTTGAAGAGGAATGCCATTTTTCATAGGGAGGTGGGGGAAGGTCCCCTGCACAGGGCACACGGAAGCTGAAACATAATGCAGTGAAAGAGTACATCATGTGAAAATGTGGGGGTGGATAAGAAGGGATAAAGATAGGCCTTGGCATCAAAAAATTGGAAAACTACTAAACAAACTCACTTTGCAGCTGTGATAACTTTTACTGTGTTGAGAACCAATTACATTTTAAAAGCATCTAGAGAAATGTTAACTTTAAAAAAAAATAAAATTCTCTTAACATAATCTGAAATCCAAACTAAAAATTGGGAACAAACAAAAATTAAAGGGATGAAGCAAAATGTGGCTGTGTTTTCAAAGAATATATGACTTCAATCCCCTTTCCTCCTTCCATTTCATGCTCCCTAAAAAGAAATTATTAATTGCCACCAACATCTCCCTGGTAAGAGAGTCTTCTACACTCTAGAATTAATGTTACAAAGTTATACTTCACAATTATTTAACACTAGAATTTTAAAATAAACTATTATGTAGTCCAACTTCCACATTTTACAAAGGAAGAAACTGAGGCCCAAAGAGAGCCATTTATGTTTTCACAGCAGTATGTCCAATCAGCAGCAATAGGTCCACACAAGTTTTCCTAGATCCTCAACTCCAAGCTGCTTTCTAATTTTTCTTTGTAGGAAATGAGCTTTTAAGTAGTTTACCCACTTGAAAAATCAGGAAAAATACCTGAAAGAGATCTCAATGGCCAAAGCCAGAATAATTTAAACAACAAAATAAATAATGACGGCGTTGGATAAAAACCAGAAGAATAAAATAAATATCATGAAACCCTTACTATATAAGTAAATGAATCAGTGAATAGGAGATAAGAAATAACTTATTCTTGCAGAGAAATTTAATTAATACATGTGGAACAAAAGAAGGAAATAGACAAATTATCATTAGAAAAAGACAGTAATAATTGCTTTAGGCAACATCTACCAATAATTACAAAATTCAGCTGACTAAAGTTTAAGAAGAAACAGGATATTTGCATGATCTCAAAGTATTGCCCTCTGCAATAAATATTTACTAATAAGAAAGGGAAAGACACTAATTTTATAGTGAAGACTACGTAGCCAAGTAATCAGGGTGACAGCTCCAGCAATAAGACACATATACATAATGTCAATATGTGCCTGATATAATGCACTAAAAGAAGCACATCACCTCTATGGTATTCTGCCCTAAGATGAGTATCATCAATCTAATCATGAGAAAACCTCAGACCAACCCAATTTGAAGGACATACCACAAAATATCTGACTTTAATAATCTCAAAATTATGAAAAACAAGGAAAGACTGAGAAATTGTCATAGGTTGGAAACTAAGGGAATATGCCAGCTAAATGCAAGGTGGAGTCTTTGATTAGATTGATTATATTTTGAAACGGAGAAAAATCATTTTGGTGAAAAACTAGTTAATTCCAGTTTTATAGCTTTATAGAATTCTAGTCTATGGCTTAGTTAATAGTATTACACTAGTGTCAATTTCTTAGTTTAGATAACTGTACTCTGGTTATGTAAGAAAGTAACATTAGGAGAAGCTGGACAACATATACAGAAACTCTAGGAACTATCTGTGCATCTCTTTATATTCTAAAGTGATCTCAAAATGAAAAAAATCAATTATTAAATATGTAAGTAATAAAACTATTATGAGAAATGGCCTATCCTTTATTAAAGTTAAGGGGATAGCTTGTGTGCAATAAATGGCATGCCAAGAAGAATAAAAAATGATAGAAGAGAAAGGAAAAATAAACACCAAATAGATTCCAAATTGGAAACTGAGGATAGCATTCCATGAAAATGTGATGTGTACTCCGGCTGCATGACCTCTAATGGTTGTTCTTTTACCCCAACTCATCAATGCATGTTAGAGAACAGTGGTTAACATCAGGGGTTATAGCAGTTATTCCATTGTGGATTTAATCCTGGCTCCTTGTTTTACTAACTGTGTCAACTTAGGCAAGTGACAGTTTCCTTGGGAATAAAATGGGAAATTGGATGAGTGAGGATGAAATGCATCCAGCATTGTGTCAGAAAGAGAAAACTCAACATATGGTAGCACTTACAATAAATACGCACTTCTCTGGATTTCTTGGTCTTAATTACCTCCTTTGGGCACTTAGAATGCTTCTAAGTGGATACTGGACAGCCCCACCAATAGGAGAAAGGGCCCATTTGGGTGGTAGAAACACAAGTCCAGCAATGTGCCATGAAGTCACGGAAATTCAGAGGCTCCCAAATGGGAGCAGGTGCTAGTTAGTTCTTTCTGTTTTTATTTCTCATTGGAGTCTTGGCTTACTCTAATCAACAGAAAATGCATTTTGCTATATAACTAATAATCTGATTATTAGATGACCCACTCATACATGTATTCAGTGATTGTTTTTTAGGAGTCTACTATGTGCCAGGCACTGTTTTAGCTTCTCATAATTGAGCCTTAGGTAATACAGAGAAGATGGCTTTTCTTAGGGTTTTATGGTCTAGATTGTGTATGTATGCGTTTTGGGGCATGGTGTTAAATAGCAATATTAACATCTCATTTAGCAAGACAATTTGAGATATTATTATTTTAATCAAGTTTAATACAGTTGACAGAGAGGGGCTGTGTGTTAGGGATGTTTGGTTGGGTGATCAGGGAAAGCTCTCTAAAGAGGGAATATTTGAGATGAGACCTGATTGACATAAGAGACTCTGCCATGGGAAGATCAGGAGAAATATATTTGGGAAAATGTGAAAAGCAGGTGAAAAAGTCCTTAAATGTGAGTGAAGTTGGAGACATGCAGTTTGACCATTGAATAAAATAGGTTAGTGGCTTGCAAAATATAATATTAAAACGCTATCTCTTTTCTGATATATATTTTAATGTTTATTACATACTTAGATGTTCAAGAATTATCCAGAAAAAAAAATTGAGTTCGTCATGTGAATGACCCCTGAGATCCTTAAGATCAAACCTGAGAGGGGAGAGGTGTACTGTGTATGAGTTTAGATTCAGACATGGTACATACACTATCAATATAGAGATAGAAATTTGGATTACATACTGAATTTATACGTGGACTAGGTTGCCATCTCTTAATGGTGCACCATCTGAGATATTATCAATTGCATGGAAAAGTCATTTCGATCTTGGCAATGAGCAGTTATGCCTGTACATTGCTGGTATTTCTCCTCCTTTCAATCGATATTAATGTTTCAGCAGGGCAACCAACCCACCTCTTCTCTCCCTGCTGTCATCAATATGATGAGCTTGCAGAGTTCTAAGTTAGAACAAAAATCTGATTGCTTTTGTAGCCTTTTCTATCTCTGAAGTTTTTGCTCTGTGAAGTGAGACATTGAAGGAATGGGAGGAGACTTGGGGAGGAAAACGGAGGAAAGAAAGAAGTTTAATTTTACTTCTTAAGAGCTAAAGGTATTTGGGCTGCCTGAAATTATAGTAAATTTTTCATCAACTATCTTCTTCTGATCTATTAAATACCTCAGCAAGAAACCAGATGTTGACTAGGAAATGGGCTCTGTGCACAGAAAGACAGATGCTGGGGCTGGGAAGAGGGACCCTTAGGCCATAGTGCTTAGTCCCTGGTGACAGCCAATCACAGGGCTCCTGGGCTGTAAGTTGGCTGGTCTACTGCCTGCTGAGATAGAAAGCAATGCCCAGCTAGAAGAAAATATGGCCTTAGATAAAAGAGAGTTCTGATACCTGATAGGAAAAATAAAGAATACTTTGATCCAGCAGAATCATGGTACTTGTCAGTATCAACTTAAAGCAAGGTACAAATAATTTTAGAAACACCATAATTGTCATGCATTACACTTATGCTCAAATCAAATAAAGGCATAATAATAAAATTAAAGATCAATACATTCACTAACATATATGCAAAAAGATTTTTAAATGATATATTAGTAAATCATATTAAGAATCAGATAAAAATATATCATAATCAGTTGAAGTATATCCCATGACTGCAAACTTAGTTTAAAAATTGAAAATTAATTAATACAATTCACCACAGTAACAAATGACAACAATGAACATATGATACACTCAATAAATTCAAAAGTAGTATTTGGCAATATTCAACACCCATTGATAATAAAAAATCTCTGCATACTAAGAATTGAAGAAACTTTCTGAATCTAATAAAGAGCATTTATTAAAACATCTGCAGCTAGCATCATACTTAATAATGAAAGGTAAAGTGCTCTCCTACCAGGGTTGAAAGCAAGACAAGAATGCTTGTTCTTACCATTCCTATTCAATATTTTGTTGAAGATATACTAAGTGCAATAAGGCCAGGAAAGAAATAAAAAGCACTACATTCAAAATAAAAGAAGTTAAGCCTACGTTTATTCTCAGATGACATAATTGTTCATGCAGAAAATCCTATGAAATCTCCAAATCAGCTGCTTGGAATAGTATGTTAATTCATCAAAGTCACAGAATAGAAGATCAATAATTAAAAAACAATTGTATCTTTCATATGAAAAATGAGTAATGGGAAAATATTTTTCAAATTTTTCAAATACCACTTACAATATTTCACAAATAGAAACTTCTTAGGTATAAGTCTAACAAAACTTGTGTAGAATCTGTATCCTGAAAATCATAAAACATGAATCAAAAAAATCAGAGAACCAACTAAAATGGAATGTAATAGTGAATAATTCTCAGACAAATAGTGAATATTTATGTAAAAGAATGTGTGTGTGTGTGTGTATGTACATATAAACGAAGAGAAACAATTACTATAAAGCATTGGCTCAATTGGCTTACATGATTGTGGAAGCTGACAAGTCCAAAGATCTACAGTTGGCAGTCTGGAGACCCGGGAGCTGAGGGTATAGTTCTAGCCTGAATTCAAAAGCCTGAGAATGAGGAGAGCTAAGGATGTAGTATCAATCCAAACGCCAGCAGGATCAAGATCCAGGAAAATTCCATATTTCCATATAAGTCCAAAGGCAGGAAAAATCTGATGTCTCAGCTTGAAGGCAATCAAACACAAGTTCTCTCTTGCTCAGCCTTTTTGTTCTATGTAGGTTTTTAACTGATTGCATAACGGAAGACACTGTAGAGAGGACAACTTGCTTTATTCGGTCTATCAATTCAAATATTAATTTCATGCAGAAACATTTTCCCAGACACACCTGAAATAATATTTGACCAAATATCTAAGCACCGCATGGTCTGGTCGAATTGACATAAAATTAACCATCACAGGGAGAGATATACCATGACATGAACAGAAAAACTTAACATTGTTAAAGTGTCAATTTTCCCCAACACAATCACAAAGTCCCAGTAGTCATTGTGTAGCACTGACAAGCTCATTCAAAATTTATATGGAAATACAAAAGGTTATTATAATAAAATTCTTCTGAAAAAGAACAAAGTTGAAGGACTTTCAGTATTTGATTTCAAAGCTATAAAGCTATAGTAATCAGTGCTATGTGGTATTGGTATAATGATATATATATATATATATATATATATATATATATAATATAACAGAATATACAATTCACCCTTGAGCAATGTAAGGGTTGGGGTGCTGATCTCCGTGCAGTCAAAATCCACAAACAACTTCTGACTCCCCCAAAAATTAACTACCAGTAGACTACTGTTGACTGGAAACCTTACTGATAACATAGTTCATTAACATATGTTTTATATGTATTAGGTACTGTAATATTATAATAAAGTAAGCTAGAGAAAAGAAAATATTTTTGAGAAAATAACAATGAAAAGAAAATGTATCTCCTATTCATTAAGTAGAAGTGGATCATCATAAAGATTTTCATTCTTCACGTTAAGAAGTCTGAGGAGGAGAAGGGTGGGGGGATGGAAAGAGTTGCAGGAGAGGTTTATTGAAAAAAGTCCACATTTAAGTGGACCCTTGAAGTTCAAACCCACATTGTTTAAGGGTAAACTGTATACTCAAAAATAGACCAATATATACATATGTACATATGTATATATACATAGACCAATATATACACATACATATATATATACACCAATATATACATATATAGGTATCTGTATCTATAGCCCTTATAGGAAATATGCTAAACAATGGGGGTAAAGGATAGGCTTTTAAATGAATTGTGCTAGAACAAATGGATATACATATTTTTTTAAGTGAAAAAGAAACCTTAATGATTAGCTCACACTAAATTAAAAAAACAAACTCAAAATAGATCATAGATTGAAATTTAAGAGCTAAATCTATAAAACTTCTAGAAGAAAACAACAGGAGAAAGTCTTAGTGACCATGTTTTAGGCAAAGGTTTAAAAAGGTTATGTGTACTTCATAAAATAAATGTTTGTAAACTACTTCAAAAAATGAAAAAGAAAGCCATAGAATGGGAAAAATTATTCAGGAAACACTCACTTGATAAAGAACTAGTATTCATATATATGATGAACTCTTACAGCTCAATAAATAGAAAACATCAATTTATAAATGGACAAATACTATTAAACTATTTGAAAATATTTGGAAAATAATTGCATAACAAGATACTCAATATCATTAGTCATTATAGAAATACAAATGAAAACCACAATGAGTTACTTGTACATACCCACTAGAATGTCTACTTTAAAAAAAAAACAATTATAGGCCGGGCGCTTTGGCTCACGCCTGTAATCCCAACACTTTGGGAGGCCGAGGCGGGTGGATCACGAGGTCAGGGGATCGAGACCATCCTGGCTAACACGGTGAAACCCTGTCTCTACTAAAAATACAAAAAGTTAGCCAGGCGTGGTGGCGGGCTCCTGTAAATCCAGTGAAGTGCTATGCAGCTTTATAAAATAGAAGGAAGCTCTCCATAAACTAACGAGGAGTTACTTCCTGGATGTATATCTGATTACAAAAGCAAAGTGCAAAGGACAACTATATATGTTACCTTTTGTGTAAAATATATGGGGAAAAATGTGTCTACTCATTTTTCCAGCTACTCGGGAGGCTGAGGCAGGAGAATGGCGTGAACCTGGGAGATGGAGTTCGCAGTGAGCCAAGATTGCGCCACTGCACTCCAGCCTGGGTGACAGAGTGAGATTCCATCTCGAAAAAAAAAAAATTATAATATCAAGTGTTGATGAAGATGTGTAGCAAATGAAACTCTCCGACTTTGATGGTAGAAATGCAAAATGACACAGCCACTTTGGAAAGCTTTTTAGCAGTTTCCTACAAAACTTAACATTCACTAATTCTGTGACATGGTAATTTCAGTCCTAAGTATTTTCCAAAGACAGATAAAAGCATACATTCAAAAGTGATATGAGAATATTCATAGCAGATATTTGCAATAGCTAAAAGCTAGAAATGTCACAAATGTTCATCAGCTGGTAAATAGATAAACACATTGTGGTATATTTATCCAATGGATTTCAACTGAGCATAAAGGGAATAAAACCACAGTGCAATAGTACAGAGGAATCCTAAAAGCTTTTTCCTAATGAAAGAAGGGATATACAAAAGAATGAATTACGTATGAGTACGATTTAATTTATACCAAATTCTACAAAAGAAAATAATAAAATGACAGCAATAAGATTTCTAGTCCCTAAGGACTGGATACAGAAATGTTGAATTGACTACCAAGAGGCATGAGGAAATTTATTTAGGAGATTTGAATATTCAATACAGTGATTATGATTATGCTTACACAAATATATACATATATAAAGACTCATCAAATTTTACCTTAAAATTGATCAGTTTTAACGTATAAAATTATGACATCTTAAAAATATTGTAAAAAGATGAAATAGGGTATGTGTGAAAGGAAGAGGCTGATAAAGGCTAATGTTTAGGAAAAAGTAAATAGTTGTGGGAATGATTTGATCAATATTAGATAGCCTTACCACATTTCTTCTTCACTTGCTAGTTCTTGTCTGAATTCAACGACTAAAATGCATTGCTTTATTAATAAAACTATAAAACCTGTTTTAGTCCATTAGTTTGGATATTATTGACATATATACATATTTGTATCAATTACCTATTTATCTAGATACAGAGAGAGATAACGATACCTTCTGTTGTTCTATTGGCCAAACTATAGGAAGAAGAGGATTCTCATACCTTATCGATTTCTGGTGGGAAGATGCATTTATACAATACTTTGAGAGGGAAATTTGGCAATATCATACAAAGCTACATACACATTTACCTTTTTCCCTACTGATTCCACTCCTAGGAATTTACCAAGAAAACACATTCTACACATGTACACACAAACACACAATTATTCAGTGCACCATGGCTTGTAAATAGTGGCAAAAAATTAAAACATTAAAATGTTATATATAGTGGTGTAGTTCAATAAACTATAATAAATAAATCCAGTGAAGTACTATGCAGCTTTATAAAAAAGAGGGAAGCTCTCCATAAACTAACAAGGAGTTACTTCCTGGATGTATATCTGATTGCAAAAGCAAAGTGCAAAGGACAACTATATATGTTACCTTTTGTGTAAAATATACGGGGGAAAAATGTGTCTACTCATTTGTGCACAGAGAAAGGACACATTACAAAGTTATGAGATGGACTACCTCCAGGGCATGTATGGAAACTGGATGGAAAGGACTTGGAGATGGAAAGGAAGTGGGATGAATGGAGGGACAGGATTGAGATGGACAGGATTGAGACATAACCCTTCTTCTAAGTGCATCATTTAAAACACAGCTTTGGCTTTTAGAATCATGCTCTATTTTAAAAAGTAAATAATAAAATCAGCAAGGATTTGGGAGAAATGGGATAGGAATAGAAATACATGAATCTAACTGTATTTCAAATTCATTATATAAAGAAGTTTTAATTTTTGGACACTGTGTTTTGACTGTATATCCTCAGACTGAAGACAAAAAATGTTTTTAAAATAATGGCTTTATTAGTCAGCCTGTTTTCCACAATGTTATGGGTCAGACATTCCTCAATGACTCGTATATTTCAGAGCTGAGCACATAAATGAATGTATTGTGAATGACAGCTAGGTTCCTCTCTGTCAGAGAAGAAAGTTCAAGTTGTAGAAAACCAGAAGCTGAAATAAATGCTTTAGTGTTGGAACGAAATTGCAGGTATTAGTGTGAATAATTTTTTAAATATCTAGATATAGATATGAATATATGCATGAATATATATTTGAGTTTAAATTTATGAATAAGGAAGCACACAAAAATGAATATTATTGGTACATATATATCTTATCTCATTTAATGCTTTTCAGTTCTTCTAAAAACTATTATACAAACCACAAATATTTAAAATAAAATTTCTAACATCTCTCTGTTCCTCCACTCATTTCCTTCTGCCAAGTTTTTTGTTTCATTGTTCCCTTGAGTCCTCCTTAATTTATCTCAGTTGCAAATTTGACAGTTCTTACAGCAGCCTTAGCATTCTGAAGACACACAGTACAAATTTATAAGTTCATAGTAAACACACAGTTAAGGCAAAGTGATAAGAGGAGACTTTCAGCAAATAAATTGTCTCCACGTGACCCTAATTAATAGGTTTCTTAATGCTATATGGATGTGGGACAGGAGGAGGGACGAGAAGGGGAGAGACAAAAATGATGATAAAGTATTTCGTGGATCATATGGTGCACAACAAAAGGGCAGCTGTGTGCTGAGGATGTGCATGGGCTATGGAGTGCTATGGCTTGCTCCCTTGATGAAGCTGTATTATTTTTTATTCTGAAGGTCAAATGCAAAATTATAATTATCTAAGAATGGTTTTCTCATTTTTTATTCTAATAATGCTTTACAACTCTACATGTGCATCAACCGTTTAGCAAAATACCAACATAGGGTTCAGAGGTTGTAATTTGAAAAAGCAATAACAAAGATCTGCTGTAACTTGTAAAATATTCAATAAGGGTTTTGAATAAGATTGAAAAAATTGAAGGAAAATATGTGTTCCCAGCAGGCAAAATATTACTGCCATTTTTAATAATAGTGAAACATAAGACTTAGGTAAGGCAAAACAAAAATCCATTTTGCATGTCAAAGACTTGTTTGCAACAAATCTGTTTAGATTACTTTGTTGGATTTTGTGACTCTAATGGAGTAAGTTCAAGGTTAAGAAAACTAAAATAAATATCTAAATGACTGTGGGGAAGCTCACTTTCCCAGAAAGATTCTGAAAGTTGAGACATCTTTATGCAGGACACAATGTCTCCACCTTGGCTTCATGAATGCAGTTTTGTTTCCCTTTCAAGACAAAAAGGAAAACAAAATATCTGCTAACATGCCTTTATATATCCTATGGTTCTCCTGGCTGCACATAAATTTAAGGAGTTAGACTGTTTCTTATTGTATCTGGAAATATTTTTCTGCTTGTCACATTTTTCAACTTTCCTTAAGAAAGCAATTCAAGTACCCTAAACTTTAAATATATGGTAGTTTACTAGCACACTATTAAATCCTTCTACTACAGGGAGAGGTAAGGAGAAGATCAGCATTTTACGGGCTCCCAAAATGAGGGATCGTAGTTGAAGAAACACATTGATGGAGCTTCAGTTTGCCTGCAATAAGGCAATTAAAATATATTTAAAATTCTTAAAGTGTAAATTAAAGATTAATCATCTTCATATATTTATGACTACTTTGTATCAGTTACCACTCAAGTGCCTTTAGATGACAGATAATTGATATGAGAGAAAAGTATCTTCCACTGGCTTTCATCTTTCAATTAGTTCCAGAGTCTTTTTTACTTAAGGAAAATCTTTGAAAGAATGTGATTAATGCTTAAAACATTATTTCCACTTAATAAGAAATGATGAGGTCCTTTGAGAAGACAATTCAGTTGGTTATAATACCCTGAACAAAAGAAAACTGAGTTTTCAAGATCTGATATCAACAAGTAGTTTCCCAAAATTGATCCTGAATTCCATGCAAGCAACCATGTTGATTTGCCATTATGTGTTGTCATTGACTCAGACTGATTCAGGTTAATGTCCAAGACTGCTGGCCTCATGGATAGAAATTAGTCTTGTTTAAATACACAGCTTTAGGATTTCAGCATGGATTTTTATCGTTTGATGACTGAATTTGTTTAAAATGGGGGTACCATTGTCAATTTCCTGATTGTGAAGTTAGGTGAAGTTTCTATTAATATTTCATTGGATGTAGGCATGGCTTTTCTTCCTGGCTCCCTGTGGCTCTCATGGGCCTCTGCTGGGCATTTTTCTAGTCCCCATCTCTTCTTTTCTGCCTGGGTTTCAGTTCTGGCTTTGCTTTCCACTTGTTGTCTCAAGAAAATTATCTAACCTCTCCTACTTACATAAAGGGATAGAAATTCCTGCCCTCAGATTTGTAATAATTAAGTGAAGTATGTATGCCTAGTGCTTAGCAGAGAGCTGGGTGCATAGAAACCTTTCAAAACATGTTAGCTCTCATCCCAGTTGGTGTCATTATTAACAAGCAGAAACCATTTCCTTAAAACCTTGCTACCTCAAAGTGGGAGCTATGCATCAGCAGGTAATCTAATCTGAACAACATATTACTCTCTTCAGGGGATGAAATGCTCTAATGATGGTACATCTAGTCTTTTACATTTATTTATTAGATATTGGCAAATTACAATTGTATATAAGTTTGTATATTTATAGGGTTATTCTGAAAAATAAGATCTTTTAAGAGTTTTTTGTAGTGTTTGCTTCTGTGTGATGGAATTGTACTGGAATGTTGTGATATAGGAAAGCAGCATTTGTTGCTAAAACTGTGTTACAATAGCCATATAAAATGCAAAACCTTTGGCTATGGTATAAGATAAATTTACTAAATAGTGTTCATGGGAGATGGGGGAGCAGGGAAGAAAAAAGAAAAAAACACATAGTCCTTAGTTCATCCTAAATGTCTCCCCATTGCAGAGGACTTCCATTAAAAAAATTCTTATAGAGTTCTAATGGAATTATCTTTTAGAGGTTTTTACAAAGTAATGTTTAAGTCTTAGAGCCAAATTAGCTTTAGTATCAGTTTTGGTCACTAGACTCTTTTTTAAGGGAAATTTATTATAGTAAACATAAAATATTTATTTTTTGAAAGTACTGAGAAAATGGCTAAAAATTAAAGGTTTCCTCTGAAGCCTGAACGTCAGGAATAATATTGTGGTTCAAATATCTCTATCTGACCTCCTTGCAACTCATATCCCCCCAAGCATTTACTATATTGTATAAACAAATGTTAAGAATGCTAGAGAAATTCAGGTTTTCAAACTTCATAGTTTTAAAAAGAAAGTGGCATAAGATGATGAGCAGCCAAATCTAGTAAGTAATTAAGAGTAAATGCTGTCAATTATTTTCAGAGAAAATGAGATGTTTAAGATAAAAGTGCACTTTGAGAATGAGGACTTTGCCTAGAATGACTGATAAGTTATGAACCATTGTAAAGAAAAGAATGTCCTGGTTTAATATATTTAATAAATTGGAAAATCCATGTATTCATCAAATAGTTACTCTTTACTGATTGTGTGCCAGGTGGGAGTGTGCTGGAAAATGAGGCAACTAAGGCAGAGCTTCTGCTTCCCTAGAGTTTACATTTTAATTAGAGGTGGAAACAGGTGGGAGCTGAAGGAATACAGAGAAGAAGTAAGGAAGTTGATGGACACGGGGATTCCAAATAGTGAAACAGGCAGTGACTTAAACAAGGTCATGTGAGAAAGAGTATGGCTGGGACGCTGTCTTAGTTCTGGTGGTCAGGGAAGGCCTGTCTGAAAAGGTAACAGAATGCACGTACTTTGCTTGACAAATGATGACTGATGGCCTTGGCATTGCCAACCTCTCCCTACCTTGCAGAGCTGACGATTCACCATGAGCAGTGACTCATGAAAAAACAGTCATATCAAAACATGGAGCAATCTGTTAATATAGAAAGAGGAAAAGATAGAAGAACTGAATGGATTGAGAACCTGTAAGCGTACTCAATAAGAAGAGGGTGAAGTCAGGAATTCAAAATAGTTACAGGAGGAAGAAGAATAGAAGCCAACAAACATTCTCCGTCCCAGTGGGCATATTTGAAGGTTTCCATGTGTGTGCTGACTTTGCTGGAGAGGGGGTAGGTCACATGGTGTTGTGCTTTCTGGCACCTGACACTAGGAAGCCACACTAACCTCAAGTGTAGCCAACAGTAAGAAAGAGAGAGTGAATTGCTGAGAGTGTTTCTCTGATACCTCAAAATTTAGCATCTCCATAACAGTCTCAAGAATACTGGGAGGCCTCATGCAGGGAAAAGGGCAGTGAAGATCACAGAAACCACTCCAGCAAACAGAATAAAGCAACAATGATTGTGCTTTAAGTAAACAGGCTTTGAATGTCTCACAAAAATTTTCAATGTCAATATCCGGGCTGTACATTACATGTTTCATAAATGCTGAATACTACATTATATTGTAATTAAAAATCATTCTCAAATTATTTATCCAAATTGTAGATGGCTTCTCTAACTCTGAGAAAGGAGGGTATACTAGCCAGATATACTCCACATAGCTAATTACCTTGGGAAATTTATGATAAAAGAAATAGATGAAGAAACTGTCTTTGGCTGTTCAACCAGTCAATAAGTTCCTTGAGGGCAGAAACTATGTCTTATACGACTTTATGTACATAAGTATCTAGGAGTGTGTTGACTGTGGTATTTTTATAGTAATTGGAGATATCTGAGTGGGAAATATTTTAACTATGAGTATTAGTTGATATTAGAATAGAAGACCATAAGCTTCATAAGGGCAAGTACTATGTTAAATTATTACCTTAGGATCTGGAACATAGTACATCCTCAAATAATTACTATGTAATTAATTTATTAGGGATTCTTAGCCTGAAGAAGAGAAACCTTGAGCAACATACTAGTAAATTTCGAATGTCAAGAAATTTTGTTCCATGGTGTGTCAATTACACTTGATGTGTGTCCTGCTAAGATATTAAACTCAGAACAGTAACTGGGAATTATAGGCAAGAAGCTCTTAAATAAGGATTACTATTATAGTATTGTTGTTTAATTTTATCTCTTAGTAGCTTCTCAGATTCCTAAGTTAGGGGTTGTGTGGCTGAACTGAACACCAACAGAGCAGGGGAAAATATTGCTTCTATGCAAAAGAGAGGGAAAGAGTGAGTATTTCCTGCATAACAATCTAATTTCTACAGCATAATGCCCATTTGAATGCTAATCTTGTAGAATTTTATTATATTCAGTATCTTTATGTTCCTCTACATAACAATTCATCTTTACATAGTTATCAGTGAAATCTTTCTCCTCCAACCTACAAAGCATTCTGCAAGACAGAAAGTCCCTGGTCCTTGGTGAGGAGGTGTCTTCTTTCTTGGAATGATGGGAAGAAACAGGATTTGTAAAGACCAAGTGATCCCGATTCATTCCATTTCCTAAACCTCATTCATATCGACTGTTCCCTTTGTTGTTGAATTGAGTTCCAGGTTTTCTTGGTCTGTGGTACAACCTCTTCCTTGCAGAAGTACAGATTAATTCAATGCTTTTTCTAAATAATAGCAAGTTATAAAACTTCTTCAGGGAGTTCATCTGAGAATCTAGGATATAATTAATACAATTTATGTTCTTTAATGGTTTCTAAGGGTAGCTCCGGTCCTCCAAAATCTAAATATTACTCTAATGTATACGTGTGCTGTTTCTCATGGACAGATTGGTAGAGTCAGGTAATAAGAGAATAAATGAGTATCTATATTGCTTGTTAGGTCCCGGAAGAGCTTCTTCTTTGGGAATATCACACTATGTCAGGCATATTTTTTACTGTATGGAAGTACTTTGGTATTTGATATTTGAGTGATGTCTCAAAAGCAGCTTCATAGCATTCCCTATCTCCATATAGGAGGTGATCTGATTTAGAAATAGCACTTACTGAGGTGGCTTAATCTGTCTGGAAGTGGCTATTTGCGTGTTCACTTCATCTCTTATGTAGAAATGCAATATTTGTTTGTTTCATCCATTCTTAATTTTAAATGTCTTTTGGAGTTTGGGAGAAAATAGAAATAAACATTTGCAAGAAACATACCAGAATACTAAATAAGTGAAAACAGGGTAAATATAGAAAGCATTCAAGTACAACTTTAAATACCACAAAATAAATAAAGTTGCACCCCAGATAACCCTCAGAACACAGTAGATAAAATCTCTAACTTTCCCAGAAGATAAACAGACAATGATGAAATCGTGATATTTCTTTGTACAGTGTTTATTACATTTAACCTTCCCGTCTCTGAAGATGAACCAGACAGTCATGATAATAGTACCATTTGACAGATGAGTCCATTGAGGCACAGTTAGTGACTAAGCCCACTACAATAATCCTGTTTCCTTTAAATCATATAAAGTAAAATAAGTACATGTTAAATACATGATTTTATGAGTGTTGACTTAGGTAGACAATATATCAACACTAATAAAGAACATTTCCACTGGCCCAGAAAGTCTCTTTGTACCCACTTAATATTAATTCCTATAAGACCACAGGCAACTGCTGTTCTGACAGCTGTCACCATAGATTACTTTGTCTGTTCTTGAACTTTATTTAAAAACAAATTGAATCATGAAATAGGTATAATTTTTATGTCTTGGCTGTTTCTATTTACCATAATGAATTGAGGTGAATCAATGTTACTGTGTTTATTAGTAGTTCATTCTTTTTATTGCCAAAGAATATTTCTTTATATGCATATGAAATGATATGTTTATTCTCTAATTAATAGACATGGGTTATTCCATTTTAAGTAAAGAGCTTTAAAACTCTTTTACAATTCATTCAGTAACCACACATTTTTATTTCCCTTAGATAAATTCATAATAGTGGGCCATTGGGTAGGGATATGTTTATGAGAAAAAGCTGAAAAATTGTCAAATGATGATTTCCCATTTTATATGCTACCAACATTGTTATGAGAGTTTCAGTTGTTCCACATTCTCATCAACAGGTGTTTCTGTGATTGTTTTTTATTTTATCCTTTTTTTCTTTAATTGAGACTGAGTCTTGCTCTGTTGCACAGGCTGGAATGCAGTGGTGTGATCTTGGCTCACTGCAACCTCCTCCTCCCAGGTTTAAGCAATTCTCCTGCGTCAGCCTCCCTAGTAGCTGGGATTACAGGCACCCACCACCACACCTGGCTAATTTTTGTATTTTTAGTAGAGATGGGGTTGCACCATGTTGGCCAGGCTGGTCTCAAACTTCTGACTTCAGGTGATCCACCCGCCTCAGCCTCCCAAAGTGCTAGGATTACAGGCATTAGCCACCGCACCTGGCCTACTTTATTCTTTTGTAAAATCTGTTCATTTCTTTTGGGCATGTTATTTATTTGATTTTTTTCCTGTGTTATTACTAATCTTTAGGTGTTTTATATAGTCTAGGTACAAGACCTATTTCAGATATGTCTATGGAAAGTATTTTCTTAGACTATGTCTTATCTTTGTCACAGCTAATAATGATTTTGATGAGCAGAAATTTTAATGTACATGAAGTCCAGTTTATTTTTTCCCCTAACTTAGTTTTTTGATTGGCAAATAAAAAGTCTATGTATTTGTCATGTATAACATGATGTTTTAATATATATATATATATATGCATTTTAGAATGGCTAAATTGAGCTAATTAGTATATGTATTACTCCATAAATTATCATTTGTGTGTATGTGGTCAGGGCACTTAAAATCTGCTTTGTTAGTGATTTTCAATAATATAATACATTGTTTTAAACTATAGTCACCATGTCATATCATAGATCACTTGATCTTGTTCCTTCTGTGTAATCAAAACTTTGTAAACTTTAACAAACATCTCTCATCCACCTCCCTAGCCCCTGGGAAGAACCATTCTACTCTGTACTTCTATGAGTTCAACTTTTTTGGGTTCCACATGTAAGTGAGACCATGCTGTGTTCATCTTTCTGTGCCTGGCTTACTCACTTAACAAAATGTAACAGTTTACTTTTTTTTACCTTTTCTAAAAATTATGATTTTGCCATTTGTGTCCTCTCCTAGAAATCTTTGTATATCTCACATTTGTGAGGTATTCTGTATTCTTTTCTGAGAGTTTTAATATTTTAGGTTTTATTTTTAGATTTTGCATCTCAGTTAATATAATTGTTTGAATACTATTTCTTGAAAAAACTTCCATTCTCCCTTGTGTTAGGTATATATCACTAATTTATATATAATCACCTTTTGATATGTATTTATATCATTTTGGTAACTTTTATCTTTCAAATAACTTGTCCACTTAAACTCAGTTATGAATTGAATTTGCATCCAATTTTTGATGATATCATTCTATTTCCTTGTAATGTCTGTAAATATATCATTCCCTCTTTTATTACAGATATTCCTAATGAGGCTTTCTATTACGTTTCTGTTTTCTATTTTGTCAATTTTTGCTCCAAAATGTATTATTTCTTTCTGTGTATTTACTTCAAGTTTAATTTGCTCTCCTTCCTCTAGCTTGTTTTTAGATCTTTCTTCTTTTCTAAAATAAGCATTCATGTCATTTTAGTTTTTTTCTTCAGGCACTACTCTAGATGCTTCTTACACATTTTTACCAGTTTTGATTTCTGTGTTTCCTAGATTTCTTTTTATTTTTGATTTTTAATTTGTTAACATATGGTCAGATGACGAACTCTGTATGCTTTCAATCTTTAAAATACATTGAGACATTTTATATCCTGGCATATGGTCTGTCTTGGTAAGTGCTCAATGTACACTTAAAGTTTGCTGTGGTAGAAAGGTGGTTGATGATGTTGTTCAAGGCTTATATCCTTATTGATTTTCTGTCTACTTGTTCTATCAATTACTGAGAGAAATTATGAAATATTCAACTTTGTTGATTTACCTTTATTTTTATTCTGGAGCTACTTTGCTTATAGATTATATATTTGTGATGGTTATATTTTCCTATTTTATTTACCATCTTTTGATTTTGAACTGTCCCTTGTTGTTTCCAGTAATATTTCTTGTGTCAGCCTGCTTAGTCTGATCCAACTGTAGCCATGTCACCTTCCTTGTACTTACAGTTTGCATATTTTCATATTCACTCCTGTTAATTTCATTATATCTTGCCTTTAATTTTAAAGTGCATCCCTTGTATATAGAGTGTATAGTTATTATAATCTTTAATTCATTCATTAAGAAAATGTCTCTCTTGATTGAGTGCTTTAGTCCTCTTAACATTATTTATTTTTATTGTTGAATTTACATCTACCATTTTTCTGTTTCAATTTGTCTCATCTCTGTTTTCCTTTCATTCTTCCTTCACTGCTGTCCCTTATGAGAAAAATGTTGCTATATAACATTTTAATTTCTCTGTTGACTTTCTAACTATAATTCTCTGTAATTTTTGTTGTTGTTAGTACTGCTTTAAGGTTTACAATCTGTATCCTTAGCTTACTTATGCAATCAACTTCAAGTTAATCCTGACTTACTGTTACTTCCAATATGATCTAATAAAATTGTGTGTATTTATGCATGCATCTATCTATCATCTATTATTCTTCCTATTCTTTTTATACTATGGATGTATATGTGTGTATATTTGTGTGTTCACACAGAAGTATGTCATTATAAATTATAAATCAACTGGCATACTATTGTCATTTTGACTTTAAGCCATCACCAGCATGACTGGTAATAAGTAAATAGTTACTCTTAGATATTTTATAAGTACAGCTATTGAATAAAAGAGGCCCATAAGGACAGAGAAAGAGGAATGAAAAATTTTTGCCATGAAAATTTTTAAATACGTAGAGCAGTCATATGAGTTATGAAGTAGAATCAAAGGAACAACCCGAATCAAGGAGTATGTTTTTCAAACAGTGTGGTCAACTATCACTTGAATGGAAGGCTGTTGGGATATATAGCAAGCCAGGTATTTGCTGAGGGTCCATTGTTTATAATGAAAAATTAGACTTTAAAAATACTTACTCTCCCTTATGCACTAATGTCACTTTTCTTTTACTGCTTTCAAGATGTTCACTTTATCTATGGCTCTCAGCTGTCTGATTATGATTTTAATAGTTTCTTTATGATATTTAGGGTTTGTTGAGACTCTTGGAGATGTAAAGTATCAAAGCATCCAAAAACAATATGTAAGCTAATGAGCATGGCTGTGTTCCAAACATAATTTTATTTAAAAATAATGAGTTTTTCAGCTTTGGTCCGTGACTAGAATTTGGTGACTGAAAATTTAATCCAATCCAACAAATGTTTTAAATTAAAAATATTATATTGTGTTTATTAGTTTATATTTTGTATTTGCTGATTTTTGTAGTTTCTGCTTCTCTACCATGATTCCCTATTTTTCTCATTATAATTATACATTTTTACAATTCCTTGAAAATGTGTGTAAAGCTTGTTTAGTGCCCTTGTCTTCTATTTTCATACCTTTGCCAATTTAAAGCCTTTATCTTTTGGATGACATTTCTCATCAATGTCAAGAGTAAAGAATGGGTCAATGGGTCATGTTTTCTTGCTTATTTTTCTAGGACATTTTTGTTTGACAGTGTGATTGTTACGTTGTTGATTGTTTGAGTTTTCTATCTGCCTTAATAGAGTCTTAAGTTTGGTCTAGCTGTCCATTCAGTTACTTGCAGGTCAACTTGATGCCTTAAAATTTTGCCTTTACAATTTTTAAAGATAAATCTCTTGTTGCTTGTGCTCCATGACTAGATATACTACTTAGAAGGTAATATCCTTCTAAGGTTTCAATAGAAACCTTTATAGATTTCTACTGAAAACTTTGTCTGTTCAATGAGATGTTTTCCCATTGCATGGTCAGACCCTGTGCAAATTTTGAAGGTTATTTTGTTCACTTATCATATCTCTCCCAGGCAGTTGTTGTTTAGATGATGATTTTTCTCCCTAATTATTATTCTTTTTTTCTGGAATTCTTAAATTTTACCTGTGAATACAAAGCTTTGCTTTTTGTCCAAAACTCAAAGAGATCCCTAAGCAATTTTCTGGAAATCCTTCTGCAAATAAATCCCTTATCATCTCTTGTACCTTGCACCACATTTTAAGGTACCTACAAGTTACCCAGAACTACAAACTCTGTGTAATCACCTTAGAAAAAGCTGCTGTATTTTGTTTGGTTTTCCCTGCCTTTTCTATCATCTAAAACATGATTTTTTGCTAGAAAGCCTGGCAATGTTGTAGCTCATTCCATTTGTTCCCCTTATCTCGTGATCACTGTCCTACATTGCCCATTGCATAACACCTTTAAACAGTTGGCTTTCACATGTCTCTTTCAGTTCATTATTTTTTTTAACACAATGGGCACAAATTGCTTTACTTTGGCTAGATATATTAATCATTCATAATAACGTTTCTTTATTTGTTTGCTGTATGGTGTATATTATGGCCCTGTCATTGTGCCCCATATATCTTCCACGGACTAATAAATGTTATGTTTATATAAGATTAGATTACAGGTAGAGCATTAATGAGATGAATTTTAAGTATGGACCTGTGTGGTACAGAACAAGAAACAAAAATGAGAAGACTACAGCCCGGGAGGTACGGAAGATCACTAGAGAGAATCTTCATCCTATCCTGGGAATTTTAGACATATGGTGGAGGGTGTTTTTCTGCCAAAGGCCATATAATTGTGCATGTAATGAAGAGGAAGACGTACTGTAGTTAAGGCTATTTGGCCTATAGTTAATAAACAGAGGGCTCTAGATAAATCCTTATTGAGATTTAACTCTTTTTTCACTAGGCATATATCTGTAACTAAACGATTGGAGGTACACATGCAATATTTTTGAAAATTACTGAGTGGATAACATTAGGAGAAACACCTAATGTAGGTGAGGGGTTGATGGGTGCAGCAAACCACCATGGCACATGTATACCTATGTAACAAAACTGCACATTCTGCACATGTACCCCAGAACTTAAAGTATAATAAAAAAAAAAAGAAAGAAAATGATTGAGTTTCCAGACTGTGAAAATATATTCTGGTAATGGAGAGGCTGCTTGGTTATAAGAGCCATCCAGAAAATTTAGCAAAACTTCCCACTACTCATGACTATGATATTTACAGAGAAGTTTTTATCTCTTGCCAAGAGGTGCAAAAAGAAAACATGAGCTTAATTCGAGACTTCTCTGAAGCATAGCTTATAAATATTCTAGACTCTCAGCTCTTAGAGCCATCATTTTTCTGGGGTTTGGACCTCACCTTGCTGGTGAAAATGCTCAGATAATCACTGTTTTGATTGCTTCTCAGTGGGTACTTTGCATAAATAATGGTGGCAATAGTAGGCAGGCATGGAGATGCAGCTCTTTTTGAATAAATTTTGGAAGTAGTAGTTGTTGGTGATGTTTTATAGGATAGTAAAGCACTGCATTGTTTTCTCCCTCTATGCTAATCATTTGGATCTTACTAGGCAAAATTTTGAATGTAAAATGTAAACAACAATCAGAGGAGTTTTAAATTCAGACATAGGTTCCAACTGAAGCACATACAAAGCACACCTCCTTCTGAGGTTACAGTCATAAAAAAGTTGATCTTGCTGGGACAAACTGAGACACACAATGACTAAACTCAGCCGAGAATGATCAGAACAAATTAGAATTGTATTCTCTCATACCTCCCTTTTTAAATCTACCACAGTACTTCTCACAGTCTCAAATTTTAGTCTATTTATGTGATTATTTGAGTCTCTTTCTCCCATTAGACTTCCAAATTCCAGCAAGTCAAGAAGGAGGTCTCCATCTCTCAGCAGTATCCTCAGTGTTCTGTCTCTTAAGAATCATTTCCTTAATGAGTAAGTGAATGAGAAATATCTTGACACTGAGGAGCCAAATAGAAATAACAGAATAATTTTGGTATAGTGAAAACTGAATTTTGGTCAGGTGCGGCGGCTCATGCCTGTAATCCTAGCACTTTGGAAGGCCGAGGCGGGTGAGTCACCTGAGGTCAGGAGTTTGAGACCAGCCTAGCCAAAATAGTGAAACCCCATCTCTAGTAAAAATACAAAAATTAGTCAGACATGGTTGTGGGCGTCTGTAATCCCAGCTACTCGGGAGGCTGAGACAGGAGAATTGCTTGAACCCGGGAGGCAGAGATTACAGTGAGCCGAGATTGCACCACTGCACTCCAACCTGGGCAACAGAGCAAGATTCCATCTCAAAACAAAACAAAACAAATCAAAACAAAAAGAAAACTCAATTTCATATCTGTATAACATTTTTCAGTTTACAAAGTGCTTGACTTGATAGTCACAAAAAAAGAGACAAAGCTGACGGCTTTTTATTTCTAAGCTAAACATGGGGAATTTGAGGCTCAGGGAGGTCATACTACTTATTACTAAAGGTATAATTGAAACTAACACGGATAACTTCCTGTTCTCTTTTGCAAGTTTCCTTTCTGCCGTCAATACTTAGCTGTAACTCAAGTAGAGATGGGATTGAATGCTGACTCTGCATATTGCTAAAAATCATAGTTTTGGTGAAAACATTAGACTTGTTGTAATAGTAAATGAAAATTCATTCATTTAAATATCTTTACAAATGACTCATTTTCCACAGAGTACTAGGCAGACTTTATCACCTTTTTTGGCAAATGCATTAGTCCTTAAGTATTTTAATATAAGAACCACATTTTAAAATTTCCTTTTTATTAACCTAATTACACACTTAATTGCACACATATTCTTCCACTCTTCTTTTAGGAAACTGTTTAATTTTTTTAAAATTTTTAAATTTTTTAATAAAAAGATATATTAACATTTAATCATATATATTTATCTGTATACAACTGATAGGGTTTAGCTGTGTCCCCACCCAAATCTCATATTGAATTGCAGCTCCCATAATTCCCTGGTGTTGTGGTAGGGACCCAGTGGGAGATAATTGAATTATGGGTTGTTTTCTTCCACGCTGTTCTCATGGTAGTTAACAAGTCTCATGAGATCTGATGGTTTTATAAGGGAAACCCCTTTTGCTTGGCTGTCATTCTCTTCTCTTGTCTGCCACCATGTGAGACGTATCTTTCACCTTCTGCCATGATTGTGAGGCCTCCCCAGCCATGTGTAACTCTGAGTTCATTAAACCTATTTCTTTTGTAAATTGCCCAGTCTTGGATGTCTTTATCAGTAGTGTGAAAATGGGTTAATACAATAACAAAAATATGGTTATTATAACAATTAAATAATTTTATTCATGTTATAAGTATTTCATTGGTAAGTAACCCAGGATGGGTAGAGCTACCTAGGAACCAGGTTCCTTCTAACTTCATGAACTATTAGGTTTAGCATATGACTTTTATTATTTACTATGCTTAGAATGCAAATGTTATTTTCAAAGTTGTGAGATGACTTTATCTCATCTAGCTTATTCTCACATTCCAAGTAGAAAGAAGAAAGAAGCATCAAAGAGAAGGGAGGCATGCCAACAACAGGAAAGAAAAACATACATATCTAGAAATATTCAATTGGTTTTTACTTATAAAGCATTGTTCATAATATGTCAATAGTCTCTCTTAATTGCAAGGAAAATGAAGAAGTACACTATTTCTTTTTGTTTATTTTGAAGTTTGGCCATCACTGCCCCCACCCAAATAAAAGTAGGATTCTATCAGGAGGGAAATAAAGGAAAATGGATGTTGGATAGGTTAAAAAATTTAGCCAGCTTTGTCTGCTGCATTTATTAATGTTTTCACACTAATGGACTCTGTTTAAAAAATATAATTGATAGAGCAATAAGCATTCATTCACTTATTCATTTATTCTTCCAACAAGCATTAACTAGAAAGTTTTCATAAGAGAAGTGTAGAAAAGAGTAAGACACACTGCCAGCATTCAATAGGTTTATGTTTAAGTAGAACAAATACATATATGGATGATTGTTCTGCAATGTAATAAGTACTATCAGAGATGAAAGTATGGGATGCTGCTATGGACACAAAAGAAAGTCAGCAATCAGATAAGACTTCCCAGAAAAGCTAACAAATTCTAGGGGAATGACTTTAAATGTCACTCCTATGAAATTTATTCTAGAAAATTCCAGAGTAGGTGGTCTTGAGCCATTCATTTACTGCATATCATGGGCAAGTTGCTTAATCTCTCTAAGCCTCACTTCTTTTCATGTATAAAGTAGGCAATAATAAATTAAGAGTGCTATCACGAGAATTAAATGGCTAATACAAAAAAAGTCCCCTTGGCCAATGCCTAGCACATAGTAGACACTCATAGACATTGAATGAGTTACTGAATGTACATTGAAGATACTATAATCTTCCTTTTATACATGAGGACATTGAGGCACAGAGAGTGTAAGAAACGCAAAAAAGATCTCACCATCAGTAAGTTATAGAACTGGGTTTCTAACAATGGCCATCTGATTCCAAAGCCCGCAATTGTTACACCCTTCCCTTCTGCTTTGGGTTTTAGAAAATTTACAGGTAACAAACAGAGGATTTTTTATGCCATTCTTTTAACAATGACAATTCACCTTTCTCTCCATTCTTCTCATGTCTCAATGCATTGCATCAACAGAATATCTTTCTGTTTTTAGTAAAGTAATTGAGCACCATCTCTGTCAAAGAAATTATACTTGGCACTGTGCAAAATGTAAAAATAAATTATGCAAAATACTATCTCCTAACAGTGAAGTACATGTTCTATGCATGTATATGATATTTATTTCTATGGGTTTGTAGATACCTATTAGAATTTTTTTTATTCCTCAAGAGTTTTCAAAAAGGATTTGAAGAAACATAAATATAAAGTAGGCATACTAAAGCAACAGAAACTTCCTCAAAATCAGTAATAATCAAAACCACTCAAATAAAGTAAAAGTAAAAAACAGAGTTTTAAAAAAGAAATATATGGTAATGATGGATGGGAAGTGAAATTATTATATCACAAAATCTAGACTTATAAGTAAGTTTTGTTATGGGGCATAAAACTGAGCTATTAGCAACTTGATAACCAATACAAAAACTAATACAGGGTATATTGTATAGTTCTCACTATCTATTCAATGAATTTAATCCTAGTTTTTTTTAACTATTCTTATTCTATTTTTAAAGGACTTTGGACAGCCTGAATATAAAATTTTATTACCTAGGTATATTCACAATTCAAATATTTGACTCCTCTCTAAAACCCTTTGAAAACATATTCTGTGTTGACACATATCTAGGGCCCATTACTAGCAGAATGAAAACTTTGAAAGTATCTTTTCTTTCTGCCGGAAGTTTAGGTCTTTTGTATCTTGATTAGTTGAAGCATAAGAGGAGAAAGAGCTCTGAATAAGAGAGAAACTGTGTCTGCCTTTGAAAAATTTGCAGTCTATTAGGAAGACTGGCATTACTCAGATGATTACAAATATGCAACAGATATGTGAAGAGTTAGTTTACAGATATGTGTGACAAGTACACTTGATCTTTTTTGAGACAAGAATGTTTCAAAAAATACAGAAGAATGAGTAGAATTATACTTGGAATTTACTAAACAAGGGAATAATAGGAAATGAGTGATGGTTTATGATTGTGTGGGAAGTGAAACTCTTCATAATTAAAATAAACCAGATAAAATGAAAGACATAGGCAAGTATCCACTGATGGGAAAGAGTAAAATATGTATGTGCAACTTTAAAAGGCCAGTGTGTTTAGCTAGTAAAAACAGTGGAGGAAAATTAGAGTAGATAAACAAGCAGGAATTATTATGAAATTTAAAAAAACTAACAAAGGACTTAATAGTATATGGCAATAATAGTGAATGTCCCACCAAGTTGATACTGTTACTATCTGTATTATTATTAATTCTACCATGGGCTTAACATTTTGTGTCTTATTCATGGCAGACTTATAAAGAAAAAGTAACTTCTTCTGAGTTGTTTGGATAAGGAATAAGAAAAGTATGCTATGACAGAAGATACCTCTCAATAAAAGATTATATGGCTTAGCTCTGCATCAATCTGAGCTTCATATTGTATTTTATACATGATATATAATATATGATATAATAAGAATTATATATTTTTATGATTTAAGATTATGTTGGGTCTCAGAGAATGATACCACAAAAATATGGTACCTTGGCATGCTGAGCACTTAGAATGAAAAGAAATTTGAAGGTCTTAGAATCAGGTCTCTCTGACCTTCCCTTGTTTCTTCCCAAGTGCAAGGAGGTGCTCTCTCTAAAATTCTCTGATCAGACTGAGAGAAGCTCTTCCAAAAAACACAAATGCCATAAACACCCTATCTGAAATCTCATTAACCAGGGAAGGTTAGTCATAAAAGAAGAAACTAAGGATCGTCACTAGCACAGCCAGACAAACTTTTCATCTGTTCTTCTGAGGTCTGTTACCTGAGAGGCTTTATCTGCATAATAAGAGAACCTCTGTTCATAGTGCAGTTCCACCCCTTACCTTCCCATAAGTTGTTGCTACCTTCCTCAAAGCTCAAAGGAACTTAGTCCCAGGCTATTAAGTCCATTTACCTTCCTTAAAAAATATTTACTCTTCCTCCACAATTGCCTACATCCTCTACTTTCCTCTCCCATAAGAAAAGGGTGTTTAAGCTTCAACTGTCTGGACCATCATGGAGTTTTATACTTTGTATGATTCCCATGTGCTTGCACATCAATAAGTTTTTATTCTTTTTCGCCTGTTCATCTATTACCAGTTTGTTTGTAGACTCCAGTTCTCAAAACTGCTGGAGGTGGAAAGAAACTTCCTTTCACCCTTACAATTATCAGGACTCCAACACCAGCTGCAATTTTCCAGACAGTTCTGTTCAGAGAAAACAAAAAGTCTTTTCTAGAGAAGGGGCTGAATTATTTAAAATTGTAAAGTATTATATCTAAATATTCTTATCCAACATGCCTGGGTTGGATAAGGAACAGAGCTTGTTTTATATCAATTTTCATTTGATTGAGGCAAGAAAAAAACATATGAACCTTTGATATATGATCAGAGCTGTTTTCAAATATTGCTTTAATTTATAGTTTATCTTTTAAGCAACAGGGTCTCTCTTCTTTAAATTTTTTTTGAGATGGAGACTTGCTTTGTCACCCAGGCTAGAGTGCAGTGGGGCAATCTTGGCTAACTGCAACCTCCACCTCCCGGTTTCAAGTGATTCTCTTGCCTCAGCCTCCCAAGTAGCTGGCATTACAGGCATGTGCCACCGCACCCAGCTAAGTTTTGTATTTGTAGTAATGATGAGGTTTCACCATCTTGGCCAGGCTGGTCTCGAACTCCTGACCTTGTGATCCACCCACCCCTGGCCTTGGCCTCCCAAAGTGCTGGGATTACAGGCATGAACCACCTTGCCAACAGGGTCTTACATATTTATTAATTTTATTCAAGTTTCAGGGAGATGATTGCAAAGTGCAATGCCTCCTCGGGAAAGAACAATACTGTGAGTTATAGAAAAACCCAAGGAGTTTCGAATGAGTTTGTTAGGGATATAGATTACATGTTTCTAAATGAGGGTTTGGAAAGCTATGCCAATAAAATGGCAACAGAAAAACAACAGTCATGCCTGTAATTGGAGAAGAGTGAACTAGAAAAACTTATAAGCATTCTCATTTGTGAATCAGTGATTGGGAGAAGAGAATTAGAGAATGTATGTGTTTTCATTAAAACATCTAACAAAAAGCAGTCTTAGCTACTGCTAAGGATGGATACAGGCACTGGCTTCAATGCTATTTATTTACTTATTTATTTATTTATTTATTTATTTATTTATTTATTTATTTATTTTCTTACTTATTTTGGAGGCCAGTGAGAATCTTATTTCAACACTGACACTTTCCTCTTTGCAGCTGGGATTGCAATTTGCATGGAAATGACTGGCAAACCAGTTAGGAAGTCCATTGGTATTCGAAAATGATAGGAGCAGTCCCTAGCAAGACCTGGAAAGCAAATTTACTGACTGACCATCAGTGAAGGTAAATATTCAGAATCAGAAACTACCTTTAAACAAACAGCCTGGTGGAGGGAAGGCTGGAATTCATCTGCAGGTTAGGAACTGTAAAAGGAAAATAAATCTTGGAACCTCAAATTCACTAAGCCAAAGGGAAAGTCAAGCTCGGAACTGGGTCATGAAAACTTGCCTCCCATTTTGTGTCCTAAATTAGATAGCTACAAAGATGAAAAGCTACATACCTCCCTCACATTTTGCCCACAAAGAAATTCCTTGTGGACCCCAAGATCTTTACCCTAAAGCATTTCTGTTAAAGTTCACCATGGCAATGTAAATTCATAGCTTATCTTCATAGGTGCAGGGACATAGGGCAGAACTCAAAGTCATCCCCCGACCACCTGAGACAAATGCATATCTGATTGTTGCCTCTGCCTTATTGTCTATGTAATCTTATGTAAAAATGCAGATTCACTAAGCCAGACAAAGGCATGAATGACTCTATTCCCCTACCCCCGCTGTCACATGAAAATTGAATATTTCTCAATATCCTGCCCTTTCCCCTGTGAATACTGAAGCCCTCAAAACCATCTTCAGGAAAGGTCTCCCAGGTGCGTGTCCTTAACTTTGGCAAATAAACCTCCTAAAATGATTGAGGCTTGCCTGGGTCATTTTTCTTGATTGACAGAACTCTTGGGAAAGCTTGGCTGCGTTTGGCATCTAGCTACTAGTTCTTGGTATTCTCATTCAAACCACTCTCTAACTGCATTTCTTATTCCATAATAACATTAATCAACTCTCATTTTCTGGATAAGTAGCTGTTTTCTTTTCTCACCTTAGGCAGTCCTTCTCTTGTTCCACACAAATTGGACCAATTCTCAGTGTGTATGCCAGGTCCATTGGTGATACAGCACTCGGGAGCCCCATGGGAAAGCACAAGTAGCTCTTTCCTCTGCATTTAAGTCCCACCTCTTCCTCAAGTCACACCTCTTCAATATAGATTCCATTCATACCTCAAGTCATAGTTATTATTTCTGTCCTTCTCATTACATAGTAACTAATGGCACCATTAGGTAACAACCTCAATTGCCTTGTGTATTTATCATTTTATAAATATTAGTATGTTTTACCAGAATATATATAGATTGTAGTTCTCCCAAATTAAATGAGAACATCTGTGAAAACAAAATACCTAATCTGATATAGCAACTCTCATCCCAATAATGTTTTACCATCCAGTGCCTGTCATTAAATATGTGCCTTAATAAAATCTCCTGAGAATTTCTTAATGTCTTCATTTTAAAGATAAGGATGCAATGATCTACAGGTAACAGTTTACAATAATAGCTTCTGAATCAAAATCATTTTTTCTACTAGTAGTTTCTTCTAAACTTCTTAATTACCATTTTTAAAGTCAAATACAAGAGCTACCTTACATAAAAACTCACAAAGGCTTGTGACTTAATAAATATGGCTATAAACAGTGTTTGATAAGTATCTCTGTTTTCTAGGGTTACAAAAATTAAACAGAAAACAACATATCTCTTCTGCCCTCAAAATGCTGTAGTTTCATGGAGTCACATAGACAGAATATCATAACATAACATAACATTCAATAACATAGTGTAACATAACACAACATAACATACAAACGATCCATAGCACATTAAGTAAATTCATTAATAGAAACCGTTGTTAAGGGGTGTAGTTAAAGGTGACAATTAATTCTCCTCAGTGGTATGGAGTAAAGCTTTATCAGGGAGATCACATTGTCAAAGTATTGAAGGATGAGTTGGAATTTGCTGGATGGACAAAGAGAAATAGATATTATATAGCAAAAGGGCAGTAGGTTTAGAAAGACATGGAGTTATACAAAGGCAATAATACACACTCTTAGAAGGGTGAAAATTATAGCTTGCCTGAAGCTTGGATGCTTATGAAATATTACATTATAAGAAAATGAGGCTGGAGAAGTAGATTCAGTCAAGTGGTAAATATATTTATGTCTCAAATAAGGGAATGGATTTTATGAAAGTCTGTTTCAAAACCTTTATTTTTTTTTTAAGTCAGGGAAGCCACATAACCCTTTTTTTTAAGGTATTTTATAAAGAACTTTGAGTGCTTCTTAAACCCCTTGACCTTTTTTGATAGGAGATACATGGTTGTCATCTCATAATATCCATATACCAGTATCACACTATGAAGTAGATAACATGAATTTGTGTCTGTTCACATATTTGGTAGGCATCAAATTTTCCTCATGATCAAACTACTAAGCTTCCCATCAGAGATGAGATCAGGACATTATAAGTGAGGTGACTAGGCTTTAAAATGTTAGAATTTAAACAGGCACTCATTCTCAGAGTCTTGCAAGTGTTCACCCTACACTCCCACGACTCTGATAGGGAGTGTCTCCTTAAATTTTGCATCAGTCCTATTTCCCCTGTGTCTATTGGCAGTGAGGAGTTCTCTCTCACCAACCATGAAACACAAGATGTTGAAAATCTTGTACATCTAATAAATTTCAAAGGACCAAAGGACCAATTTCCTAGAGATTTCATACTCATCTGCCTACCTCCGTTCAACCCCTCAAAGTTGTTCTCTACAAACCCAAGCCATATATTTTTTACAAGTCCTATCAGATTATACATCTTTCCTGCTTAGAGCATTTTAATTTTATTCACACGACTTACAAATGAGCCTAAAATCCATGTGGCCAGCAAATTCTTGCCATTTTGTTTCAAATACATGTCTATTTTTCTCATTTTCTTCCACTTCACTCCCTTTACCACAGTCTATCAATACTGGCTTTTATCCAGTTCTACCAATGTAATCAGTTTTTTCAGACCTCAGGGCCTTTACATTGGTGGTTTCCCTTCCTGGATATTCTTCCCCATCTCTTCATAGCCCGCCAAAACACACTGTTGAAGTCTTAGCATCCAGAACTCTTTCTTAGAGATGTCTTTTGTTCTTTTGTTAAACTTATTTTTATTGGCATATAGCTCACGTAAGATGTAATTCACCTATATGACATATTCGATTCAATGATTTTTAGTATATTCACATGCAATCATCATATTCAATTGTAGATTTTCATCATCTCAAAAAGAAATCCTGTATCCTTTGGTTATGAACTCCCCTATCTCCTACCTGCACTCCTTTTTCTAAGCAACTGCCATTCTACTTTCTGTCAGTATAGATTTCCCTATTCCGGACTGCCATCTCAATAGAGTCAAATAATACATGCACTTTGTGGCCAGTTTCTTTTACTTACCATGTTTTCAAGGTTCATTTATGGTGTGGAATGTATCAGTACTTCATTCTTTTTTATGGCTAATAGCCCATTGTATTGATATACCATATTTTATTTGTCTGTCTATTGATGGATACTTGAGATCTTTCTACCTTTTGGCTATTATGAATAATACTGCTGTAAACATTCTTGCACAAGTTTTTATGTGTACATGTGTTTACACTGTTATCGAATACATGCCCAGAAGTGAAATTGGTCATTTGTGTGTCTTCATTACAGAAATGTCTGTTGAGATCCTTTGACCATGTAGTAGTTGAGTTTTCTTTTTATCATGCAATTGTAATACTTCTTTATATATTCTGGCTACAAGTCTCTTTTTAGATCTATAATTTGCAAATGTTTTCTCCATCTTCTGTGTTGTGCTTTCACTTTCTTGATGATATCCTTTGAAGAACACTTAAAAAATTATTTAATGAAATCCATTTTTCTTTTTATTTTGTTTCTTGTGCTTTTGGTGTCATATTTAAGAGTTATTTGCCAAATTTGCTATTGGAAGGCTGCAGAAAAATATTTTAAAATAAATAATGCAAGTTGCACTTGGTGACAAAAATGTTGTGATCAGAGACTTATAAAAAACTAAACTTATATTTCCTCTAGGATCAATAGTATATTTGTTAATTCAGTGTTCACGATTACTTCATAGAGCATAAATACCATGTACAACAAAAATTGACTGTATGTTATTCCATTGCATCTGACCTCCATTGTTTCTAATGAGAAGTCAGCTGTCAATTTTATTGGGCTTCTCTTGTACACAGTGAATCCTTTTTCACTTGTTGCTTTCAAGAATTTCTCCTCGTTTTTTACTTTTGGCATTTTTACTATGATATGTCTGTTTCTGGATCTCTTTGTGTTTATTCTATCTCGAGCCCCTCAAGCTTCTTAGATGTATACTTTATCAATAAATTTGGGTACTTTCCTGTTATTACTTATTTTTGTAATTATTTTCAAACATTTTCCTTTCTTTCCTCTCCTTTTCACACTTCATCACAAGTGTTGGTTCTGTTGATGGTGTCCCACATCTTTCTGAGGTTCTATTCATTTTTCTTCAGTCTTTTTTCTCTCTGTTCTTTGCTTGTATAATTTTTATCAATCCATCTTCAACTTTACTATTTTGTTTCTGCCATTTTAAGTCTATTGGTATGCCTTTTTAATTTTTTTAATTTCAGTAACTTTTAAACTTTGGAAATTCCATTTGATTTTGGGGGCAGTATCTCTTTATTGATGTTCTGTATTTGAGGCCATGTTATCATCATACATTTTATTACTTATTTAAGCATGCTTCCCTTTAGTTCTGTGAACATATTTATAATGGATATTTTTAACTCACTATTTGTGAAATCTGACATCTGGTTGCTCTAACAGGCAGTTTATTCTGTATGCTTCTTTTTCAGCATAGATTGTACTTTCCTGTTTCTTTGCATGCCTGATAATTTGTTGTTGGAAGCTAGACTTTTAAAATATATTGTAGCAACTCTGAGTAATGGCATCCCATCACCTCCTTTTTATTCTCATGCCTAAAGTTTATCATTTGTTTTTTCATTTGTTAGTGACTGGCTGATTATTTTAGTGAATTTTATTTTCCCCTCAACAATGTTAAGATTTTGTTGTTTCTCCTAAGGGAGGCACAGCTTCAGATATGCCCACAGTCATCCCAGGATGACAGTGGCATATGTAGGACTATCTTTCTCTTTTTCTAAAAACACCAGATTTTAAACTCTACCAATTTCCAATTGACTGTTATACTGTTTCAACAATGACCTGGAGCATAAATTGCTATACAAACTAATCAAATTGCAGCTTCTTTGAATAAATAGTTTATGAAGTCCATGGTAGATATTTGTTGTAGCTTCAGAGGACCTCCTCCCAGCTGTCATATTCTCAAAGTCTCTCTTGCAAACCAGCTGGTCTGCCATCTAAGCTGTACCTTTATCAAATCCAAAATCTTCTAGTTGCTTTTCATTGCAACCTCTTATTTTTGGCAGCACTTTTAGGTTTAAATTTTTCCCATCTCTTTTGCAAATGAAGCCAGTTTCTTTGTGAAGAGATTAGAAGCTATCTATTTTATCATTCACTCATTTTTCTCAGGAAAACATTTTTAGCCAGAGCTCTGGAGCAGGGGGTGGGACAATGGCAAGCTTCTTCTAAATGCCACCCCTGCTCTAGGAGTTCAGCACTCAGTGGAAAAAATCGAAATAGTGGAAAGTCATTTCAGTTTACCTCTCCCGGCAAGAAACCGCTGTCTCACAAGCTGGGCAAGGAGAGTTGCAGGGTTCATGGGAGCGCCTGTATTCTCATATTGCCATGCTCAAGATAAAATTTCCCTTCCAATGGTGAGGCTGGAAACAAGACTAGAGGTCTCACCTCTCAAATGTACTTGCCCAGGACTCAGCCTTAGAAACCAGTAGTTGAGGACAGGGTGAGAAAAGATGAAAATCTTGCTATGCCTAGGAGAAAACCCTCTGACTTGAAGCTGAGGAGAGAGGGAGTTCTTTGATTATAGCTGTAGCAGTCTGAATTGAATTCTCTGCCTTGCTAAACTTGGAGTGGGGATTGGGGAGGGAGTAATTTTTGTTCAAATACCGTAGAGTCTTGCCTTTCTTATCATTTTTTATAGGTTTTTCTTGGATAGTTTTTTTTTTAATTTCCTCTTTGCCCTCAGTAGCATTTCATAGAATTTCCAAAAATAAAAGCTTGTATTAAATAATTTTCACCAATTTTATTGGTCAATAGATCAGTAGATCAGCAAAGCTCTTCACAATGTGATGCTGGAAGTCAATTGAGAAAACTTTCTGATCTCCTGTTCTGAATTGCAGTCCTTTGTAATACTAGGCCATTCATCCCTGTTATGATTTTTCATTTATATTATCATTGTGGTATGATTTTTATAATTATTTAATGCTGGACTCCTCACTTACCCCTAGATTCTTGAGGTCAGAAACTATGTATTTACTTTGCGCACAAATATATTACTGTTAACTAAATTATTACCTGTTTACTAGACAAGATTTGATTAAAAATAAAATATTTGTTGAATGACTAACTCAGTAATTAGAGTAGACTGTATATGATGGGGGCTGGGTGGATAGGAATTTTAAAATTAGTGCAGGCCTTCAAATCTGATAGACAGTGTAGATGGTGACACATTAAGAAGAATGGAGAATATTGAAGTGAGATCATATTTGTAGTAAATGTTTTAAAGTCTGAGTATTAGAAAACATTTTGCAATATAATTATACACACTTTGCTATTAAAAAGCTTTTATATCACAAAAGCTCAGGTTGAAATATCAGTTTTCATAAATCCCTAGTTCAGATAAAAGAGACCATGTTTCCCTATCCTGAGGGAGTCTCCCTAGGGTAAGGGAAATATCAGGCGTTGAAATTGTTTTGTTTCTTTGGCTTACACAGCCCCCATGTCATTTCGGAAATTTGGAGATCTGCATTCTTCAGTGTGGACAATCAGAACTCTGGGCAAGAATTGAAACTGGAAGGCAGCAAAGGTGTCTTAATCTAGCACACAGTACTAAGTCAAGAAGCTGTAATTAGTATAAAAATAAAAACATAGTGAAGAATGTCAATAATTTCTGAATATTTCTGAATACAAACATTTTGGGAAAGGAAAATAAGAATTCTGTCTTACATGGAATCAACCTAGGTGCCCAACGATGGTGGAATGGATAAAGAAAATATGGTAATATACACAGTGGAATACTACACCACCTTAAAAAAGAGTGAAATTATGTTCTTTGCAGTAACAGGGATGCAGCTGTAAGTCGTTGTCCTAAGTGAATTAATACAGGAACAGAAAACCAAATACCACATGTTCTTACTTATAATCGGGGGCTAATCACTTGGTCCTCGTGGGCATAAAGGTGGAAACAATAGAAACTGGGGACTACCAGAGGGAGGAGGGAGGGGGAAGGAGGCAAGAGTTGAAAAGCTAACTATGCTCACCACCTGGATGATGGGATCAATTGTACCCCAATCCTCAGCATCATGCAATATACCCATGTAACAAGCCTGCACACGTACCCACTGAATCTAAAATAAAGTTGAAATGATTAAAAATTGTTAAAAAAGAATTCTGTCTTACATGATTCTACGTTACTTCAATACTAGTGGGATAGATAGTGGAGCAGTCCATTAAGAAACAAACAAACAAAAAACCTTACTGTTTTCCGGCCTATAGGCATAGGATGTAGGAAGATTTATGTAAAGTAGTCATCTATCTGCAGGATTTCATTATACCTTAATGAGCCTATATACAGTTAAAATTCTGGAAGGGGCATCTCCAGCTATTTCTAGCAAAAATGATAAAAACAGCAACAACACATCAATAATAACAATATTTCGATATAGTCAGTTGATATTTCCTTAAATTTATGTAACACTGGAGTTTCAAAAAGTGTTAGAAAACAATGTTGCTATTTTATTAGAATTAACAGAATTCATGGAGCATCTGGTTATGGGAGTTAGAGCTCATCTGTTCTGTGTTGAGATCCCCAAGCCCACCTTCCGATTTGATGATTCACAAGAATGACTCAAAGAACTCAGAAACTGTTATACTCACAGTTATGGTTTATTACAATGAAAGGATACATATCAAAATCAAAATAAAAGGTGGGCCAAGTCTGGAATAAACCAGGTGCAAGCTTTCAGGTGTCCCCTCCCAGTGGAATCATCTGGGAAAAACTAGGTCCTTCCAGCAACAGTGTGTGACAGCAAATGCAAAGTATAACAGATCACAGTAGACTACCTGATCCTTGGTGTCCAGAGTTTTTAATGGAAGCATGCAATACTGTGTGACTGACCTCAGTTCCCAAAGCAAAATCCATGCATTTACCATAAATAACATTGTTAGCATAAACTATCTGTTAAAACTCTATGGGGCGACTCAAGGCCTCAGACATATAAAAACACTCATCAGCCAGAACACTCATAGTGCCCAGAACACTCATAGTGCCCAGAACTCAGTTGCTAGGAGCCAATCCTGAAAGCAGGACTTGGAAATATGCAAGATTTAAGAACAGTCTTTTGAACAAATGCTTTCCTGCACATTCTCTGTTTGGTGATGCACCTAGATCCTTAACTCTCCTGGCACACTTGAACTAGAGTTCCTGGAAGCCATATGTGACTATTCTCTTAATCTACACGGGGGGAAAAAAAAAAAAAAAGTAAAACCCTGTGTTCCATCTGGTTACCCCTCCCTCAAATCTGTTTATCCTATACTCTTCCTATTTCTACTCTGTAAGGATCAGGATCCTGTGACTAACATTTTTTTTTTTTTTTTTTTGAGACGTTATCTCGCTCTGTTGCCCAGGTTGGAGTGCAGTGGCACGATCTCGGCTCACTGCAAGCTCCGCCTCCTGGGTTCACACCATTCTCCTGCCTCAGCCTCCCGAGTAGCTGGGACTACAGGCACCCACCACCATGCCCAGCTTTTTTTTTTTTTTTTTTTTTTGTATTTTCAGTAGAGATGGAGTTTCACCGTGTTAGCCAGGATGGTCTCGATCTCCTGACCTTGTGATCTGCCCACCTCGGCCTCCCAAAGTGCTGGGATTACAGGCATGAGCCACCGCGCCTGGCTGACTTTTTTTTTGACCACTTACTCTATACTGTTTTTGGTTCTAAGAACTTTATTGTCATAATCAATCCTAAAAACAATCTTGGTGGCAAACCCTATTATTAGTTTTGTTTTCCAGGTGACGAAATCAAAGTTCAGAATTCTTAAGCAAATTTTCAATAACACACATTATTTGGTGTGAAGGTGGGTTGTAAACCAAGATAGTCATACTCCAGGAACCACCGTTTTTATCATTATGTGAACTATTAAAAAAAGCAGAATGCTTGCGTGGACACTCTAAATTTAGCATCTCACCTGTGCTACTATATAAGGCCTCTACCTATTCCTCCACTTTGTTTTGTATTACTAAATACTACCTTAAGTTAGCCTAGTGTTGGTTTATATCTTTCTTTTGAGACACACTCTTTTTGTTTGTGTGCTGCCTGAAGGTAAAGAAATAAGATGGGGAGATGTAGAAGAAAGAAAGTCATTTTTCTTCCACATTCCTGAAACTATAGGGCTAGGAAGGTATCTTTGAGCCTACTTAAAGGATATGCTAGGAGAAGTCTGTTTAAAACTGATCAGATACAGATTTGGTTCAATATAAAGAAAATTTTTAAGAGCAAGATTCAACCATAATGGAAGAAAATGGCTCACACAATAGTGAGCTCTTTGCCACTAAGAGTATTCAATCAAAAGTTGAGTCAGGGATCCATTTTCTTTCCTAAGATTAGGAGGCAGGAACAGATTACTCCAAAATATTATTTTATTTTAATAATGTTATACTATATTTAGAATAAAGAAGCCTAAAGTTGTTTTTGGTTTCTCCAAGTTTATTCAAGTAATTAATAACAAGGCCAGGGCAAAGTTTGACCTACCTGTGCTACCTCCTGGCCTAAGACTTATGGAAGTCCATAAGCTTTAGAACTTAAGCAGAAGGTAAAATAGATATCAATTTTGGCATTTCAAAAGCTAACATATTTAGGAGGCTGGGACCCGCAGATGGTTTGTTTCCTAACAGATGTTATCTATGCAAACACAATAAGCCCTTGGAAATTTATTATCTGCAAATTTTTCCTTCCTTTTGAATTTGCTTTTTAAACTCACTCTATTAGATATTAGAAGCTTGGCTCTGGAGTAGCACTTGAACGAATAATTATTGATTGTTTCTCTTCTATACAAAACATAGAGTTAGTCACAGAAGGGGTGAAAAAGACAGAATCATCTCTCAAGTTACTAACGTCTATAAAGAAAAACATGCCATGGCAGCTAATGATTTAAGGTGTATACCACTAGTATAAAAAGAGGCACTCAGAAGTAAGTGCTATAGAATATAGAGTAGGAAGCCTGTTAAAGTATTACTTCAATAAATGTTAATGAAATAGTTACATTACTCTGTGCTCAGTGCTAGGTGCAGCAGACATACTAATGCAAAAAACACATCTAGTCCCTGACCTTTGGAAGTTCTAGTTTGTCAAGAGACAGTAAGCAAAGAAGATACATGCAGTGAACAATTATGCAATCGTTACAAAGCAAAAGTATAAAGTCCTAGAGAAAAATAATACAAGGATCCAATTTACTTTAGGATCATGGAAGGGATGTTCCCTCAGAAGTAATGATGTCAATGTCAAGGATATGAAGGAACCTGTTTGGTAAAGGGGGAAAGTGTGGTTTTGAAAGAAGGGTTAAGAATAACTTTCTAGGAATAAGGAATACCTTATGCATAATACAAACTGAGGTGAAAACATGTTTGGTGCATTCAAATTACTGAAAGGTGTGCAACATTACTAATATAGGGGTGGAGAGAGAGAGAGAAAGAGCAAGAAAGAGAGAGGGAGGACATCAGAGAGGAAGACAAGACTGTTGTTGTATGTAAGGATTTTCTGGAAGAAACAGAGTTTGAGATTTGATGCTATATTGAATGGTGTCCTTGATATCATAAGGTTGGAGAAGTTTAACTCTCACTCTTAGGAGGAAGGAATTAAATTATTTTCTCTTGAAGCAGCTCAGAGCTCATCAGTAGCCTGTGAGCCAGGCAAATTTTATTCATGAGTTATATTCCACCCATCCTGAGAAAATTTCAAAGAAGCCTTTTTCCTGAAAAAGCAGAGTACAAAAGAGATTAAATCAAAATGTTTCTTGGAGAAGGTCAGGTATGTGCTTATAAATCTTCCTGAGCTTCTCATATAAAAAATATTTCAAATCATTTTCCTTCAAGTTCTCTTGTTCCAGGCAATATTGTTCTTGGAAAAGAAAGAACTATGAGGGATACAGAAGCTGGCTTTTGCAATATCCAATTTTTCAAGACCCATGTAAAGCTGTCAGTGAGTTGATTTCAACTAACTATTTATGGGCACCAGGACTCACAAGTAAGAAAAGGGCTTTGCATGAGTTAATTTATTATTGTCCAGCAATCTCACCTCCAGCCCCAGGAAAGACCAAATAGGAATGTTAGCATATGTATCTAGGGAACTTTCCTCCTGGAACTTTTTGCAAACCACACATCATTTCTTTGGGAAATCTAGAGCAATTCATTTGCCTTTGCCTGTGTCTAGAAGTGATAAGTTTTGCCTCCAAACAATTTTCTTGAATAACTTTTACAATTTTTTCTTCAACTACATGTCACAAGTTCTGCATTAGGAGTATTTTTGCCTTGAAGGGACTTATACCCTGAACCAGCATGGGCTTGTTTTGATTGGAGCATTGATGATGTCCCTTCTTGGAAATAAATGAGAAATTACAGTTTAATTTTTGCCCTCAATAACCATGCAAATTGGCTATTTCTAGCTTAGATAAGATGTTACTTTCCTGACCACAAGTGAAGAAAGCTCCAAGATGTTAAGGTAGTCTTCAGTCTGGGGAAGATGCTATTAATAAATTTACTACAATTTACTACAATTGCTCCATTCAGATTTCTTTGTGAAAGAGCTGAAACTCTTTCCTCAGAGTTTCAAAAGAAGCCATGTCAAGTCTAAGTGAAATGTGATTCTTGGAGGAAAAAGGAAAACATGGCACGCTAGGGTATTGATGATGAGGGGCAATTAAGCCTTCGGGATTTAAGTGTATTTCAGAGAGTAAGAACACAGTTGCAGTCAGCCCTGTTTCTACTGGCAACATTTCTTTCCATCAATTACTTACACCCATCCATGACATCTGACATTCACCTCACAAGGCCGAATGGCTTAGTTCTCTGGCAATTTCTAAGTGTCAGCTTTTAATATAGTATGCTTTGAGGTTTAAAATCATCTTCACCCAAAGAAAGAATAATAATAGTTACTTGTTGAGCATTTACTTTGAGGCATTGTGCAAACTACTTAGCATGCAATATTGCGTTAAATTTTATAGTAATCCTGTAACATGGATATTATTACAACTATTTTATATATATATATATATATCAGATCATTGAGGTTTACAGAGATTAGTTAACCTTCCTAAGATCACCCAGATGCTGTTTGATAAAAACCAATATTTGAAACTGGTTAATTATCCCCACAGCAACTAAACTTGTAACATACCCAGGGGAAGGCCAGTCATGGGCAGGAAATATCTGTGGGCATGGAGTTAGGAAGGCTGAGGGGAAACACCAGTTCTCTCATCTGTCTTTGAGACGCTCAGTACTCTCTTTTAGGTGGTGTTTCCTTATCTGTGAAAAAAGAAAAAGTATTCTTTTGCGAGAATTTAATGCATTAATGGCAATGAGGGTGCCTGGCACATCAGAAAACGTTGCCTGGCTCTGAACTCTACAGATATTAAGGGGTCTAACAACACGTTATACGTTTAGCTTACATGAGAACATTTTACATTTTGGAATGGATTTTTTTGTGAATGACTAAATGCCCTTTAAGTAATCAAATAATCCTGCTCACCATTCTCGTGAAACAGTGAATTTCCAGTAAAAATAATAGGTAGTGATACCTGTATATTGGGGATAATCATATTGACTATTAAGGAGTAGTTCACAGAGGGCTTGGCTTCTATGGATAAGCCATAGAAGAGAGTAAGCGCCTTTCCTCTGGTATTTGTTCCAAGTTAGTATAATATATTTATGGCTTCCATACCTTGTCCTTTGACAGCCTGGTCAGATTGTGTGAAGATGCCTATGCAGGGGTTCAGAGTAAACGGTATGACAGTCTCTGCTTAGTTGTAGTAACCGTGGTAATTTGGATAAGATCTTTAACCTCTCCAAACCAATTCTCTGATTTTTAAAATGGTAGCAATACCCACTTCCAAAGTCTGTATGAAGATTGCTTGATAGAATGCAAACAAAGTGTTCAGCATATTCATAATTTCAATTGTTTTCATTTTTTAGACCCCACAAATAAGTGAGAACACGTGATGTTTGTCTTTCTGTGGCTGGCATATTTCACTTAACATAATGATCTTCAGTTTCATCCATGGGCAAATGACAGGATCACATTTCATTTTTATGGCTGAATAGTACTCCATCAGGTATATGTACCACATTTTCTTTATCCATTCATCTGTTGATAGACACTTAGGTTGCTTATTAGCTATTGTGAACAGTGCTGCAACAATTACATCACATTGCATGTCTGTAGCAAAACATCTTACGTGCCCTATAAATGTATACACCTACTATGTACCCACAAAAATTAAACATAATTTTTTTTAAAAAAGTGTTCAGCATAGGGCTGAGAAAATTGACACAAAATAAATGTAAGTTATCATCATCATCATCAGGAATTCTTGGAGTTTTTATCATAAGGTGTTTATGGAGTATTGGGAATATTTTGGCTGTGAATTCTGGCTCATGTTTTGACTTTAGATAAAGAGTGCCTCCACATCTGTTTAAGCCTCCTGATAAGAGGGCCACTGAAACAAGTCATGTGATTAAGGGATTATATTTTCCTAATCAAAAGCTGGAACATATGGTGTGACAAAAAAACAGTTCTTAATTAAACACACTTAAAACTAAAAATGTGCCAAACGTTAATGGTAAAAAGTAAATTTAGCTGTGTTTATGTTGAATTTCCTTGTTGAGAAAATAAAATCACTCAAAATCGTATCTTGAAAAATACAAGCACCTCATTTATAATATTTTATGTTGATAGGAGCGATATCCATCTTTGTTCTCAAAGACTCAAGTCTACTCCATGGGAAATTGATTTCTCTTTGTGATAGAGAGTGTGTTTTCAAAGCAAGAGAATTTTGCTTTGAAGGAAAACTTCCTTCCTAGCTGCTAGGAGTGGGACCACACACAACCTTCAGCTGTCAGCTCTTCCAGTGGCTGCACCAGCGGCAAAGAGCCACCACAACCCCGATCATCCGTTCCAGGGAAGCCTGCACTTGGTCACTAAGAAGGACAGAGTTATAGAGGCTTGGTTAATCAGGATCCTTTGATGGGAAATCTTCACTCCAAAGGTCTCCACCTTGCTGGCTGAGGCTTTGTCAGGCTTGCATCACATTTCTGCTTTTTCCTCTACCCAATTTTGTTTCTCTTCCTTTTCTTTTCTTTCAGAGATATTAATCCCTAGCCAGTATCTTACACTTCAGATACCATCTCAGCTCTTCTTTCTTTCTTCTTTTTTTTTTTTTTCAGTTCCTCGATGGCCCAAATTGCTACAGACAGCAATAGAAATGCAGTGGTTTGAGATACATGTAATGAGATGAGATTTTGGAGCTGGATCAAACACTTTCTTGCTGGCAATGAGAACTCCTTCACTGGTGGTGGGTGGAGCACAGGTGATGGTTCACCTGTTAAGCTTTCACCAGTGGTAAACCGGGAAGCTGTTCTGGTGGAGAAAATGCACAAGCAAGTAGAACACATTAAGTATTTAAGACTATGGAGGAAATAGTAGATATAAGGATAATAGAATTGGATGGTTATTGCTAAGTATAACTGATAAGATAAAGAAAATTAATGATTATCTGAGGGTGAGAAACAGATAATTGTAAGCCAGAAGTAAAAGTTAATGGCCTTTTACTTGCATTATCAACAAGCTCTTTTTTTTCCCTGCAGAAGCAAGGCTGAGAAATTTAAGGACAAGGACTCATATCTAATAGTCTGGCTGGGGACATACCCACTCAAGAAAGTTAAAAGTCCAATCAAGAGAGGTTTGTTATGCCAAAATCAGGACTGTGGTTGGGAAAGTTTGGAACCATAACCCATGGGATAGTGGCACGTGGGTGAATGCTCACAAATATTTTAAATAACCAGGCTCCTCTGAATGTTTAAACCCTGAGTAGCCTGTCTCTTCCAAGTAAGAGCTAGTGTCACCCATGTTCTGTAACACATTGCAGAAGACTACACCACTGAAAACCGAGGTGCTTCCATCAGGTCATTTACCTGCCAACTATGCACCTAGAAAAGGGGTATGCCCAAACATTTAAAAAAAAAAATTCTGTTTTAGAAAACCTTTAAAATTTAAGAAATATTACAAAAATAGTATAGAGAGTTTACGTATAACCCCCCAACTCAGTTTCTGTTATCATTTTACATTTTATGGTACATGTGTTAAAATTAGTGAATCATTGTTGGTGAATTATTATTAAGTCCGTAATTTACTCAAATTCCCTTCATTTTTCCCCAGTGTGTTTCTTCTGTACCAGGGTCCCATCCAAGATATCAAATTACATTTAGTCATGTTGTCTCCTTAGGTTCCTATTGACTATGACTGTTTCTCAGACTTTCCTTGTTTTTAATGATCTTGACCGTTTTGAGGAATACTGGTCAATTATTTTGCAGAATGTCCGTCAATTAGGATTTGTCTGATAGTTTTTTTCATAGCTAACCTGGGGTTGTGGGTTGTTGGAAAGATCACAGAGTTAAAGTGTAATTTCCATCACGTCATTTCGAGGGTACACGCTATCACTATTATTTCTCACTGATAATGTTAAATTTGACCTCCTGGCTGAGGTAGGATTTGTCAGGTCTCTCCAGTGAAGTTGCTCCCCCTCCCTGTTTGCATACTGTATGCTTCGGGGGGAAGTCACTCTGCACAAGACACACATAAAGAGTTAACTGCTATGCTTCACTCCCTAAGGACAGAGTGTCCACATAAATTATCTGAGATTCTTCTGCATGGGAAACTTGCAGGTTTTTCCTCATTTATTTATTCAATCACTTATTTATATTAGTATGAACATTCATTTTATATTTTGGGTTGCAATCCAATCTTATTTATATGTATTTTTGTTCCAATTTTTCCAGCTTTGGCCAGTGGAATTCTTTCAGTTGACTGTTATATTCCTTTCTCATGACTCCATCAACTTGTGTCTGTGTGTGTGTGCCTGTATATGTGTGTGTATGTCTGTTTTTTGTGTACTTCTTTAATGTCTGATGCTAGAATGATATTAGATTTATCTTCTGTATATCCTGTCCCAGTCTTAGAATGAGCTACTCAGCTCTTTTTATCAGGAGCTCTTGTCCTTTGTGTTGGAAAACAGAATTAAAAATTGGTATCTGAGTGTGAGTTGTGCTCATTCTAAGGGAGTGTCATTGCCTCTAGGCCCTCTCAGCTGATGTAATAAGGATATATATATAATATGTATTTATATATGTATATGTGTATACTAAGCTATATATATTATATATACACACACACACTAAATGCACATATCTATAAATATTTCTATATGTATCTGTATGTGTATAAGGTTAAGCATGAATTTATGGTGATGTCTCCAGCTCTAATTTATTACTACATGAATAGTTCAAGACTCTTTCCCTTTCTTATATGTAAACTCCTACTCCAACACTGAGATGTTTGGAAAAATCATCTGTTCCCATCATCGGCTATCCATTTATTTAATTGTTAAACTCCAGTGCATGTGTGTGAGGGGTGAGTATTTAGGCTTTAGAATTATTGAACTGTATTTCTGAAGGAAACACCTTTTTCAGCTGGAGAACAGTGCTTATATGCAGTTAATTTTGCTTTTAGTTTTACAGACTTCTGTCACTTCTAAAGCATTTCGGTCAATACCCTCTTCTCTCACACACTTCAGTGAGATTGTTTCATACATTTGTAATACAATTAAATTTGTTTTATCATATTTTGCATTCCATCTAGGAAAATTCTCAGCCTCCTAAGTTACTTTTTAAATTTGCAAGCATTAGTGTGCACTCTTGGTAATATAAGGCTTGTTTATTCTTTCTCCGACCCTTCCCATCTTTATATAGACACACATTTCTGACCTATATCATTTTTCTTAACTCTGATTTACTTTTTAAAACATGTTATGTAAGGGATGTCTGCTGGTGATGAATTCCCTCAGGTGCTGTCTAAGTCTTTATTTCTTGTGCACTTTTAAGGGATAATTCCACTGGATAGGGAATTCTTAGCTGGTGTTTTGTTTTGTTTTGTTTTGTTTTAACACTTTAAATATTTCATTCCACTCTCTCTTAAGGTATCTTTTCCCCTCACTTAGATTCTTTGAAGTTTTTCTCTTTGTCTTTGGTTTTCTGTAGTTTGAATATGATATGCTTGGATATAGTTTGTCTGTCTGCCTTCCTTCTTCCCTCTTTGTTTTCCCTCCTTCTCTCTCTTCCTCCTATTTTTTTGAATTTATTCTTCTTACAGTTCTCTACGCTTCTTCTATTGGTGATTTGACATCTGTTGTTAATTTGGGAATGCTCCTAGTCATTATTACTTCAAATATTTATCTGCTGCATTATTTCTTTCCTCACTTTCTGACATTCTCATTGAACATAGGTTACAACTTTTGAAGTTGTCCCATAGTATTGAATGTCCTGTTCTATTTTTTCCCTTCTGCTTTTCTTTGAATTACAGTTTGGGAAGTTTCTATTGAATGATCTTCGCACTCATTGATTATTTTATCAGTCATGCTCAGTGTATTGCTAAGTTCATCAATAGCGTACTTCTTTGCAGTTACAGTGGCTTTTTTTGTTTTATTTCTAACATTGCCTTTTGGTACTTTCTTACAATTTTTATTTCTCTGCTATATTTATCATATGTTATAGCACAATGTCTACTTTTTCACTAAGAGGCTGTATTCGTTTGCATAGCCTTGCCAAAAATTTATATATGTCTATTGACCTGAAACCTGTGAATGTGACCTTATTTGGAAATAGAGTCTTGCAGATGAAAGCAAATGAAAATGAGGTCGTACTGGATTTGGGGTGGCACCTGAATCCAATATAACTGATATCTTTATAAGAAGACAAAAATTTGAACACAGAGGACTCAGACACACAAGAAAAATGCCATGTGACAATGGATAAAGAAATGCTTATATCCCCGGTCTATGCTGGATTTTTTTTTTCTGTTAGTACAATTTATTTCCCCTTGCGGAGATAAGAAAGCTAAGGGTAGTTACAAGAGAAAAAATAATATCTTTCCTCCAGGTTGAATAAGGTTATCTTAAAGACCTTTGCTCTAGAGAATCGGCCTTTATTATGAAGAATTATTTGAGGTATTTTACAATGATTTATCTTTCCTTACCCCACCAGAACCACTCGGGAACTTTCTCAAATGTTCACAATTAGAACTTGGTGGGGTTCCAGTAGGTAAGACCAATTGGATTCATCTAAATATGCAGCTATCGGCAGTTTCTCACTTTTGACATAGTCCACACCCAGCCTATGGAATTTCATCAAAATTACCACTGAAATTCTGATACAAGCACATGGCTGCATTGGCTTCTGTTCCACAGAAGCAGAAAGAAGCTCTCCGCTGTAACTCCCTCAACTTGCCTGTCTCCCCAGCTTTTAGAGTGATAGTTTATCTTGAAACCTCTATTCTCAGATGAATCCAAGAAAATAAACAAACTACAGCAGGTAGGCAAAAATAACTGTTTCTGTAAATAAATTTTATCTTTTTGGAACATTGCAATTGATATAGGAGTTAAAAAGAAATTATTTAGGCAGATACGGTAAGGAAGTCCTCGGTAAGCTTTCCCTTTTAATGAAAAGCAGCCCCCAAAACATTTTCTTTTCTAACAAAAAGCAGCCTGAAAATTCAAGCTGCAAGCATAGTAGGTCAAGCTAGAAGCTCGCACGGGTGAATGCCGGGAGCTGTGCCAATAGGGAAAGGCTACCTGGGGGCTAGGCATGTCCAACATGGTGGCTCCATCTTCCTCTTTCCTTATCAACCACGTGCACAGTAAGGAGCAGACAACATGGTGCAGCCAAGTAGAGACTTTATTTGCATAATAAAGGATTAGGGTGGGGTGGCCAGTTTCCTCACCCACTATGTAAACATCACACTTTGTCCAACCAATCTTTGGGCCCTATGTAAATCAGACACCACCTCCTCAAGCCTGTCTATAAAACCCTGTGCACTCCAACACAGGCTAGAATTTCCACTCAGGCATCTCTCTCTCTCTCTCTCTCTTTCGCAGGAGAAAGAGCTGTTCTTCTTTCTCTTTTGTTTGCCTATGAAATCTCTGCTCTTAACCTCACTCCATGTGTGTCCATGTCCTTGATTTCCTTGGCATAAGATGACAAGCCTCAGGTATTTACCCCAGACAACGACACAGTTTCACAATGTCCATTTGTAAAAAATTTCCATGTAAGTCCCTTTATTAATGTGCTAAAGAAAAAAACACATGCACATTTCAATAGGTGGTGAATTTTTTTCTAATTAACTCATTCCAGAAAGAAAAATAAAATAACTCAAACTATGAATAGAAAGAATCTTCCTATAATGATAAGGATGTTGTTAGAAATTAACTGAATCTGAAACATCCCACAACCTGCACTCTCCTCTGACTTCCACACTGGGATGTTAGTGGGGTTCCACAAGGATTGTTAGTGGGGTTCGGTTGAGCAGGAAGCCCCCTATGGTTTTCTTTCCATATGTGCTTCCTTCATTTATGGATTGTGCAGCAGTCAGCACTCCTCTGAATCTGATCTCATTTCATTATGAAGACCATTTGTTTACACCTTATCTGTAGTTGCTTTCATACCACAACAGTGAGTGAGTGATTGTGACAGAAATTGTAGAACCCACAAAGCCTCACATATTTAATATTTATCCCTTTAGATAAAAAGTTTTGCTAACAATATGCCCCGAAACTATTTATGGATAGATGTTTAAGTGGCTTTCATTCATTTTAATTTTTTGTTATAATGAACGAAATATCAATGAACATCCCTGTGCATATATCTTTCATTTTTGTGCACATGTCCTATTATTTATTTATAATACGTTCTTAGAACTGGAATTTCTAGGTCAAAGAGCATGTGCCTTCCCCTGATCTATTTTAAACATTTACCATTCTAAAAAGAAGAGATAATCAAGCCTGTTTCCAGTTCAAAATTTTGAAAATCAGAAGGAAATAAACTATCATTTCAAATTAACCGCTTCATTGATGGATGAGAAATGCTGATATCTTAGGAGAAAAGGCATTTAGATCCAGCCTGGCAGCAATAATGAGCTTGTGACTTTTAGACCTGATTCTGAACCCATGTATTTCAGCTACTGGCCAGGCTGACTTTCAAGACAAGGTGAGCTTGAAGAAGGTACACTGGCCAGTGCCTTATGCTGTAACACTGAGGGATGATAAGGTCAGAACGTACATTAGCCCCAGTTCTAAATGCAGTTTAGTGGCACTAAGAGAACTGCTAACATGGCTTACAGAATTCCCAGGGGAGGCAGGTATTCAAGACTTCCCATTTAAAGTGTCAGGAATTTTACATCTTTTTCTGCTTTAGGGTTAAGTATTGTTACAGCCCTGTTTCTGATTTTTTTCTTTTCTATCAAAAATAAACATCTGGGGATTATGGGCCTTCTGTTTGTTTTTGAATAAATTGCATTACTTGTGTTTTATATGTAGATCCTCTAGAAGACTGGCACTGGTCTTATCTAAATCTATCTCAGGTCTTCTTCTAAGAAGGCCCCAAAGCCAGTTAGTCTCATATGGGCTGGATCCTACAGTAAGTAGAGTGTGATAAAGCATTGACTTTATACTCACAGCCAGCGTCTGTTAGAATCACTCTAGTTTTGGCATGAAAGGGCAGCACAGACCTCTTAAAATGAGGTGTAATATAGTTAATAACTAACCGTTTCAATCACCTACTGTTTATGTTTGAGATGTTACATTATGAACTTTACATTTTGTATTTCCAATGACCCTAAAAGGTAGGCCTTATTTCTAGAATTAAAATATGAAGAAGAGCATTGCTCTGGGACAGTAATGAGATTTGAAAGCTGTTTTAGCTCTACCAATGTATCTCTCTATGAAATAATTTCTTGAGTCACAGATTCTTCCCTTTATGCAGTGAAGGCTAGGGCTTGATCACTCCTGTTTTCTTCAGAATAATAGTCTATGATTCTATAACTTTTTACCTAAAAATATCCACAAGGAACGTCCAGTGGTAAATCATTCTCTAGTTTCAAATTTGGCAGAGGCCTTTCACTTTCCCCCAACTTTTTTTTTTTCATTTAATATTTTGAAAGAAAAGTAATGTTGTAGGGGCATATGATGGAGATGTAAGACTCTTGATGTCTGGGGGAAGGAAGGCATTTTTAGATATAGAAAACAGGGTTGAGTCATCAAAAGCACATACAAAGTTTTCCTACACTGAAAACAAAAATTTTCGTCTTATATATTATTTGGCCAAGTACAAATCACAAAAATAAGATAGAAAATAAGGAAATTTTGAACACTTGGAAAGGTCGGACAGTAAACTATCTGGTTCCAGAGTTTTGAATTATAGGATAACAATATAGCCATTACAATATTACATTTCAGAAGCACAAGTGGAGAAACACATATTCTCCTTCCATTTTGACTTTTTAGTCCAACATATGAGAATCCACAGGTTGTGCATGGTCATCCAGGTGAGCCGTGAGTAATTGAATTATGCCTAAATTTGGGAAGAACATCATTTTCTACCTGCTGTATTCATGAACATAGGGTGGTCTAGAGAAAATCTATAAAAACAATATTAATATATCTAAATTATGTCCTTAAGTCAATATTTGTTTTACCTTTTTCTTGATTTTTTCTTTCAAAACAAAATTTTTAGAGACAGGTTCTTCGTCTGTCATCCAGGCTGAGGTGCAGTTATGCCATTGTAGCTAACTGTAACCTTGAACTCCTAGGCTCAAGCAATACTTCTGCCTCAGCCTCCCGCATAGCTAGGACTATAGATATGTGCCACCATACCAGGCTAATTTAATTTTATGTTGTTTTATTTTTTAAACTTTTAAATTTCTCTTTTGTATATGTTTTGTAGAAATGAATCTCACTATGTTGACCACGCTGGTCTTGAACTCCTGGCCTCAAGTGATTCTCCTCCTGCCTTGCCCTCCAAAATTGCAGGGATTACAAGTATGGGACACCATGCTGGGCCTAAACCCTTTTGTCTGTAAACATTATTTCGTATCTCAATAATGGTCTAGAATATTGTAGTTATTTTCTTTCTTCTTGTTTTCCTGTTTTTATTTGTTTTTTTTTTTTTTCAGGGACCTAAATATGATTAATTTATCATTACATTCAAGGTCTTAGATTGATATGCTTCAGATTTTTTTTTTTTTTTTGAGACAGAGTCTTGCTCTGTCGCCCAGACATGCCTGTTAATTTTGAGTCAAAAAGACAATTTTGACTCAAGCACTTGAGCTCCAGTTTGAGATGCAGTGCATGTTATGACAAATTTCCTGGGGCCAAATAAAGATTTTTTAAAGAATGAAATGGGATAAATCTAGTAAGAACACACCATAAGCATTGATCTTATTAAAATGTGGTTAAAGAATATTAATTTAGCTAATAATGACAAAAAATACTTTGTCATATCCATTGGTCATATTTTCTATAGGTCATGATTCCATAAGTCTCTATTTTCATAATCAGTTTAGGACCCATAGTATGATCAACTATTGGATTTTCAAAACTGAAATATTTAATTTTATCCTGAAGAACTAATTATGCATATTGTGATGGTTAATACTGAGAGTCAACTTGATTGGATTGAAGGATACAAAGTATCGTTCCTGTCCCTCTAGAGAACCCTGACTAACACACATATTTTAACTTTTAGTTTGGAAAATATATTTGGCTTGAGAAGGACAATTGTAAAAGTAAACATTACCATTGTACTAAGCAGCATCTAGAAACGTGTGATGTACATAACAGCTGCTTAATCTTTGATGCAATAGCTAATGAATGGCAAAGTCAGTATCTTTAGGTAGTATGTGGAACACTTAAAATTCAGAAGTTCGCCAGGCGTGGTGGCTCACGCCTGTAAGCCTAGTACTTTGGGAGGCTGAGGCAGGCGGATCACCTGAGGTTGGGAGTTCGAGACCAGCCTGACCAACGTGGAGAAACCCTGTCTCTAGTAAAAATACAAAATTAGCTGAACGTGGTGGCACATGCCTATAATCCTAGCTATTCAGGAGGCTGAGGCAGGAGAATCGCTTGAACCCGGGAGGTGGAGGTTGTGGTGAGCTGATATTACACCATTGCTCTCCAGCCTGGGCAACAAGAGTGAAACTCCATCTCAAAATAAATAAATAAATAAATAATAAAGTAAAAAAATAAATAAAATTCAGAAGTTCATTGAGCATTGGCAAAATATTCATATCAATATCACAAGATTTTATTTAAACATATTATTTGCCAAGATATTTTATTTTGGTAATAATGAAGTAAAAAATTCTTACATTTGAGTCTTTCATTAAAACATTACTTTTTACTAGTTGACATTGCCGTTATTCTCACTGGAATTACAACAGGAATAAACTTAAGTATCTACTCCCTAAGGAAGATTTATGGAAGAACCGAGTAATATTTGTTTCTACTTGAGTTACTTTTAAGCATATTTATTTTCTAAAACTTTGTATGACTTGTTCCAAAAATGAATGGACATTTTTAGGAGCCTGAAATTCTCTAAAATAATTATAAATTGAATTTTGCAAGACACTGTGATTTTATTAACACTGATAAAAAACAAAGGAGGGGGTTGCTTGAGAGAGATTCAGAATTGATCTTATTTCAGTAGTGACTCAGTGGTTTGCATGAAATAAAATTAGACTTGTTTTGGCGCAACAGGAAGCAGATAATAGAAAATAAGTTTAAGGCAGATTCTGAAGAAAGACAGAATTGCTGGCTAGTTGATAAAGTAGTGGAAGAAAATACCCAGCTCCTTTTTATAAATGATTAATCTAGATCCCTTTTATAATATTGTTTATGTTTTTGGAAGAAACAGCAGTGGGCATCAAAGCCTGACTTTTGTATTCAGCAACTTTGTTAAAGAACGAAATGACCTTGTCTCAGAATGCAATTTTTTTGCTTGAGAAGCTTGTAATGCCAATGAACATTTTACATCTTACTTGAAAATTGTAGATTTTGGGGAGTCCTAGCATATGTTAAAATGTTTTAAAAACCAACATTTTCATATTTATCTTATAATTCTCAAATCACCAGTTTTTCTGCCAGATAAATTAGAATTTGTTTAAAAACTAGAATCTACGTATTGAACAATGACTATATGCAAATAATCCTCTGGGTCAAAAATTGGAAATATATAGAAACTCTGGCCCTAGGTGGCTTTAAACCCAGGAAGAAAATGCGGACACATCTTAAAAGGTAAATAAGAGTTCCAGACAGTTTGGATTAAGACTTAAAGAAGAGGTATGGTTATTTTCAAGAATCTATGAGAAAAAATGACTTCTGCTCTGGAAAACTGAGGTTTGTTCACTACTATGGAGCTGGGTCCTCTTCTATCCCTACTTGAAAGACCCCACTTCTAATAGCATTGTATAAAGGAAAGGAAATTTTCCTTGCTTTAGCTTATTTATTGTTATAAATACACGTCAAAGTTTAATTTGGTATCATTTGTTCTCTTCTAATAGTTAGAATTTTTTGATATATACTGCTAAAATCCTGGATGTGATCTCTATAGCACACTTCCACACCAATTTTGTTCTAAATTTAGTAAGAATCACCTAACTGGTTTCTGAATTTGACTGATGATTACAGCTAATCATAGTTGAGAAAATGAGAAATTACACACACATACACACACACACACACACACACACATTGTAAAGCAAAAATTGATTGAAACAAGTCTCAATCAATTTAGAGGTTTATTTTGCCAAAGTTGAGGTTGCACCTGGGAAAGAAACACAAATCACTGGAGCTTTTGTAATCCATGCTTTTTCCCAAGAGGGTTTTGAGGACTTCAGTATTTAAAGGAGAAAGAGCAAACCAGAGGGGAAGAAGGAAATTTATTTTAAAGGTGGGAAAGGGTAGGCAGTAAGGCAAGTAGTTATATTCTTGTAAGGCTTTGATCAACACCTAGTAGATCTACATTTTACATGTGAAGAGAAGGGTTAGAGGAAAAGTCAATTATGCATTTATCTTGGGCTCAGTAAATCCACATTTTATATAAGATAAAATGTGTGAAAAGATGGGGTGAATGAAGAAGTCAATTATGCATTTTTCTCTAGGTGGGCGGAAGGATGATTTCTATTCTTGTCTTTGTCTGCTACTTGGAAGATAAGCTGAAAATTTACATTGTCAGGGTAAGATTTAACAGCACTCTCTTTTAGGGATAGATTACAGGGAGAATATATATTCTGAAAGATTTTAGGGTCCACAAGGAAATGCCTTATGAGCGACTTGTGAGGAAGGGCCGTCTGGGGAGACGTGGCTTTCTACTGCTGTGGGAACCTGGCTTATGTATGAGGATTTGACATGTATAAGGCTCTGTGTTTGGGAACAAAAAGCAGGCAATTTTTTTAATGACTCAGTTCCCTAGCTTAACTTTCCCTTTGGCATAGTAAGTTTGGAGTCCCGAGATTACTTTTTCTTTCACAAGATGTATATATAAAACCAAATTCTATTCAAGAATAAAGCACAATTAATTTTAAGAGATTTCAGTCATGCAAAATAAATAATAAGGATTCAGTGTACCAACAATTGCATTGCATGTTAGGTGAGTAAGCTCAATCCATCTACATCTTTCTTGCAGACTCATATTAAGACTGTTCATCTAGTTTTTAAATCAGCAATTGATCTTCAGAGTTAGTAATGAGGGAAAATATAAGGTTAAAGTGACTGGTTAGACACTGTAATTGAACTCATGCCTCCAAAATTGACCTTATTCCAGACTCATCATCTCCACTGTGAGTAGATTTACCCTAATTTACCAGCACTGAAGGGTGTGAGTTTAAGTTTGTTATGAGGGATGATGGTGAGTTAGGAGGTTGGACTTAACTCAGGAGGTGGGACTCAACTCCAGAGACAGAGATTGGACACTGGACCAAACTGAGGACTAGCTAAAACAAGGAAGAGGCAGAAGCATCTCTCCATACAACATGCCCACCAGTGTGCCATGTCAGTTTGCCATTGCCATGGCAATACCTGGAAGTTACCACCTCTTTCCATGGCAACGATCTGATGACGCAGAAGTTATTACCCTTTTTCTAGAGATGTTATGCATAATCTGCCCATTAATTCACATATAATTAAAAGTGGGTATAAATATGAGTACAGAACTGCCTCTGAGCTGCTACTCTGGGCACACTGCTGATAGGGTAGCCCTGCTTCTGCTTCACAAGGAGGAGTACCTCTGCTGATGCTGTACACTGCCGCTTCAATAAAAGTTGCTAACACCACTGGCTTACCCTTGAATTCCTTCCTGGGTAAAGACAAGGACCCTCCTGGGCTAACCCCCAAGTTTAGGGCTTGCCTGCCCTGCATCATCTGATAGCCACAAAGGGATGAAGACAGCAGAGATGGCGGTGATCAGTGGAGAGGCAAGAGAGTGACACAGCAGAGATGGTGGCTGTAAGTGATCAGTGGGGAGGTGGTGTTTGGCGAGCAATGTGAGAGACAGCAGTCAGCAAGACAGTGAGAGACAGCGAAACAGCCTGTGATTGAGCCTGAAAGAGCTGTAATACTCAGGCTTTGACCATAAAGTTCTGCTAACCCTACAGAGCTGTAACATGAACCAAAGGTGCTTTTCAGAGCCATCATTTTCCCTGGCAGGCAGCAGAGCTGAACAGAGGAGCAAGTAGCCATACTGCTGCTGCCTCCTCTGTGTGCCCCCTCCACTCTGACTGGCAGGCCAGTGGGTTACTGGTTCCCCTGATGCACCCCTCCCTGTGTGACAGCTGGGCCCACTCATGCTGGAGAATCCCTAGAGAGACGTTCACCTGGGTCCTGCATCAAAGATCGGTTAGCACCATTTTGACTCCTGTGGATGGGTGAGTGCCGCTCTGTTCTCGCCATAATATCTGGTGAACTGGAATAAAAGCCTTTAGCTAAGTAGTCAGTTAAAAGTTCCTTGTCATTTGAGTGTCACAACCACCTCTTTATCACCTCTACCCCCAGTCCTTTCCCCTCTGACTCCATTTAATTGCTCCACAAATTATTTTTAGTCCTAAAAATGTATATTTCATTTTCAGTGTTATGTTTGCATTTACTTTTCATTAATTGTATTTGGGCAATTGTTTAAGGCAGGACACTTGGCTGTGAGAGGTCCCCAATTGTGTTGACTCTAGGATGCTGGAGTGACCTTCCTCTATGACCCCCAACTTGGTCTTGGGTTCACTGTTGACCACCCCTGATGTGCCCCAGGGTTACTTGGGCACTCTCAGTTTTCAACATTGCTGTCATTGGCTGCCCCTGGATGCGCTGGGGTTTTCAGTATTTACATTCCCTCTAGGATTGTGGGTTATAGCCTTTCCACCTAGAGAAATAATGTCCTCCCTTTTTCTGCCCTGAAGTTAGAATTTATTATTTCCCCAGTAGCTAGTTTCAGGCCCCATCCTGTGTGCTGATTTATAACTGCCTTGTTCAAGCCCCTCTTGGTTGAAGAAACTGGGAATTCCTAGGCCCCTGACCTGATGGACGACCACCTACAGCAGTAGACAAGTGGCTACCCAAACATTTTTTTGGTGTCTCTGCTGCTGGGAAGGTTTTCTGGCAGGTCAGGGCCTCTGAGGTATCCTCTTGGGTAATGCTGTCTACCTCCTTCCTTTCCTTCCTTCCACAGCCGCCATTTGTGTAGCCCCATCTCTGCCCAACTCTTGCTCTCCATGAAATTTAGGCTCAACATTTTACTGCCCATGTGTAGCTCCTAATTCCTTTTGTAATGCCTTGCTCCTTGTACTTACACTCTCTCTGAAGGAAGTGGAAATCTAAAAGGGAAAATAACAAGGGATCAGTTTCTTTCCCTCTCACTAGACTTAGAAAAATTTCTATGTTCAGTAAAAATCCTGGTTAGTCACGGGGATAATGATGAGCATCCCAGAGGACTCACCACTAAGATGTCTTTTAGGCTACTGGAACAAATTCAAATTTGGCTTAAAGAAAAAGAAAAAAACCCTCATTTTCTATTGCAATACTATTTGGGTTCAATAAAAATTAGAAAACCAACATATTTGGCCTAAACACCATTCTATACATTATATTTTGCAATTGGACTTATTCTGTGAAAAAGGAGAAAAATGAGGAGAGGTCCCTTGTGTACAGATTTTTATGGCCCTTAACTGGTTCACATTACTTCCAGGCGCCAGAAAGTCATGACTAAGGGGTCTCTTCCTAGCTAGGCCCCCTAGAATGCCTACACCCTCCCCAAAGTCTCTGTTCCCCCAGTTCTGGGGGTGTTCCCACCAGTTCTCTAATGAGGTATTCTACCCCCAGGTCATCAGATACCCCTGTCCTGTATCCACCTAGAACCAGCTTATACCCCTCACTGGCCAAGAAAGTAAGCCCAAACACTACCACCAGGAGTGGGGCCCCATATTTGCCCATAAAATCAAACTTGGGTTCATTGCGAAAGGCAGCTAATGAAAATGATGGAATATTTAGGGTACATGAGCCATTTACTTTGTCCAATTTGGCTTTATACAAGGGAAAATTTGGCTTAAAAAGTTTATAGCGCTTGTTAAGTTGATCATTTTCTTATGTAACTTGCTGTGCCATAGAAAAAATGCAAAGGAAAAATAGTGTGGCTAAACAAGACAATTATGACAAGATTAGAGAAATAACTCTGGGAAAAGATGAAAACCTTTCTCTGTTTCATGGTTGTTTAGTTGAGGCACTCAGGAAAGATACCACTTTAGACCCAGACTGCCCAGAACGGCAAGCCCTTCTGGATGCACATTTAATTACTCAATCTGCCCCTGACATTAGGAGGAAGCTACAAAAAGCACCAGTGGGACCTCAAACCCTTAAAAGCAAACTCTTAAACATGGCCTTTAAAGTTTACAATAACAGGGACAGGGAAAAAAGAGGTGAAAAACACCAAAGGAAATAGCCAAAAAGTGCAATTGTTCATAGTTGCTGTAAGCCCCCTGCCACCTCAGAATTATCCATCCTGAGAAACTGTTGTGAGATCAGCATCTGGGATGTCCAGACAGGAGCCCCCAACTCACCGGCCCCTGGGGCAGAATTATTGCTCCTACTATAAGCAAAAGGATCATTGACAATGAGAATGTCCTAACTGTTTCTGGTGAGAGAGAAAAGATGCTTCTCATCAATTTTCTTCCAAGAGCCCCAAAGGGCTGCCTTGCTTAACTAAGTTTACTGGGGGTCTTGGACCCTTCGCCTGATGGACAGTTTCTTGCAGTGGCAGACAAGAAGCTGGATCAACATTTTTCTTTAGTGTCTTGGCTGCTGGGTGAGCTCTCCAGCAGCTTGGGGACTGTATTAGTCTGTTTTCATGCTGCCGATAAAGATATACTCGAGACTGGGTAATTTATAAAGACAAAGAGGTTTAATTGACTCACAGGTCCACGTGGCTGCGGAGGCCTCACAATCATGGTGGAAGGCAAAAGGCATTTCTTATAAGGCAGCAGAGAAGAGAAAACGAGAGCCAAGTGAAAGGGGAAACCCTTTGTAAAACCATCAGATCTCATGAGACTTATTCACTACCATGAGAACAGTATGGGGGAAACCACTCCTCATTATTCATTTATCTCCCATTGGGTTCCTCCCACAACACAAGGGCATTATGGGAGCCAAAATTCAAGATGAGATTTGCAGGGGGACGCAGCCAGACCATATCAGGGATTCCTAGGTCTCCCTTTGAGCAACACGGTTTTCCCTCTCTCTACCTTGTTTAATGCCAGGGTATCCCCTTCCTTGCCTTTTCCTGTCTTCTATACCTACTAGGGCAAACAAAGTTTGGCCTAGTAGATGAGTCCCAACTTTGTAAATAGCTTGAATCCAATTGTCTTGTATAGGTTATTTTATTTGATGAGTTTGTTTAGGTGTATACACAGGTATTGTGATGTATGTTGTTCAGCATGTTATCAGGTTGGCTTCTAAATAAGAGAGCATTCAAAAATTAAACAAGACTAGTCTAAGCTTATTAGTTTGAAGAGAATGTTGTGTCTTCTAAAATTTAACTTTAAGGTTTTTACTTAAGTAAATCACTAATGTTCACAGGCTTTAAAATGGTTAAAATGACTTTTAATGGTGACTAGCTTTGCATAGTATTTTATTTCTTGTAGGTGATTTAGATAAAACCATTAAAAGTTAAAAAATTAAATATATTTGAAAGGAATAAATGCTTAAATAGTGAGCTTTTTGTATAGTTAAAAACCTTAAAATTATGAAATGATTCTCATCTATAGAATGCCAGTGTCTGGTAGGCAGTCCAGGACTTGTTGATTCAGGTGTATCACCTGAGGTCAGGAGTTCAAGACCACCCTGTCCAACATGGAGAAACCCCGTCTCTACTAAAAATACAAAATTAGCCAGGCGTAGTAGCACATGCCTGTAATCCCAGCTACTCAGGAATCTGAGGCAGGAGAATCACTTGAACCCGGGAGGCGGAGGTTGCAGTGAGCCAAGATCTCACCACTGCACTCCAGCCTGAGGAACAAGAGTGAAACTCCATCTTAAAAAAAAAAAAGAGAGAGAGAGAGAGAGGTTCAAAATATGAGAGAATCAAGGAGTAGAGAAAAAGGTATAAAAAAAGTTTTAGATTGAAAATGTAGTTTTTGGCAAGGAAAGATATAAAGAAAGAGTAATTTTGTATGAAGAGGGATATTGTATAGTAAATTCTTGTGCTAGAGTAAAATGACTGGTTATTTAAGAAAAGGGTAGTATAGGAAGAGCCAGAAAGTCCAAGTATCTTGTAGATGCTCTGTTTAAGTTGTGATAAGGTTGCTAAAGGGGAATTTATGAAAGCAATTTTGTGTGTGACTGTTAGCTGTAATTAAAAGGAAATTGTGGCCAAGTGCAGTGGCTCAAGCCTGTAATCTCAACACTTTGGGAGGCTGTGGTGGGCTGATCACTTGAGGTCAGGAGTTCAAGACCAGCCTGGCCAACATCATGGTGAATCCACATCTCTACTAAAAATACAAACATTAATCTGGTTTGGTGGCAGGTGCCAGTAATCCCAGCTACTCAGGAGGCTGAGGCAGGAGAATCACTGGAGCCTTGGAGGCAGAGGTTGCAGTAAGCCGAGATCATGCCACTGTACTGCAGCCTGGGTGACAAAGTGAGACTCCATTTGAAAAAATTAAAAAGAAATGATTACAATAGATTTTCTACATGTTAAAACTAATTTTCTTAAGATATGAATTTGCTAATTTCTGAGAAATTTTACTTTTCAGTTCTGTAATCTATTTATTTTAAAAGCTTCATAGATTCATGTGTCTCTCTTCTTTAGGTTTTTCATCAGCTCCTGTGAATTTTTCTCCCCAATTCTGTTATGGCCTGATGCTAAAACATTGTGTCTTAGAGGTCTGTGGAACCAGTGTTTTTCACCAATATAGCTTAATTCTATGCTCTTGGTTTTTCTTCAGGTGTAACTTTAATATTGGCTTTAATTTTGGACTCTTTCATTGCTTAAAATGGTTTTAAGGGCTAATAAGTGCCTGCCCACCTCCCTTCCCACCTGCTCTAGACTGTTTAATTGGCTATAAAGTCAGTCTTTTGGCTCCAAGTCTCTTGGCCATGGGGGTCCCTCTGAGGAACATGATGGATTTAGAGCAGGTAGCACACCACCCCAGCATCAGTATGAGAGAAAATAAAACCTTGACCATCAATAATCCCTCTGGCACACCTTGAAAAAAAAAGGGAGAATCTGAACGAAAAAATTAAAATCAAAACTCCCCAACGGACTTAATGGACACCTCCCTCTTGGCCAAAGAGAATCCCAAAGAAATGCGAAAAACTAATTCAGGCCACAATGAGAAACAGAGGGGTCAGACGTACCTCACTATACCTTCCCCTTTTTCTTTGTCAATTAGGCCAGGTTCAAAAGGCCCTTCAAGATGAAAATAAAATATTGCCCTTCCCCACAAAGGAAAAGAACAGCTCCCATGTTCAACCAGGAGACTTAGTCTTACTAACAAGAAGAATCTGCTGAGGATCAATTATAACCAAAATGGAAATACCCCTATCAGGAATTGTTAAATTCTCCCACCACTGTACAATGTCAGGAAATAATTACTTATGTACACCGATCAAATATTAAATCTGTTTCTCAAGAGTCACAGGTACAAAGAGAGGATACCATGATCTACAACTGTGAACCTTTGAAAGATTTATATGTAAAAGAATCAACACTCAGTCAGAAGTGATAGTGTGATGCTGTGGATGGAAACAGGAGCATTAATTTTTATTTCCTTCCTGACTATAATACTTCTTTTCTATTGCTTTAGCCATCTGCCTTCTCCTGGGAAACACCTTTCTTGTCCGTGCGTATAGAGGGCACTCTACGGCCCAACTGGACACCATGCTATCACTATTAATCCTGTTTGGTTTCCCAATTATCCTGATCCAGTGTGGATGAAAACAAAACTCTATTTTAAATGTTTCAAAAAATATAGCATCAGGGAATCATCTTCATGGTTGATAGGTTTATCAGCATCCCCAGGATAGATAGTTCCATCTTCTGGCTTATCCAGAAAATCTCAAGGACATCTCCCCAGGCCCCTACTTGCTAGATGAAACTCTTCCCCACTTAATGGATTCCGTCAGAACCCCACCACCACTGTTATCTGGACCTGGAAAGTTGGGTATCTATATCTCCAGTGCACTAATCATTCTATCTTTTGAACTCACTGCTGTGTTAATGACACAAAAGTGGAAGTTTTCTTGCAATATTTTGATCCACCTCTAGTTCCCAAGACCATAGCAAGATAAATAGGAACCCCTTATGGGTGAGGAAACCATATATGGTGTCTTCACCCAGATCCGAACATACAGGAAAAAAAACAGAGAAACAAACAAACAAAAACAGCTGACTAATCTGGGAAGGTGGGAGTACTGCCCTCTTCTGGAAAACAAAGGTTATTCAGCCATCCCCATTGGAACAGGAAAGAATATCTCCAAAGACCCAACTTAGCAGCAAAGGATAGCTATCACAACCCGTAGGGCTTCTATTTGTGCCCCAACTAGCCTTGCTTTCATTTGTGGCCATCAGTGGGAAAAATTCACACTCCATACCTGCCCGAATTCCCAGGGAGCCACTTGTTCTTTTATAGTACCTTTCTCTTGTATATCAAAACCTTGGAACAGAGGTGAATATACATTAGCCACCCCTACCCCTCCAAGGATCACAGTGTATAACCTCATAAGACCCCAAAATACCAGAAGTAAATGAACACTAGGAATAATTCTGACAGGAATTGAGGTGGCACTAGAACTAGCAGCACCATTGGGCAGCTTTGTTTACCATGAATCAACCCTGAAAATTTGATTTAACCCCAAGAATCTTTAGCCATCGAGACAGGTCAGGGAGTAAAGAGAATTCGAGAGTCCCTAGACTTTTGGCAAATGTAGATCTCGATAACAGATTGTCATTGGATTATTTACTAGCCACACGAGGTAGAGTCTGTGAGTTATTAATAAAACCTGATGCACATATATTAACTCTGACAGATTGAGGTTAACATTCAAATATCTGTGCACAAGCTACCTTGTTACATAGATATAACCAGGGCATTGACCTCAACTATATCTGGTTGACTATCAAAAGTACCTTCCCAAGTCTCATGTGGTTTTTACCTCTCCTAGGGCGTTTAATAACTATCTCGTTATTACTTATCTTTGCCCTTGTTTGTTTAACCTCTTAATAAAGTTTGTGTCTTCTAGATTACAACAGTTCCAGGTGAAGACAATGTTGGCAAAAGGCTTCCAACCCCTCCAACTTTCTGACCTGAAGAATGAAAGCATTCTGTCTCTGGGCTCCTAAGATCAGGTAGGCAGAAATATTTACTCTTCCAGTGGTAGGCATGGTCTATGCCCATAAAATTAGCAGGAAGAGTTACAGAAGTTGGACCTCTACCCTTCTACAGCCCCTTTATATTAAGGAGTTTCTAATCTCTGAGAGGGGAATGAAGTAGGAGGCAGGACTCAATTCTGGAGATGGATCTTGAACACTTGACCAAATTTAGGACTAGCTTAAATAAGGAAGAGGAGAGAGCACCTTGGCATTAAGACATACCACCAGTGTGCCATGTCGGTTTACCATGGCCATGGCAAAACCTAGAAGTTAATCCCCCTTTCTATGGCAATGACCCACTGACCCAGAAATTACTAGCCTTTAGCTAAAAATGTCAGCATAATCTGCTTTTTAATTTGCATGTAATTAAAAGTGAGTATAAATATGACTGCAGAACTGCTCTGAGTTGCTACTCTGGGCACATTGCCTATGGGGTAGCCTCTGCTGCTATTGTACACTGCCACTTCAATAAAAGTTGCTGTCTAACACTGCCGGCTTACCCTTGAATTCTTTCCTGGGCAAAGCCAAGAACCCTTCTGGTCTAAGCACCAGTTTTGGGGTTCGTCTGTCCTGCATCAATGGAATTATATGATTTCTATTTCCTCAAGAGTGGGTGAATGATAGAGAGTTGACAGGCTAATCATCAGGAAAACTAAGAGAACAGAAAGGTAGAATACTTCCCTCATTTTTACCTGAAGCGCATGGAAAACTCATTAATTGATCAGTAACTCTCTTAATTTTTATTTTAAATTTAAGCAAAGGAAATTCACCATGGCCTCCAACATTTAGTTGTAAGTACCGTAGGCTTAGAAGTTATATTAATGCGGAATGTCTCTAGCTGCAAGTGACAAAATTTCTGACTGTACAGACTTAAACCTTCAGGAGATTGTTTTCCACATGAAATGAAATCCAGATATCAGCTATCCAAGGTTGGTGTAACTGCTGAGTGATTTTATCACATGTAGGAAATCGGAGTAGTTAGCCAACCTGCAGGGTCAGTGTCTCTCCCCTGCAATAACTAATGTGTTTCCTTTCATACAAGTAAAACATCTTGGCCGGGTGTGGTGGCTCACTCCTGTAATCCTAGCCCTCTGGGAGGCTGAAGCGGGCGGATAACGAGGTCAGGAGATCGAGACCATCCTGGCTAACACAGTGAAATCCCGTCTCTACTAAAAAATACAAAAAGTTGGCTGGGCATGGTGGCGGGCGCCTGTGGTCCCGGCTGCTCCGGAGGAAGGCTGAGGCAGGAGAATGTCGTGAACCCGGGAGGCGGAGCTTGCAGTGAGCTGAGATCCCGCCACTGCACTCCAGCATGGGCGACAGAGCGAGACTCCGTCTCAAAAGAAAAAAAAAAAAAAAAAAAAAAACTTGTTATTGAAGAATGAAAACCGCTTGAAATGACATCTAATTTCTAAACCCCATGCAGTTACCTTCTCATGACATCTCTTACATAAAGAAATTCAAAAGAACTTGGTCATGTTACTGTCTCTTTCTCTCTCACTATAGTAGTCTTTATGGATATAGATCCAGAGGATATTTCAATTTGATGAAAATACTTCCAACTAATCCTTTGCAGCTTCATATTTTCTGCCTATTACCGTGATCAACAATCGTCTTGCTGTTCATCTTTTCTCTCCAATTTTCAATTGGGTATTCTCAATTGCCCAGAATAGTTATATATTCCCATAAGTTATAGAAAAAGAATATTTTGATGTCAGTTGACTCAAAAGTCTGGAACAATAAAGAAGGGAATTTTCTCTTGATAGTTGAATTCTCTTCCTGATAGCACTCCACCTCAACGTCAATGATACAGTGTATTAGTGATCAACAGTCATACCCTTCACCGGGCACGCTGTCAGATATGCTGCACTTAAGTTTACTGGAGTTTTCTTCTGTTCTCCTTGGTACAAGGAAACTACACTTCATTATCTTTCCTTTTCCTCACTCCCCTCAGTGCCTCGTTCCTCTTCTTGCTTTTCTTACTGTGTTCTCTGATTGCTTTTGTGGGTTTTGATTTAGGCTGGACCTCCCACAATCTCTCTTCTCTCAAATTTGATTATTGATAGATATCTGAGGGCAGAGAGAGAAAAGAGAAACTGCAGGGTTTCTTTTACTGTCTGAGCTCTTTGTTGTTTCAAACTTCCCTTATGACCAACATGGAAAGATAAAGAAATTTTCTTGTTAAAACAAACAAACAAACTTAAAAACCTTAAATCTATGAAACCCTCAGGAATACCTTTTGGGCACTTAAACAGTTATGAAGTTTTGGCAAATGTGACTTTGAGGAAGGAAAGTTTTTTGTTCATCAGGATTGAGGGTAAAAGGGGGGTGTGAAAAGTTATTGACCAAAACAGCCTTAAAAGACACATTGGTTTAATAAGACTTTAAACAGGTATCCTCCTGACTGTAGCCCCTTTGTTTCCCTTGTCTTAGAGTATTTATTTAGAAAAGTTGTCATTGTAAATTCTTTCTCTACCTCCTTTGAATTGTATATGAATTGCCTTAAAAGACTCTTGCCAGTTACAGGACCCAGGGGAAATCTTTATTAAAGACCTAGGAGTTATGCGTTTGCAACGTGATCCTTAAAGATGATGGTACACCTTCCAGTCTCTATGGGAGGAAGGAGTCTCACTTTCTTAGGTGTCTTGCTCAAAGTTAAATAACTACTTCTTGCTATAAAGATAAGAGTAATTAACTTTTCTTTAGGGTAAGGCTAATTAGCAAACCCTGATAGCCTATGATCCTCCAACTGCAGCTCTTAAAAACTCCAACCTTTGTTTCAGCAGAGCAGAAATCAATCTCTTTCCCTATTGCAATAGTCTTAGATAGTTTTTCTTGCCTATTTAACTTTGTCAAGTGCATTTTCACTTTAACACTATTCTCAGAGCTTTGTGCAATTTATGCCTGTGAATGGCATAAATGACAAATCAGTCAATTAAGATAAAGGCAAAATCAGCTAATTTTTTGTGTTTAGTGGCGGACTTTTTGAACAACCTATTCCATCCCACACCTACCCTCTCCTTCTCCAAGACTTCACTTATAAGGGGCAATATAATCAGACTTCCTGTTTAATGTTTAGTCTAGAGCTACACTAATCAATATAATATCCACAAGTGGCTATAGAGCATTTGAAATGGAGCTAGTTCTGTGGATGCTGTAAGTGTAATATGCCTTATATTAATAGGTTTATACTGATTACATGTTGAAATGTTAACATTTGGATTGTTGAGTTAAATAAAATATATGGAAATTCATATTCACTCTTATTTTTTACTTTTTTCAGTGTGGCCACTAGAAAATTTTAAATTATATATGAATCTCTCATTATATATCTGTTGAACAATGCTTGTCTAGAGTCAACCATTCAATTGAAAGCCCTAGATAGTCTGCTCTGTCTGTCTCATAGAATCTAGAAGCTTAGTAAGAGAAGTTCTAATAAATAAGAGAAGAAGGTGACTATCAAGCAAATAGAAGGTGGTAGGAAAAAAAGGAAGGCTTTGAAATCAGTGAGACCGAGTTTTAGATCCTGGCTCCACCACTTCTGCTGTTAGAATACAGACAAACTACCTTACCTCGGTGAACCTCAATTTTCCATCTCTAAAATGGGAACATAATACCTCTTAGTGAGTTCTTAAGAGTATTAAGTGACACGAGGCATCTGAAGTGTTTAGCATAGTACTTGCTTAATAAGTGGTATAACTAAGAAAAAAATCTACATTCATAGGAGGCTCAGAATTCAGTAGTATTATTACCAGTAGTATTACTACCAAAACCTTAAGGCACGCTTGCACTGGGTAAGGAAGTAGGGCAGAGTCACTGCTTAGTGGCTGAGGTCTCATCCTTCTTTCTGTGAAAAGGGACAATGTAAAGGTTTTCTAACAAGTCTAACATTTTTTGGTGTGTAATTTGATTAATTATTCCTTATGCAAGGTTTCTATTGATATATTATGCAACTTAGTTGTTTAATATTCTATTTGCTTATATAGTTTATTTTGGGAATTTAATTATAATCACTTTATAATTGTCATGTTAAGACATTAATTGATATCACATCAAGTCATTAATATTATTCAGCATAAAACTCAACAAACCATGAACAAAACTTAGCCCAGGGCTTGCCTGTTGCAGCCCTGTCCTTTGTATGCTTTATTAGTTAACGGCATTTTAATACCTTAGATGTTCCATTAGTAACACAAACAAACTAAGATATACTGTCATAATTCCGTATCCGATGGGAAGACTCAAACCTTTATTCCTGAAATACCTGTGCTATTAGAAGTCTTGCCTATGTTTCATTATTGAAGTTTATTATTAACATTTTAAAATAGTAATATCAAGTAGGAGGCCGCAGGACATTACATATTCCAGTCATATTAGTTTCTAACTCCATTTTTTCAGAAAAAGTCCAATTTTCCATTGGTAATCAGGATCAGTTACCCCAAACAGTAAAGTAACCCTCTTCTTTGCCTACTGGTTCACTGGCATGAAAAGACCAATATTGCTAAATGGCAGCATCTGCATCCAGTTAAATAAAATCGTTTTATTGTTTCCTCTTTTGGAAGTTTCTGTCCATTGGTACCAAAATCCTCTAAGCAAGCAGGACCTCAATTTGTGTAGTAGGCAGGAAATTTTTTTCTAGTGGATGATCAGGCAGGAGCAATAGAGTAATACCCGTTATCTGCCTCCCTTCCTCCTTGGATCCTGGAACTCTGGAAATGGGAGAAAGAGTACTGTTTATCGATCACAGATTTGGAGAAGATAACAAATCCTAGAAGACCTACCTTAGAGCCGCAAAGTGTTGTCACCCTCTGATGCCATCAATGCATTTTAAATGGTCACCCCTCTATTGTGTCAAACCAGTTTGCTTTATGATTATGTGGAATGGGATAAGACCATGAATTCCGATTTTTAATTCACGACTACACTCATTTTCTATAAAATGAGTTCCCTGATAAGAAGCAATGCTAAGTGGCATGCATGACAGTAATTAAGACATCCTATAAAATTTTATTTTCAGAGAATCATTATAGTCAGAAACGCACATCCGTTTTCCAAAATAAATGCCTATTCCATTGAGAACAATACACTGTTCCTTTCATATGGAAATACTCAAGTGTAATCAACTAGTCATTCAGTGGCTCCTTGGTCACCCTGGATAATTGTAAGCTCAGTGTTAATCTGTACTGTTGGCAGGCTGAAGTGTCAATGGTAGCTGTAACAAGATTAACCTTGATGAAGTGAAGTCCAAGTTTCTTGAGACCATGCATAAACTATAGTTCTACCACTGTGGCTGATTTATTCATGAGCCCATTGGGCAGGGAAAAGGAGGCCTAGAAAGAGAGGCTAAATGGCGCTCATTGAGTGGTTCATCGTAACCAGTTGATTTCTGAGATTTCCTCCAAGCCAAGAATACTCTTCTGTAAGCATGGGCATACTTATTCTCTAGACCCTTTGATCACCAATATTTCCGTTGTCTTCTTTCTTTCCAGTTTGAGCATCCAGACAAACCACTAGTTACTATCCATGCAATAGAGTATTCTATACCTTTGGCCCTATTTTGTTTGACAGAAAATTCACTGCCTTCTGGGTTGAACAAATCTTTCATAATGTATGAAGTTGAGTGTTCAAAGTTTTAAAGAATTATCCGTAGTCAACCAATAACATTCTGACATCTTAACTTAATTCAGTGCAGACCACCTGTAAATTAATTTTCAGACACCTGACTAAGAAAACGGTTTGACCTGTTCCTCATTGCACTTTCCTTTACTGAATCCAGGGATTTCAGCCAGTGCACCCCTTTGAAGCAGTTAGCTTAACCAACAATGCATTTCATTCACTCAGATCCAAATTTCTCATAATGAATTCCCATACATAATTCAAGATTGGATAAAGTAAATTGTTAAGGTTGTACAATCTTATTGTTGTGTATGTCCCTCCTCAGGGATCATACTTCATATTCAGTCTCCTGGGGGCTGCTGTCACTAAATCTTGTTATAAATTTAGATGCAAACAGAAGTTGCATGACAGGTCCTGAGCAGAATCCCCATTTCCCCAGAAGGCAACTACCTCAGGGGAGCCCATTACAAGTTATTTAGGAAAAGAAAAAAATAATAATACATTCAGATAGGAAAGAATGTGCTGCTTCTACTGGCAATTGACACTGCAAAGAATTTATAGGTTCAAGACTTTCAATCTCATGAGAATTTTACCATATATCTTCATTTCCATTTTCAATGTCCCTCTTCTTTCCAACAATGTCCTAACATGAAAATCCAAGAATCTGCCAGGTTTAGTCTTGGGGTTAGGTTTTCAGAAATCTTAATTCCATTCCTAGAGAAAACATAGTTTACTGTTAGGGCAGAATAAAAGTATTCTGGCTGCTTACTCAAATGTTTAGGAATTTGAAGTCCGGAGCTCATGTTTTTTTTTTTTTTTTTCCTTCAAAGTATCCAGCACTGTTAGAAGCAATCCAAAATAACCAGTCATTGTGCTCTTTTTTTCCCACTAAATTGCTCTTTGGCTCTTACGGCAACTGCTACTGGATCACCCAAAGCCTTGCCGCCTGAAAGCACTTCACTCCAGGTGATGACAGTTCTAATTTTAGTCATATTTTTGCAATGAACCAACAGAGAATACCAACATTCTGTTCTTGCCTTGCAGCAGTGTAATTAGTCCTGTCAAATCTCATTAGATCTACAAACCTATTCTAGATTTCTACCCTTAAGCATCTCTTTCTATGGAAACACTTCTAATACCAATATCTGAATCTTCTGAATCTTTAATCAAGGAGGCAGAGTACAGTATTATAGGATTAAGAGATTTATTTTAGATGTCAGATCTGTGGCTGGAGCTGGAGAGGTAAAGGTCGGAAATGAGTTGAAGGATTTGAGACAGGATCACTAATAGTTTTTGTGAAGCATTGGCATAGTTGAGCAAGTCAGCTTTTAGTGAAATCTGAAAATTTAAGAAAACCCCAGCTACCAAAACTGAACTGTGAAGGGAAAGCTAAAGGAGAGATAGACGCGAAAGTGTGCTGCTATGAGATGGCCACTTCTATGGTTCCACAGTTGTGGTTTCATCTGGTTGAGGGCTTATGGCTGCTCAGTCTGCAGTGTGGAAAATGAACCAGATGCAAATCTGAGTACAATAAAGGTAAACTGGATGTGTTTAACTGCTTTGTATCTATACATGAATGTATCTGCCCACATCCACCTTCTGATATTAATGCAGCTGTTGCATTTTCGTTTTCCAAATCTCATGCCAATTTCTCTTTTTGTTAATCCTAATCTGGGACCATACAAGACTCGGGATTCTAGGATACATAGTTTCATTTTAGCTCAGTTCCCACCTAACCAAATTGATCTGGAAACATCCAGCACATATATAAGAATGCTTCATTAAATAAGTAGTCACTGTTTACCTTGGTATGATATTGCAGGTACTTCTCAGTGCAAATCAGAGCTTTCTATGAGCTATACCTGACCTTTCATATGCCAATCAATATTTCTCTTTCCAAATTCTAAATGGTATCTCAGAATCTATTGATTGCATTTTTATTTTTCTGGAGAGCTCCAGTCTGTAGAATTCTAGTCTCCTACTACAAAGTAGGTTGCATTCTTTATGCACTGTGTCTGCTGAGTGTATCTTTTCTTTCTTAAATTCTAGTCTCTTGATTTTTGTTAGTTTACTTGTTTGTTTGTTTGTTTGTTTGTTTTGCTTAATCCACAGAGTCAGATAACTTCACAGTCAGTAGCTTCCTAAGAAAAAGTGTAGAAGAGGGAGAGAGAAGCAGGAGAGGGGGAGGAAAAGGAGAGGGAAGAGGGAGAGGATGGAGAGAGGTTATGTATATCTGAAAATCGCTTTGAGAGTTTTGCTGAATATGTAATTCTAGGATGAAATTTTTTTTCCTTATAATATTATCAAATACATCGATCTGGTATTTTTTCTATCACAAACGATAATACTGAGATGCCTGATGCCATTGTATTTTCCCTTCTGTTTTAGCTCTGGAAATGCTTACAGTCTTCTGTTTTCTTTTTGAATTCTAACATTTGACAAGGTATGCCCTGATTTGGATCCTCATTTCACTTACAGTGTGGAATACTCAGCCTACTGTTTCTTCAATCTGGAAATGAACCCATGATTTCTTAATTTCTTTTCTCTCAAGGTATTATTTGAAATAGGATATCAAGGTTGAATTTTTTTATTCCTATTGTGCCCATATGAAACAAACTTATTATTCATTGAAACCTATTCTCTTTTATTTAATGTTTTGGGGCCAATGCTCAGTATGAACATGATGGTTACCAAACCCACTCCAGAGTGCCTCCAGCACTAGCCATGTTCTTTACCATCTGTGCAGTTATTGCTCATATTCTCTCTTGGTTTTCATTCTACACATCCAAACCCTACTTATTTTAAGAAGATTCAGTGCATGTCTCATGTCCTTTAGGGAACCTTTTGAGTGGTCTACTTGTTTTCTCTCCTTTTCTGTGAACTCTTTTTTTTTTTTTTGAGATGGAGTCTCGCTCCATCACCAGGCTGGGGTGCAGTGGTGCGATGTTGGCTCACTGCAACCTCCCACTTCCTGGTTCAAGTGATTCTCCTACCTTGGCCTCCCTAGTATGTGTGATTACAGGCACGTGCCACCATGCCCACATAATTTTTGTATTTTTATTAGAGATGGGGTTTCACCATGTTGGCCAGGATGGTCTCAATCTCTTGACCTCATTATCAGCCTGCCTCGGCCTCCCAAAGTGTCCTGTGAACTCTTGAACACCACACTTTAGCAATTTTAGGTATATAGAAGTAGGCAGAAGGCATTATAATGTTCTGAGTAGTGTTTTTTGATTTCATGATAGTTTGGTCATTCTAAGTGTGTTTATTTAAATAATTTAGGAGGCTTTGTTATAAGTTATGTTATGTATTGACTTCTAAAGTTTTTGCCTCTCCAGTTCTGCTTTCTTTATCAATGATTACAGATGAACTATTAATTTTACAATAGGTAATGTCATAGCATTATGTCATATTTGGTATTCTTATCTTTTCCAGCTATATTACTTATTAGTCTGTATTTTTGTAGTACATAGTTTTGAGACTGTGGAAAGAATTTCAGAAATTCATTATTTTCTCTCACTCTTTAATTATTTTCAGCTTGTCCTAAAAAAAAATCAAAGATTTTAAATGGCAAACAAGTATTTATTTAAAAAATAGATCATAATACCTTAAGTGTATTTTAGGTACTGAAATGTGTTGTATTTTAGTGAATGTTCTCTGTGCAAAAAAAAAAAAAAATGTGTAACCTGGTGTGCTTGGATGAAGTAGTGTATAGATGTCAACTATATCCACTTGAGTGATAGTACTGGTAACTTCAACTATATCCTCATTGATTTTTTTTGGCTGTTGGACCTGTCAATTTCTGATAGAGGGATGTTTATTCTCCAACTGTAATAGTGGATTCATCTATTTCTCCATGAAGTTCTATCAGTTCTTGTCACATATAGTTTGATGCTCTATTGTTGGATACCTAAGGATTATTATGCTTTATTGGAGTATTGACTCTTTTTTATCAATATGTGGTACCTTCTTTATCCCTGATCACTTTACTTGCTCTCATGTCTGTACTGTCTAAAGAAAATATAGTTACTCCTGCTTTCTTTTAATTAGTGTTAGCATTCTATATCTTTCTCTACCTCTTTACTTTTAATCTAAATGTGTCTTTATATTACAAGTGGGTTTCTTGTAGATGATAGTTGGATCTTCTTTTTCAATCCATCTGACAATCTGTCTTCTAATTAGTGTATTTAGACGATTGAGGTATAAGGTGATTACTGATATCATTAGATTAATTTCTACCATATTCGTTACTATTTTCTATTTGTTGTATTTATTCTTTGTTCCTGTTTTTGTCTTCCACACATTTTTTGTCTGTTATGGTTTTAATTGTGTATTTTATCTGACTCCATTTTCTACACTTTCTTTGAATTATACTTTTAAAAAACATTTTTAGTGATAAAGTGATAGTCCTAGAGTTTGCAATGTATATTCACAATTAATCTAGGTCACATTAAAATAACATAATAGCATTTACAGGTAGTGCAAGTACCTTATAATAACAAAACATTCCCAGTTTTCCCTCCCACCCCTTGTATCATTGCTGTGATTTCACTTAAGCATATATAAATGCGTATGTGTATGTATATATGTATATATATATATATACATATATACATACACACACACAAATATATTGTTGGTATTATTATTTTAAACAAGAAAATGATTGTATCATTTAAAATTTAAAAAGTAGAAGTTTTCATTTTACCTCCACTTATTCCTTGTCATGGTCTTCCTTTTTTTAAAATATAGATCCAAGTTTCTTCCCTCTCCTCTGAATAACTTCTTTTAACATTTTCAGGTCTATTAACAACAAATTTTCTCATTTTTTTCTTTGAGAAAGTATTTCTCTTTCACTTTTTAATTTCACAGAGTACGGAATTTGGTTGGTGTTTTCTTTTGAATATTTCTCTCAATACTTGTTTTCTCAGCATTTAAGTGTCTCTCAACACTTAAAATATTACACTGCACTTTCTTTTTGCTTGAATGGTTTCTGAGAGAAGGTGGATGCAATCTTATCTTTGCTCTTCTATACATAAAGTTTTTCTGTTTGTTTTGCCTCTGGTTTCTTTTAGAATTTTTTCTTTATCTTTGATTTTTTTTTTTTTTTTTTTTTTTTTTGTAGTTTGAAAATGTTATGCCTAGGTGTAACTTTTGGCATTATCCTGTTTACTAATCTCTAAGTTCCTGGATCTGTGTTTTGGAATTGACATTAACTTAGGGAAATTTTCAGTTACTGTTTCAAATATTGCTTCTGTTCCTTTCTCTCTTACTTCTTCTTATATTCCCCCAAACTGTTTATTATCACTTTTGTATTTATCCCATAGTTCTTTGATACTCTGTTCTTTTTTTTTTCATTCTTTTTCTCTTTGCTTTTCAGTTTTGGAAGTTTCTATTGTTACATCCTCAAGCTCAGAGATTTTTTTCATTAGCCATGTCTAATCTACTGGTGGGCTAATTGAAGACTTCTTTATTTCCATTACAGTGTTTTAATCTCTTGCATGTTTTTATTATTTCTTAGAATCTCCATCTCTCTGCTAACATTCATCTGTTCTTATATGTTATCTACACTTTCCATTAAACCATTTAGCATATTAATCATAGTTATTTGTTTGTTCTTTATTCTGATAATTCTAACATGACTGCTATATCTGATTTTAGTTCTGATTCCCAAACTGCGTGTTTTGCCTTTTCTACTAAATTGCCTTGTAATTTTTTACTGAAAGGCAGATATGATGTACTGAGTAAAAGAATGTGTGTTAAATTTAAGGCCTTTAGCAATGTAGTAGCAAGGTGTGAGGGAGGAGAAGCATTCTATTTCCATGATTAGTCTTAGACTGTGGATGAGACTGTGCCCCTGGCCTGTGGACTTCATCACTCCCTCTTTCTGTTGTTTGTTTATTTGTTTTTGTTTTCTCATCTTTAGTTGGGACAGGATTACTAGAGAGTACTGCGGTTGGATATTGCCCTTCCCCTACATGGATGACTAGGGGTGGTTAGAGTTGGGTGCCTATCCACTCCCTTGGGTAGGTTAGGCTCTAAAAAACCCCAGCAGGCTAGAGCCTCATAAATTATTTCTCCTAGGGCAGGGCTTTTAGTAAGAACAGAATGTTCTGACATATTTCAAAATGGTTACTCCCCGCACCCCCATGGAAGTATGGGGAAATTTTTCTCTGATATTGACTTTGAGGGTGAGATCAGACTCCTGGAGGCAAAATAAAAGTGTGGGTTCCCACCATGATTGGATCCTTCCGGAGTTTTTCACACTCAGATTTGTTCACGTGAAGCTTCCAGCAATTTGTCAATTAGAATTTAGGTTTTCCTAACCTACCACTGGTACCCATGGAGATTTCTTCTACTGGGTTTGTATTTCAGTAAATTGTGGCACTCAGTATTTGCCTGTCTGTTTCTCCAATTTGGGAGGATGGCAGTGGTTTGCACTGAAGTTTTACTTCTCTGAAAGATTTAAAAATCTTAGAAGAGTTGCTGATTTTTCATTTTGATCAGCTTTATATTTGTTATTAGGATGGACTGTTGACTTCTAAGCTCATGACATGCTAGACGGGAAACCAGAAGTCCATAATACTTTAGCACATTAATTTTATAAAGAATATAAAATTGTTTGAAAGCATTTTTAATTAAAATGAACTTCAGCAATTTCATGTCCAATAAAAAAATGCATTTGCTTTTCAGTGCTGTCATCAAAAAATGTAACCATTTTAAATGACTTGGAAATACCCTTAGAAGAGAAGGCAAATTGTTTGCCTTTTTTAAACTGACAGATAAGATTGTATGTTTTTATCATGTGCAACATGATGTTTTGAAGTACATGTACACTGTAAAATAGTTAAATTAGCTAATTAACAAATGAATTATCTTGCATAGTTATCATTTCTGTGGTAAGAAGAGGTGACATCCACTCTTTCTACATTTTTTGATACAATGCATCAGTACTAACTATAGTCACCTTGCTATATTTACAATAGATCTCTTGCATTTTTTTCCTTTTATCTTACTGTAATCCTGTATCATTTGAGCAATATTTCCCCATCCTCCACTCCTGCCTAACCACCTCAGCCTCTGCTAACAACCTTTCTTCTATATAATCAACTTCTTTAGTGATATCATGCACTATTTGTCTTCCTATGCCTGGCTTATGTTACTTAACATAAAGTCGTCCAGGATCATCCATGTTGTTGCAAATGGCAGAATTTCATTCTTTTTTATGGCTGAATAGTACCCCATACTGTATATATGCCACATTTTCTTTATTCATTCATCCCTTGATGGACAAATAATTTGAGTCCACACCTTGCTATTGTGATTAGTGCTGTGATAAACATGGTAGTACAGATACCTTTTTGACATACTGATTTCAACTCCTTTGGAATAGTTTTTTGAATACTAAATAAATATCTTATTAAAAAATTAAACCCTTATTTGTTCATGGTGACTATAATAAATTTTGGCAAAAATATAGAGAAACTTGAACTGATTCTGGTGTTCTCATTGAGCTGCTAAATTTGTTACTGTTCCTCCCTCATAATACAGATGCCATAAGCCATGACTAAATGTACAGAAGGCATTTACTTCTGTTAGGTTTTTTGAGCCAGAAGACGCTTTATAAGTCACTGCATTATACCTTATAACTACATTTTAATTTAAATGTATTTTTAAACATGGCTTTTAAAACTCATCTCCTCACTGGCTATCAAAAGCAGTTTAATTTCTAAAGTAATAGCATATTTTAAAAATCTATTTAAAATGCTGTTAAGATCTTTAAATATTCTACTTTTATTATTTTTAAACTTATTTAATTACACTATAATTGTATAAAGCTCTAGAGCAGTGCTGGAGATGGTTGCAAATTGTCCAGTCTCATTTCCAGGCATACTATTGAAATATTTCATGAAATAACAAATTGATATCCAGGGAAAAGACCTTTAAGAGGTCACCCACGTAAAATCCAGTCTATACAAACATCTGAAAAGTAAAGGACAGAAAGCAAATTTAATCATATATGAGTACTTCGGGGGTGTGGATTGTAGCAAAACATGAGAGATTCTAATTTGTATGCAGTACGTGCAAGGAAAGTAAATATGATGAGATTAAATACAAACATCTTATTTTTCTTAGTCAAGGTAAATGCCATTGCCAGTGGTTCCATTTGAAAGACTGGATAGTATTGATGGTGGTGGCAGCCTTTCTGGAGTGGCCACTTCGAGGACACCAGCTGCAGCAGGATAGGTGGGGCCTGAGCTGTGTGTTCCATGGAGCCCAACAGGGGCCAGGAACAGGTGATCACAGAGGGAGCCCCACACCCTACTGAGTTGGCAGGGCCACAGGCCGTGTTCCTGTGCACATCTGCAGCTGCACAGCCATGGCACTGGACCTCGGCATCCCTCGCTCTTGGGGCCCAGGAAGCACTCGACTCCCACAGGCTTGGAAGTGCCTGCTCCTGCTATGTGGCCTCTTCCTACTCCCAGTGACTGCCCCAGTGTGGAGCAAAGTTGTGGCCAAGCCCCAGTGCTGTTGCCACCTGACGGGGTGTGTACATGCTTGGGGTTGCATTGACATGCCAGTCTCCTGCCACCTTGGCCCCTCCAGACTTTGGGCACTAATGATTGTGGGAGGGAGGCTGAGGGGCTCACTGTAGGCCTGCAGGCACCCCTTGGTGTGGAAAGCCTGGGTGCCGTGGATGGCATGTTGATGATGGGAGGCAGACAGGTTCATAGGCAGGAAGAGGTAGATCCCTGCTGAAACCCCACCTTCAGGTCAGGGTGTGCCTGAAGCCTGAGGGCTGTGCTACCAGTTCTGGGTGAAGTCTCCAACCTGGAGTGAATACTTTATTGATGCTTTCCAGCCAATCAGATGGTGCTTTTTCGAAGCCTACCCATGGCCACCCATGGACCAATTAGCATGCACTTCCTCCATTCTGAGCACATAAAAACCTCAGACTCAGCCAAACTCAGACACTCACTGGGAGGACTTGCCTACAGAAAGGAGCTATCAACTTTGGGTCTCCTGAGAGCTGTTCTGTTGCTCAATAAAGCTCTTTCCATCTTGGTCATCCTCCAGTGTACTGTGTAACTTCATTCTTCCTGGAAGCAGGGCAACGACTCAGGAGCTGCTGAACGGCAGGAGCATAAGGAGCTGTAACATGTCCCTGGACAGCTCGCCAAGCTGTGGGCGGTTCATGCTCTTAGATTGCAGGAGTGAAGAGCGGCGACCCTTCTGGGGGCCCAGACCTCAGGATTCCCTGAGCTAGACCTGCTGTAACACTATAGCTCTCCCACTCTCCACTGGTGCTGGGTGGCTGCCCCATGCAATGGGTGGCAGGACTGAAAGAACTATAATACAAACAGGCTGAAACATGCCCCCCTTTCCCCACTTGCTGTGCTGTGGGCAGCAAGAAGGAGAGGAGAACTGCGGCCCTTCTGGGAGCCCAGACCTCAGGGTTTCCGAAGCCTGGGCTGTGACGGGCTGTAACACCCTCCCTGGGTCTCTGCAGTTCCTGGTGCCTCTGAGATTTTGGACTCCACTGTGTTCCCCAGCACCTGAAGTGGAAGCCACTTGTGGTACGTCTCATTCACCCACAAGCCTTGCACAGAGCTGGCACCTGTGCTGGTACCTGGAGCTGCCCTCCCTCCACAGCTGGCACACCTGGCTGTGCACAATGGCTGGACCCCGCACTCACTCACTCACACATCTCTCACCACTCTGTGCCTGGCTCACCCTTGGCAGGTGTGGGATCTGGGCCAGTAATGTGAACCAAGCACAGCCTGCTGGGCCAGTTGGGTGGAACAAGCCCAGAGGGTATGAGCAAAACCCAAGCAGAGGCACTGCTGGCCACAGAGGTTTCAGCTGGTAAAGTGACACTCTACGGATCCTCTGACAGTATGCTTTTGAAGAGAATTATTTTCTAGGTATAAAATGTATAAATGAAGCATCAAATCTATTGATATATATTATCCTCAGGAAAAGAAAATCAATTTATTTAAATTGTGTGCTGAGTAAACATGGGAACAATTCTTCCTGGAGAAACAAATTTCTCATCTGGTCATCCCTTAGATTAGAATTTGACCCCATATAAAATCAGAGTAATGCTAAGAATCAAACTATTTCACTAGAAAATAAAATAGGAAGAAAATGATAAATGATGAGAATTAATGTAGAATGAAAGGGATTTTAGATTAGGCTTAGAAAAGGAAATGAGCTAAGTTATTGAACATCAGATGGATAGTAATGTCTTATGCTTAAGTAACACTTATTTTGTCAGTGGCTAGTCTATGTATTTCACACTTACTAACTTATTTATTCCCTACAGTAGCTCAGTGAGGTAGGTAGCCTTATCATCATCCTTTAAAAGCATGAGGAAATTGGGGCACTGAGAGTTTAAGTGGCCTGCTCAGTGCAGATAAGCAATGAGACAGGAGCAAGGTTGGAACCCAGGCAGTCTGACTTTAGAATGTGAGCTCTGAACCATTACAGAATACTCTCCCCTAGGCTATGGAGTAGGTTTCCAGTAATTTGATATAATCATTATTCGTTTTTAAAGTTTTAATTTCTATTTTGTTTATAACTGAGTAACAGTTTATGGATTAGCTTTATGATATAAACAATTAGAAAATTGTAAAAATATATTAAAACAAATCCAACATACTTTTAGATATTGGGTAGTAGACAGCAGAAGAGTATACTTCTGAGAGAAGAAAAAGAAATATGATAAGCCCTACGATAATTCTGGCTTTCTGTCTGAAAACACTGAACTCTGCTCCCAAGGAGGCAAGGAAGAGGAAATAAAGCAAAATATAAAGAACTCGCCGAATTAAAGATATGGGAATCCAAGTTGGAGGAGGTAGAATAGAGGGAGGTGGAATTTATGGGGTAAAATACAAGAACAAAGGGAGCCATTTAAACAAAAAGCTTCAGAAAGCTGTATATCCCTTGAGTCTTTGGCTTAATAGTAATGTGTTCAAGTGCAGGGTAACACTACATGTGTCTAAATGGGAACAAAAGATGAAGAAAACAACCTGTGACCAAGGAGCTGTAAGTTAAACAGTTACAGGACTGCAATGGGTTAGAAGAGTTTTTAGTTCTGACCAACCAGAATGATTAGACCTTTTTCAACAACTAGAACATTCAGTAGAAAACCATGAAATTCCTTGCCTTAAGAATAGGCCCAAATAGTTCTCGAATAAAGGCTGTTCTACACTTACCTTAACAAAAATTAAAAATTCTCAAAAGGATTATGCTAATCTACAAATAAACTAACCACTAATAAAATAAAATTCAATTTTCTTAACAGAACACAACAAAATCTAGACATTCAACCACATAACATTTAAAATGTACTAAATCCTATTGAAAATTACATAAATATGCAATGAAACAGTAAAATCTGACCTAAAATCAGAAGTAAAATTAGTTAATAGAAACAGAAAAGAAATTATAGTGATGATCAAATAAGCAAAGGAATTTGTGTTTGCGTGTGTGCATGCATATATATAGTATATGTATCTATTTAATTTGTATATATATATTAATTTTATAAATGTATACACACATTTGAAGCAGATGAATATAATAACAAGATGGAAATTGTAAGAAATGTATAAATAAAAAATAAAAAATAGAATTTCTAAAACTGAATAGTATAATAAATAAAATGAAAAATTGGTAGGCTTAATAGCAAGTTCAACATTACAGAAGAAATTTCAATAATCTTAAAATAAGGTAATAGAATCTATCCTAACTAAAACATAGAAGAAAAACAAACAGAACCTTGGTTATTTGGAAGACAATATGTATCTTAAGGAAAAAGTGTATTATGTCACAGAAGGAATGAGTGATATACTTAATAAAAATATCCCATATTATCAGATAATTTCAGTTAATTGCAAAAAGAATAAATAAAAAGAAAATCACACCAAGGCATGTCACAAATTACTTTCTGAAAAGCAATAATAATGATTATAATAAAACATCTTTAAAGCAGCCAGAAAAGAAGGAAACAATTAAGCACAAGGGAGTACAAATAAGACTTACAATTGACTTCTTATGAGAAAGTAATGTACTTATGTGTTTGAACTGACTGCAGAAATGCAAAGGTCAACCTATAATTCTGCATCTGTTGAAAATATCATTTGGAAGTAAGAGCAGAAGTCTTGGCCATGCAAAGTTCTGTCCTGTGATAAGCCTGTTTTCACTGTGATAAACCAAGGTAGTCTCAGTTCATTATAGGAAGACTAAAGTACACATTGTACATGTCTCTATTATATTCATGTTTTTAAAGTTATTGAAAAATAAGGTATAAGGAACTTCAGATATGTAATGTGTATACTGCGATGAGTTTTAACAAATGCATATCCATGTGAAACTACCACCACAAACAATATAATAGGTATAGCTAGTCCCCAGATTTCATATTTCCCTTTTCTAATCTAGTCTTCTCTACCCTATCTCCTTTCTTGGGAAATCACTGATCCTATTTCCTGCAACTGCAAATTAGTTTGCCCTTAAAATTTTTTTTTGATGGCTACATAGTAGCTGTATGTATTTATGGGATACAAGACACATTTTGATACAAGCATGCAATGTGTAATAATCACATCACAGTAAATGGGGTATCTATTGCCTCAAGCATTTATTGTTTCTTTGTGTTACACACATTTCAATTACTCTATTTTAGTTATTTTTAAATGTACAATAAATTATTGTTGACTCTATCACCCTGTTGTGCTATCAAACACTAGATAGTATCAATTTTATCTAACCATATTTTTGTACCCAGTAACCATTCCTACTTTCCTACCCCACTCCACTACCTTTCTCAGCCTCTGGTAACATTATATCCTTCTACTCTATCTCCACGAGTTCAATTGTTTCAATTATTAGCTCCCACAAATCAGTGAGAACATGGGAAGTTTGTCTTTCTGTGCTTGGCTTATTTCACTTAACATAATTTGCTCCAGTTCCATCCATGTTGTTGCAAATGACAAGATCTCATTCTTTTTTAATATGTAAATACTACCCCATTGTGTATATGCACTGCATTTTCTTTATTTATTCATATGTAGATGAACACTTAGGTTGGTTCCAAATTTTGGTCATTGTGAATAGTGCTGCAATAAACATGGGAGTGCAGATACCTCTTGGATATACTGATTTCCTTTCTTTTGAGTAAGCATATACCTAGTATTTACATAAGAGTGGTACTGCTGGATCATATGGTAGCTCTATTTTTAGTTTTTTGAGGAACCTCCAAACTATTCTACCTCATGATTGTACTAATTTACATTTCACCAACAGTGGAAGAGGGTTTCCTTTTCCTCACATTCTCAATAGCATTCGTTACTGCCTGTCTTTTGAATAAAAACCATTTTAACTGGGATGAGATAATGTCTCATTATAGTTTTGCTTTGCATTTCTCTGATAAACAATGATGTTGGGCACCTTTTTCATATAGCTGTTTGTCATTTGTATGTCTTCTTTTGAGAAATGTCTATTCATATCTTTTGCCTATGTTTTAATCAGATTAGTACAATTTTTGTTGTGCTTTCTCGAAACAGCTATTTTGAATTCTCTGTCTGAAAGATCACATATCTCAGTCACTCTGGGATTGGTCGCTGGTGCTTTATTGAGTTTGTTTGGTGAGGTCACATTTTCCTAGATGTCCTTGGTGCTTGTGGATATTCGTCAATGTCTAGACACTGAAGAGTTAGGTCTTTATTGTAATCTTTGCAGTATGGGCTTGTTTGTACTCATTCTTCTCAGAAAGGCTTTCCACATATTCAAAGGGAATTGAGTGATGTGATATAAGTCTTTAGTCACTGCAGGTGCGTCTGCATTAGATGAAACCCCAAGCCCAAGAATGCGGTGACTCTTGCAGACTCATAGAAGAACGAACTTGGTGGTCTTGAGTAATAGCTGAGATAATTCCCTGGGTTAGCAATCAGAAACTCTTGTTTTCTTCCCATATTTCCCCGCATCCCCCACTCCCCCACCCACCTTTTCAAAAAACAGTCTCTCTGTCTCTATGCTGAGCTACTTGCAGCTAAGGAAGGAGTGACACAAGCACCCCTGTGGCCACGAGCACTGGGAATGTGTTCGGTTCAACCTGAAGCTGGCACAGCACTGGGCCTCACTCAAGGCCCATGGCAACCACTCCCTGGCTATCACCAATGTTCACACAAGGCCGAAGGGCTTTTTGGTCATGGCGTGGCAAATCCAATCCAATCAGGTCTGCATCCAACCTTTCAAGGTGGTAAGGTATCCCGTGCCCAGGGTAGGTCTAGAAATGCCATCTAGGAACCTGGACCTGGAGTCAGGAGACTTAGTAATCTACTTGGTGCTCTATTCCACTTTGGCTGAGCTGGTACCCAAGTATTTTAGTCTGTTCTCATGCTGCTATGAAGAAATACCTGAGACGGGGTAATTTATAAAGAAAAGAGGTTTAATTGACTCACCACTTCACATGTCTGGGGAGGCCTCAGGAAACTTACGGTTGTGGCAGAAGGCACCTCTTCACAGGACAGCAGGAGAGAGAATGAGTGCCAAGCAAAGGGGAAGCCCATCAGATCTCATGAGAACTCTCTCACTATCACAAGAACCCTGTGGGGGAAACTGCCCACATGATTCAATTATCTCCACCTGGTCCTGCCCTTGACAAATGGGGATTATTACAATTTAGGGTGAGATTTGGGTGGGGACACAGAGCCAAACCATATCACCAACCCACAAGACACTGTCCTTCTCACTCTACCCTCTCCTTTCCTCAAGCAGAAGTCTCCTGCCATGGCCACCACTGCCCCGTGCCCACTGTGAGTACTGCCTGGTTACCTCTGATGTTCACTCAAGGCCTAAGACTCTTCATTCAGCTTGTGGTACATGCTGCCAGGCCTGGGTCTCTTCTTTCAGGGCAGGGGGTTCCCCTCTGGCCCAATGTGAGTCAAGAATGCTATCCAGGAGCCAAGGTCTGGAATCAGAGATTCCAGGAGTCAGATTGCTCCCCTAACGACTGTGGTCAAGCTGGTACCCAAGCTGCAAGAAAAAGTTGCTTTTACTCTTCCTTCTCCTTTCCTTAAGCAGAGTCTCTCCCCATGACCACCATAGCTGGGAATGTGCTGGGTCACACCTGAAGTCAGCATGGTGCTAAGTCTTACTCAAGGCCTGTGGCAAGTAATGTCTGGCTATCATTTATGTTTATTCAAAGCCCAAGGGCTCTTTAGTCAGCAGCTGATGAATCCTGCCAGAATTCTGTTCTTTGATTCAAGGCAGCAGGTTCCCTTCTGGCCCAGCATATGTCTAGTAATGTCATCCCAGAGCTAGAGCCTGGAAAGGAGGCATCAGTACCCTGCCTGGTGCCCTGGCCTACTGTGGCTGAGCTGGTGGTATCAAGTTACAAGACAAAAATTCCCTTTATTCTCCCCACTCCTCTCCTCAGGGAAACCCTGTACTGTGATTGATCACCCAATTTTTGTTTTTTTGTGAAGGTGCTTTCTTGTGTGAATAGTTAGTTGTTCAATTTGGTGTCCCTGGGGTGGGGTGGGAGGGATGATCACTGGAGGGTTCTATTTGACCATCTTGCTCTGCCTCTTCCTCCTAGTTTACATTTTTAATATTTTTATTTAAATGGAAAAGTTAAATTAAATTTAGTCTGATACTTTCCTTGTACCTTGATTTTCTGCATAACTAACAAACTGCAACCTAACTCAGCAGGTAAACAAACCAAAAACTAACTTAGGAATGTATATATAGTTATCTATCTATCTATATCCATATATGTGTGTGTGTATATATAGAACATTCGTAACAGCTGTATCAGAGCTAATCACAAGCAGCCAAGCTTCAGCTAATCACCAGCAACCAATTGATCAGATGATGTTCTAAGGCAAATGCCTCACTGTAACCAATCAAGCTCTTTCTGTACACTACTTTTGTGTCTGTCTGTAAATATTCACTGCCCAAGTGTTAGATTGGAACTCTCTGAACCTCAAATAAACTCTGTTAAATTAAATTTGTTTAACATTTTTATTTTAGGAGAATTTGTATGCACTCTCACTTTGACTTATTTCATTTAGCATAATTATTTTGAAATTCATCATTGTATATGTCAATATCTTTTTCCTTCTTAATATTGTGTAGCATATTATTATTTGTATATACCACAATTTGTTCATATATGTTTTGTTGAAGGATATTTGTTGGTATTTATTTATTTATTTATTTATTTTTTGAGACAGAGTCCTGCTCTGTTGTCCAGGCTGGAGTGCAGTGGCATGATCTTGGCTCACTGCAACCTCTGCCTTAAAGGTTCATGTGATTCTCCTGCCTCAGTCTCCTGAGTAGCTGGGATTACAGGCACCAGCCACCACACCCAGCTAATTTTTGTATTTTTAGTAGAGATGGGGTTTTGCTGTGTTTGCCAGGTTGGTCTTGAACTCCTGACCTCAGGTGATCCGCCTGCCTGAGCCTCTCTAAGTGCTGGGATTACAGGCCTGAGCCACCAAGCCTGTCCTGTTTGTTGCTATTATAAATAAAGTTACTATGAACATTCACATAAAAGGCTTTGTGTGAACATATGTTTTTGTTTCTCTTAAGTAAATGCTGAAAGTGCAATAACTGGGTCATATACTGATAGTTTGTTTTGCTTTTTAAGAAACTATATGACTGCTTTTCAAATGGTTGCAATATTTTAATTTCTACCATTAGTACATGAGAGTTCCAGTTGCTCCATGGTGTCACTAACACTTGGTATAGTTAGTTTTTTCAACGTAGCCCTGACAGTGGAGGTATAGTGATATTTCATGAGGGCTTAAATTTGTATTCTCTTGATGAGTAATGATGTTGAGAATCTTTTTATGAGCTTGTTTACTATTCATATACATTATTTAGTAAAGTTGTTGTTCAAGTATTTTGTCAATTTTTATTAGGTATTTGTTTAATTATAGATTTTGTTTTCATTTTAGATATGTATCCTTTGTCAGATATTTGTTTTAAAAAACAGGTTTTTACAACTCTGTGACTTTTCATTTGTTTAATAGTATCTTATAAAGAACAAGAGTTCTGAATTGTGATTGAGCTAAATTTATATATTTCTCTTGCACTTTTCATTTCCTATTAGAAATTCTTCAACTAATTGGAGGTCACTAAGATTATCTCCTGCATTTTTCTGGAAAATTTATGATTATAGTCTGTACATTTACATATCTAATATATTTTAAGTTATTTTTGTATATAATGTGAAGTCATGGACAAAATTTGTGTGTTTCCTTGTTTTTGATATAGCTATCCAATTATCCCAGAATCATTTGTTGAAATAGGAAGTATTCATTGTATACTAAATTGCCTTGGAATCTCTATCAAATATCAATTTTCCACCTATATGTGGGTCTATTTCTGAACTCTCATTCCATTCCTTTGATGAATACATCTATCCTTGTGCCAATATTGTCTTCATTACTAGAGCATAATAACCCTGAGAATTAAATGGTTTAAGGTCTTCCACTCAGTTGTTTTTCAAAAGTTCCAGTTTACGTAAGGATGCCTTTTCTTGTGAAGTAATTTTTCTTATTAAAGGAAAATCCTTAGTGCTACTTTCTTCTTTCAAAAAATTTAGACATATAAATCTGGATGAAGCTGTAGCTGTAAAGATGGAATGCAACCCATTATTTTTGAACACAGATCCTTCCTGAGACTAGGGTGGCAGTGACAGCACTAATGGCTTTCCACAATTCCATGCTATACAATCCAGGTAATCATTAAGGAAAAACTATTCCTGTTGTTTTACCAAGGTCAGCTAGTTACCTGGATTAATATTTATAGCCAGTCACATAGACAGCTAAAAGAGTAATCAGTTGCCTGTGTTTCAGCATATTAAAAAAAATGCCCCAGATTATGATAAGGGCATCTCTTTTCCCATTATATATATATAAATATTGTATATTAATATTTATATATAATATATTATATTAATATTATATATAATATATTATATATAATATTTATATATAATATATTGTATATAAATATTTATATAATATATTATATATAATATATTTATATTATATTTATATATTATATATAATAATTATATATAATATATTATATATAATATTTATATATAAGATATATTATAATATTATATATAATATATAATAATTATATATAATATATTATATATAATATTTATATATAAGATATATTATAATATTATATATAATATATAATAATATTTATATATAATATATTATATATATTTTATTATATATTATATATTTTATATATAATAAATGTATAAATATAATATATAATGTTTAATACATAAATATTATATATTATATATAAATATTGTATATTATATACAAATATTATATATATGTAAATATTATATATAATTATATATAATATATAAATATTATATATAATTATATATAATATTTAAATATTATATATAATTATATATAATATTTAAATATTATATATAATTATATATAATATATAAATATTATATATAAATATTATATATGATATATTATATATAAATATTATATATGATATATTATATATAAATATTACATATGATATATTATATATAAATATTACATATGATATATTATATATAAATATTACATATGATATATTATATATAAATATTACATATGATATATTATATATAAATATTACATATGATATATTATATATAAATATTACATATGATATATTATATATAAATATTACATATGATATATTATATATAAATATTACATATGATATATTATATATAAATATTACATATGATATATTATATATAAATATATATGATATTTATATAATATATATTATATATAATTATTATATATAATATATTATATATAATTATTATATATAATATATTATATATAATTATTATATATAATATATATAATATATTATATATAATAATTATTATATATAATATATTATATATAATTATTATATATAATATATTATATATAATTATTATATATAATAATTATATATAATTATTATATATAATATATTATATATAATATTATGTATAATATATTATGTATAAATATTATATATAATATATAATATATAATATTATGTATAATATATAATATATAAATATTATATACAAATATTATATAAATATTATATACAAATATTATATATAATATATAATATATAAATATTATATATCATATATCATATATAAATATTACATATCATATATCATATATAAATATTATATATAATATATAATATATCATATATAAATATTATATATAATATATAATATATCATATATAAATATTATATCATATATCATATATAAATATTATATCGTATATCATATATAAATATTATATCGTATATCATATATAAATATTATATCGTATATCATATATAAATATGATATCGTATATAATATATAAATATGATATAATATATAATATATAAATATGATATAATATATAATATATAAATATGATATAATATATAATATATTAATATATGATATAATATATAATATATTAATATATGATATAATATATAATATATGATATAATATATTATATATAATATATAAATATATGATATTATATATAATATATAAATATATGATATATATAATATATAAATATATATTATGTATAATATATTGATATTACATATAATATATAAATATATATTATGTATAATATATTAATATGATATATAATATATATAAATATATATATAAATATATATATACATTTAGCTTTCTTTTTCTCTAAAATTGGCATCTGGAGATGCTATTTATGTGGGAGCAGAATTGCTGGATGAGATAGGGCAGCTTTCAGTTAAAAATAGGAGCCAAGAAAGATCTTAGGAAAACTAGACGGCCATTTCTAGTTGTAGTCAAATAATTCTTAGATTGCTCTTGGGATAAACCTTTAAAATAACTTAGTATTAAACTTCATTTTACTTGCTGGCTTTTTATATAGTAATTGGTCTCAAGCATGGGCATATGTATATGTATACACACACACAAACATAAATATATATATATGCATACATATATATAACTCAGTCTTCATTTTTTGCTCATTGGTTTGTTTGCTGATTTTGCATTTTTAATTTTTAATCTTACATTAATAATAATACGGTTTATCTTGCTTTACTTCATATAGTTATTATAAAGATCAAGAGGTAGTATATATAAAAGAATTATATAAATTATAAAATAGCATATATACACAGCAATATGTGGTAAAGTGACAAATAGTAAGTATTCTAGAAATAGTGATAGGACAGTTCTGGGTAGTTTGTAAAAGTGCTGGGTATTTTTTTAACCCACTTTTAACATTCTCCACTGCACTGACATATTGTATTGGGGTATATGTGGGATAAAACTGGGCGTGATGATAGAGCAGAGATTATGTATAGGTTTCTCTTTGAAAGGTTAGGAATGTCTGCCTGAAGGTTTATGTTACAGAAAATTTTGAGGTTTTCTCAGTACTCTGCTTGACAGTGTTTTTTAGTAGATTAATGATGTCTTACACATGGGTGACAGATAGGAATACTGCATATTTTTCATTCATATCATAGGTTATTTTCATTTATTAGATTATGTATCTCCTTTCCTCATTCTTAAATTCTTAATCTTGCAATCTTGGTGTTAGATTCCGTATAATTTCATGAGACAGGTAAAATCCATCATTTTCAAAATTTTCAATGGGGCTAAATTATCAAGGTTTTTGTTAGCACAGTATCTTCTGAGTATTATGATCAGTCTATCAGCCCACCAGTGGCCTTTCCTTCAGAGGACATGCTCTTATTCATACAACATCAATTTTAGAAAATCACCATAATTGAAAAGTTCTATTGGGGACTGTATCACTTCAGGATTTTATTACAACAGTATAAATGCCTCTTTCCTCTCGCCAGTATGTTTTGAATACAAGTTTGAGTGGTTATCTCTGAAGGGGAAAGAGAGAGCCTTCTGAAGAGAAGCTGCTTAGATGAAAGGAATATGATAAGACTCAGGGCTTCTCTAGAGAATTGGCTCAAACATATTCACCTCTGTCTTGAGTTGCTACTTTCAAATCTAGCCCATGTGCTCAGCAAATGAAAGGTTTTTGCCACTGAAAAAGAGGTAATGGACATCCAGGGATTTTTCATGAATTCAGTGAGGAAAACAACTCCCTGTTCTCAAGGGTCATCATTACTGACTTCCATTGTCACACAGCCAGCATTACAGTGTTGCATTTCTGATTTGTTCCAAAACTGAACAATATCCCAAATCATGATTTGTAAAGAAATAGTGGCAATAGAAGCCCGTCTCTATATTTTCTCTTTCTAATTGTGATTGCTCATGAAGATCCTGGCCTTAAGTCTAACTGTGAAATCAGCAGAAAACAGTGCTTTCTTTTCTGGAACAGAAGCAATGAGTGATTGGAGTAGGTATAAAAATTACTCTCTGCTTTATGATGTGTGAATTAATGAAAGTATTAAACCATTCTAATGATAGATGAGGAAATTATATCCACTGTTGCTGAAAGAAATAAAACTATTTAATCATAAATTAAAGAGGTCTAAAACTGTGCAAGCTCACCAATAGTGCATGGACAACGAACAGGTACAATTTTATAGCTTATTATGTACCACCTTAATTTCTTAACATTCATCATTTTTTTCTGCTTCATTACTGTCAGTGTTATTCCCCAAAACTTATTGAAAACAGCATCTTTTGCGGAAAGTAAGAATAAATGTGGGTCAGGCTATTAGCACTTTTAGGAGGAATGCTATTAGGAAATAAAATTTCTCTATTTTATTAGCATGTTGCACTGTTAATTTTTATTTCCATTGACATTCACATCTAGCAGCTGTACCCTAAGCTCAAATGACATAATTTACTGCTCAAAGATTAAATCTGATTTTTAATAAATGGTTAGACTGTGGATCCAGAAAATATAATTCTTAAAATGTCACAGCAAGAATGCCACTCCTCATATTGGTAAAACTCTAGGGAATTTTTTGATTCATCAGCACAGGCTGTTACAGTCTAGTGTCATAAAGAGTCAGTGGAAGAATATCTTTACTGGATATCTCTTGTCTACTTCTTTATGTCATTATGCTTTCCACTGGTGCAACTCGATAATGCCTTTCCGAAGGCCTTGTGCCCTGTATTTTTCACTTCTTGCTCTGGAGCAACTCCTATGCCAAGATATAGGATGATGGCAGAAAACTTCTGAACATTTATACATGTACAATCTGGAGGTATAATCTGGGAATGCAGGATTGGTACCCTACAGTTACTCTTGACAATCTGTGATGAGAGCCACGGAATAATTGGTTCCGCCTCTCATACCCTGAGACAATATCCCTTTCACCCCTTTATCAGGAATGGCAAAGGGAGGGCTTGTTTGCTAATCCTTTCTATTCTCTTATTCATCATTAAAGAAGTTTATTTTCACACATGGCCTCAGAAATGCACGTGAAACAATATTCTCAGCAGGCGTTGCCAAGTGATTGGAATTAGTCTCTTTGCCTGAACTCATTTCCCAGTGTTCTAATAAAAATTAAATTCGTAGTTAATCATAGACTCTGTCTTTCATTCTGTAATCACTGATTCCTATAAACACCTGAAGAACTGAGGCTTCACACATGTAATAGGCTGTGCAATCACGGCTGTGACATGGAGGCGGGAGAGGAAGCTGGGCTTGCTTATGTACTTACTGACTGACCCTTCTTATGCTAATCTTGTGGAAATAATAGGAAAGAAATCTATACCTCAGCATAACTATAATCAGTATTTAACCACGAGTTAAAGAAAAGTAGATGAAAACAGAAATGTTGAATGTGCAAATTACATAAACCTACCAATGAAAGGTATTCAAGAAAAATCATGGCCAAGTTAAGTCATGCTGCTAAGTTTCTGCTCTACCACTGAATCTGACATTTGAGTTCAGAATCGTTTGAACCATTGAAGAGTATCCCTCCTGTTTTCAAATTTTTGAAAGAAAGGTTTGGTGGTGATTATCCTGTGTCTGCCACGCACTGTATATTGTGTGTTTAACAGTGGCTACTCTCTCATTCATTCCTTGGATGAGCAATCCTGAAAATGCCTCTAGCCGCATTGATTACCAGTGCTTCAAAGTAGTGGTAAACTTGATAACATAACCTTGGACTGGCTTTCCCTGTTACTGCATTACTACCCAATTCCCACACCCATTCCTTGGGATTATTTCCTGAAATAAATTAGCTACACACAAGACCCTATTAGTCAGGCTTTATGTTTTAAGAGAAACTAAGTAAGGCAGATGCTTAATGATTTGCGTATTTCACAACTATTTTGAGGAGTACAAGTAACAGAAATATAACTCAAACTAATATCAAGCAAAACACAATAAGCATTACTATTTGCTCACATATAATAATAACTGAGGAAAGCTGGCTAGGAACTCAGATGAATTTATTAGTATTGGCCTCTCTTGATCTTTCAGACTTGCTTTGTGTGTGTTTATGTGTGTTGGCTTCATTCTAAAACAAATCCCTCAACCACAGGTAATGTCCCATGGCCACAGGTTTGTACTTCGTTAATTTCTAAATCTAGTGGAAAAGTATGTTCTCTTTTCAGTATTTTCAACAGAAGGTATAAAATTGAGTATCTTTTCCTCACTTTGGCCTTACTCTCTTCATGTCTTATACTGTGGTCAGTGAGATGTGATGCTCCAGTTAAATATTCCCGAACCACATGTCAATCTTTATAGCTAAAAAGAACCAAGGCTTCCCCATCTTAATATGGTTTGAGAGTATAAAAGTAGTTGTTCAACAAGTAAAATCAGAAGGTTATTGCCATCAGAAGTGAAGATGAATGATGGGCAGACAAAAACAACAAAAGACACTATATGGCTTTATCATCTCATTTATACGTCACAGCCCATTTGACCAACAGAACACTGTGAGTTTGTACCTCTCTGACCCTGCCCACATTCACTAAAAACCATCCACAAATCTCCAGCTTTTTCTCTTGCTTCATTTACTGTGTCTGGGTAACAGGCATCATTTTACAAGCATTCTATTAGTGTTGATGTTTGGCTCAGCGCTTCGGTGTGTTTGAAGGGTTTCTCTCAAGTCTGATGACATCTAAGGGCTCACTGCAGGATTTCTCCATTTTCCTACAGGGCCATCACTCTTAAAAATGCACACACATCATCAATATTCTTTTTTAATGGTTGTCTTTATTGTGTGTATTCAAGCATTGAAAGGAACCTATTGAGGTCATCATACTCTCCTTGATGTGTTTCACTTCCTAGGGAGAATTTGTGATAAACAAAAGAGTAAGATGTGACATTCTGACAGTGTAGTTTATCAGAGCTATCAAGATAGATGTGGTGGGATGATGGAATAGACATTGTGGTAAGAGGAAAAGAACAAGTTTTTGAAGATATGGACCTTGCTTTCTCATTATCTTTATAAAAGACCATCAAGTTCCCACTTAGGAACTTGTGTAATCATTTTAGCTTGGACTTCAAGTTAAGAAAAAGAATAAAAACCCAGAGGGCTGATTTGGTAGTTCTGCAGCTGTGCCATGATTATATTTCATATAACATTACTTGTCTCAGGCAATTTTCCACTGACACATGCCAAAGAAATTGCAAATCAAAACGATATTAAAAATTAGGTTGAACAGTGCTACTGAATAGTAACTTGAGAGTGGTCTAATTAACTTTTTGACTTATTGCTTGACCCCTGGGTTTACTTCAAATCCTCATTATTTAGCTTTCTATCTGGTGTAACACTGCCAACAAAAAAAAGGAAGATTAGAATATATTGAAATCAGGGCAACAGGACCTCCTATGGTGAGAAAATTACTCAGAAAGGATATTCTATGAAGATGAGCTTGGAGAGGCATTGTCAAATAGATAGTGGATTAGAATTCAGTATGAGCAGATGGTCAACCTGGACCAAGTCCTAGCAACTGGCCAGAATGTCTCACTCTCTAAAGGACTTTGATAGATTATCTTTGTTTTTTTATTTTATTTTATTATTATTATTATTATTATTTGTATTTACTTTCTAGAAGAGCTTCCCTTATTCACCCATTATATGTACCACATGACCTTTTGGTAAATGGTACTTAAAAAATGATTCCTCTATGTCATAATTCTCTGAATAGTGTAATGGGCAATTTATTATCTAAAATTAATTCCTTAGACCATGAAAAGAAATAGGTACAGTTTCTCCCATGAAGCTTATATGCCTGCCACAGAACTGATACAAACATATTTATAAACCTTTCATTTCTATACAGCGATGAGTGTCATATTTGTGTCTTAAAATTCCTTTCTGTGATCCTAAAAGTTGATGAAGTTCATTGGACTGGAACTCCATAAGGGTGAGCTTTAGGATATCTAGCATAATGACTGAGTCTAGTAAGAATGGAAATATTTTTAAATTAATTAGTAGGTGAATCCTTCACTGGTCCCAGGTCTTTGCGAAAGACATCCCTGTGTTGCATAAAGTTTAAATTAAAATTGCAAGTTTTCTAAAGTAAATGCTTTAGAAAATGAATGGAAGGGGCCTGCAGTCAGGAAGAAACTTATCTACAGTTTATCCAAGCTATGGGGAAGGATAAGGCCCTGTAGGCTACCCCTTACTCTTTGGTCAGGATTGAGAGGGGGCTAAACTATTTTATGGCTTTCACATGGTGCAATTCTGTCTTGTCCTTGCTGTTTCTCTCGTGTTGAATTTTTCTGTGTTCCCTTGGGGTTAACCTTATTAAACAGATTCCTCAGGGGTTAAGAAAAAGGTAAACAAAAATGTTATGGCTCTTTTCAGTGAGGTGGAGTTCCAGAAGTGATTGGGAAGTCTTGAGTGAAGAATGCTAGTAACCACTTCTGGGTCCCTTAAGTACAAAGTCTCTAATGTGTCTCCTTACTTCCTTTAAATTCTAATATGAGTTGCTCTTGGAATTTTGTGCCTCATTACAATTTGTTCCACAAACTTTTGTGGAATTTAGAAGGCTTTTCATAACATTTAACGAATTAAGGAAACCTGATAAAATTCTCATTGATTTTTTTAGTTTTAGAAAGTTTCAAGCGAAGTGTTGTGGTATTCATATATAGTCAGAGCTACTCAGGAGGTCCAGGAGGAAGGATTGCTTGAGTTCGGGAGTTCAAGACCAGCCAGGGTGGGGGGAAATATATATATGAAATTTATATTTTCCCAAAAAAATTTTGGAAGGAGAGGCCATGTTGAAGATATCATGTCTAATATTATCTTGAAAATTATCACCACATTTATTTAGAACTCACTATATGCTAGACACAGTGCTTACTGCTTTATATTCATTATTTCATGTAACTCTCTGACAATGAAGCAAGACAGCTTTTTAAAATCTTAGTTTTATACATTGTAAAAAAAACGATGCATAGAGAGAGGTTTACCAATTTTACAAAGCTGGGAAGTAATTAAACCAAATTTTCAACATCAGATTTTTTTTTTTATTTAAAAGCCAAGTCTCCTTTGCAATGTGATACACTTACCTTCGTATGAACACAACAGTAATCATAATGACTGGGTCATTTTACAGCCCTTATAAAAATGTAGTCCTACTTCTAGCTAAGGTTTTTTAATGATCTCCTCTTACTTTCCTCATATGCATTCACAGTGCTCATTAAAACTAATCTTTCATACCTTAGTCACCCTATGAAAATAGTTCTAGCAACCTGTTAATAATAAGGTTTCCGTATCCAGGATTTAATCTTCAAAATGTTTTCCTTAGATGCTCAAGTGCTTTAAACTTTCTTATTAAGAAGCTTCTAATTCTCTCCTTTCTCTGTGTGCTACTTAGTCTATAGAACTTCCAGGACTTTAAATGTTCCATTTATTCATACAAATCACTAAAATACTTAGCTTCACCAATCCATGCATAGAAAACACAAGCACTATAGAAACAAATGAGCTTATGTTAATAATTTGAAGACAAATAATTTTTAAAAATACATGGGACTATTTTTTGTGACAAATATATTTAATGATGGACCAAACATTATTATTTCCATTTCTTTACCAAAAGGTTTGCCCGGTCATTTTTCCATAAACAGAACTCAGAGAAAAGGAAAAAAAAATTAACCTTTAGTCAGTTGCCTGGAGGTCTTTGACAGGTGCCTGAGTTGACTCTACCTAACATGCTCCTTTATGTTAACTCACAGAGATTTTTAGATATCAAAATCATAGGCAAGACTACTGGAAATAATTTCCATATGCTGTCTTGCTTGCATGTATTTATTTAATTTCCTTCCAAACACTTCTCTATGACTTTAGGTTTACACATTTAAAAATGAAAACAGAAACTTTTACATTTCTATTAATTGTAAGGAAAGAAATGCTGAAAGGATACTTTTAAAATAGCAATGGTTCTAATTATCATAGAAATGCAAAAGGAGCAAAATTCAAGTATCTGCACCAAGTAGACTGTCATATATACTTCCGTAGTGTCAGTACGTGCCAACTTTGGCTTTACAAACCTGGTCACAGTGTTAATAAACAAATGGCAGTGTAGGTTCTCTTCTCAAGGAAAGTATCATCTAAAGGTATCACACACACTCACATACTATGTATTGCATATAAATTCTGTCTTCTATTTTTATAATGTTTTGTGCTTTTTAGCTTAAGCTATTTTGGTTAGTTTTTGTCACTTGTAGACAAGATATTCATAACTAACATAGTCTTGAAAAATGAAAAAATGGCCATGATGTGGTTGAAGTCAGGGTGAGGGCCCATCAGCAGAGAAGTTTGAGGAACAATGGAAAGGATTGCCCATTTCTTCCCTTCTCATTTGCAGAGAAGCAACCTCTTTGTCTTTAATTAGCTAATCAATAGAACAGAGTCTGAAGTTTTACCTCCATAAATGGGACCTTGCAAAGTTCTAAGTTAAGCAAAGGAACTGGTGTCTATGAAAGGAAGTTAAAATAGGCTAAGACTAATATTTGTAATGATGCTTCCAAAGTTGAAGTGTTCCACTTTGTTTTATTTAGAGATATTAAAGCGTGGTGAAAATTGGAAAAATATGCAAAGAGATGTATTTTTCAATAACTAAACATCATTCATTTAACTTGCAATGGCTGTTTTATGACTCCTTTTATAGATATCACTTCACATATTGCTACTTTGAAAACAGCAGATGCGTCTCTCTCTTTTTTTAATTAACTAGTCAGTGAGCCTGTTTTTTTGTTTTCTGTTTTTTACTTTCCCTACAATCCAAATTTTCATGTCAAAAGAAGAATCCACTCACCCTGAATGGACATAAAACCAGATACAGTGACATAACTGATTATCTTCTGGAAGGAATAATATGCTTTTATAGTGATGCATTTAATGACACATTCTCCAGATCTTGTCTCACACTGAAACTGCAAACAATAACTCACCTGTTTTCACATCTTTATTAAAATTAAACCTTTCTTTTATAGGTCTGGGTTCAGATGGTCATAAATTATACTAAAAAAGGTGATGGGTAGAAAATAGGTGAAATTGAGTTTATAATAAAGATGATCCTTTCCCATTCTCCATAGATTTCCAACTCCGTATGGGCAGTAATGAAACAAAGACTCCAGATGTATAGACACATAAATAAGCTTCCTAGTAATAAATCTTTATTGCTACAAGATTGATACCGAGCCCAGATTGCTCAGATAAAATTTGTTGTACAGCAATTTCCTCAAAGTCATAAGGAGGAGATGTAAGTTGGGTGAAAAGAGATGGTGGTTACCCTTGCCTATGGGCACTCTCTTCTCAGCATTGTTGGAAATGTAGGGAAACATTGAAGAGAATTCTCACAATTATTACATAACTTAAGGAATCAGTTTTAAAGAAAGGTATCAGACACTAGTTATTCATATAAGTTTAAGAATCTAGAGTAGAGTAGAAGTGATAAAATGATTCAATGAAGAGGGTTTTTTCAATATAAACTGGTGATCCGCATTCAATATTTCTTGAGTTGGCTGTGCATCTGGACTTAGACTCAGCCATAGAAACACCCCTTTGACAAAGTGAAACAGATGCTGTGGAATGAGTAACAAGGTTTATTATTGAAGCTCCTATCACTCAAGTTTTTGTCAGAAATGACACTCAATGGAGGTTGAAAGATCTACAATATTCCCACAAGATATCATCTTACTACGAAACCAAAATTTGAGGTGTGTTTCTTTTTAAAGAAAGACTTAAGATGTAATAGATCATTTCTTTTAACCTATTTCATTTTCATGACTTTATATCTCATGACACATTGTATCTCATGGTGAGAGAGAGAAAACAGAAGAAGAATTGGAAGAGCCAAGGGAGGGTAAACAGAAGTACTTTGAACCGTAAAAAAAGCATGAGATCTTCAGCATCAGTGCTCCAGGAAAAATTAGGTTGAAAAAAGTGACTTAAAAGGGAAAAAAGAAAAAGAGGTGCCACAAAATGGCCACTCGTGGTCTATGGATGTGATAATTTGTAAACTGGGAAAAAAATGTTACTATTCAGTCACCTACCATAAACTTCCTCAAAGTGAGGACTATAGCTGAAGAGCTGAAGTCACTGTCGATAGCATGCATCTCTGCTCTCAGTTGGTCCTGTTTGGAAGTACTCTTTCTCTTTGTTTTTACTGTCTCCCAAATTATTATAACTAATCATCTACCCTTCCACAATTTTTACTAGTGTGAAAGAAGTTTAATTCAGTGGTGAAGTGCATCAATCATATACAATTGGGTAGGATAACCAGCCACTTATAAAGCCATTGACTTTCAGACATCTCTTAATCTTTCTCTGAAAGTCTATCTTTAAAATATTGTAAATAAGAGTAATTTCAGTATATCAAGAATGATAATATGATTAACTTAAATAATACATGAAATTTCTTAGTATGGTTATTGTCAAATTCTCAAGAAATGTTAGTTGTTAGTATTTGTTAAAAGAATAGTGACAGGAAAGCCTTTGGGAAAATAATTTGAGAACTCTACCACATTTCAGTAGCTCCTATCATGGACCCTGCTTCAGATCTTATGTTTAGACACTACGGATCTTTTATTTTTCAATCTCATTATCCAAATTTATGTAAACACAGTGCTGTCTACTTCCTGAACACTGATTTGTACTAGTAAAGCTAGAAAAAAATTAATTTTAGCAATATGAGAAGATTAAATTATTGGTAAACAGCTTTGAAAACCTGAAAAGAGAGCTATTTCTTGTATTACACACAAAATCTATATTTGACAGAGAGCCCTTTATCTTTAAGGGCTTTTTTCCCAACTATAAAGATTCATCATGCCATATGTTTTTGGAATGTGTCTGAGAGCATTTCACACTGGCTCGAGAAAACTGAAGAGAAACTTAAACAGTCTTGGCATGGAAGAAGATAAATCCACATTCAATAGCCATAGTCATGGATAAGCAAAGGATTTGAGGATAGTCAACTTTCTATGAGGAGGAGAGGGAAGAAAAGAATGGTTTACTGGAAATAACTTTGTGACTACCAGTAATCCTGGATTAGCATTCCGAACTTGTCTTCTACTAGCTACTTAGCATTAAGCTTATTTCAATCTCTCTGAGTATCCATCTGTCCATCTGTAAAATGTAAATATCAATATCTACCTCATGGTTATTGTAAGGATTAATAAGAATGTTCTTTAAAGCATAAGCATCATGAAGAGGTGGGAAAGTTCAAGAAGGATGTCCACAATAACATTATGTGTCAATCGTATGCCTCCTATTGACTTTGACTGCAAAAGTTGAGTGTAAGCAGTGTTACTGAACAATATAGTCAAACCTAAGAAAACAACTGGATCTTGGGGAAAAGCTTATTCTTTTCACAGTTTTTAGACTTGGCCTCTCTTGGTTCTCATCCGTAATCTGCCCTGCTTCCCAACTTTCCAAATGAAATTTTACTGCTGCCTCTAAATTCTAAAACATATATATTGCCAGTTT